>NC_053461.1:19296403-19610673 GCF_015227805.2 Hirundo rustica
AGGCGGCATTTGAGTTCATGTGAGAAATCTGGAACAGTCTGGCTTTGCTGTGAATAGAGGCAGGCAGTTTTAGGGTGAGACAGCAGAAGTGCACCAAGCACCTCACTGCTAAACCCCACTGGGACACAAGTCCTGCAGCTTTGGTGGCGGCCAAATCGGCCAGTGCTGTTCCTGGCTGGGAACAAGCGGGATTTCAGCAGCCAGGATGGTAAAACCTGCCTGATTTCACCTGCACAGGGCCAATCCCTGCCCCTGGCCGTTAGAGATCTCCTGAAAACACAAACCAGCCCTAGGGAGAATGACCCTTCTTGGATGATTTCCACCAGGGAAACCTGTCCAGGTTTTAGCTCTGCCCTCGTTAAACTTGGGAGTCACAGGCTTCAATTTAAAAGGCAAATGGAAGAGGGGAAGATGACGCCACAGTGCCCTTCAGGCCTGGGAATCAATTCAGTGCTGAAGGAAGACTGGAATAATCACAACTGCAGGTTCTGAGTGAAGTGCTTGGAGCAGAACCTGGACAGAGGCACCAGAGCAGGACAACACAACCACAACCCAAACCTGGAGCGCAGCGCAAATGGGAGAAGTTATTGACAGAAACATTGCCCAAGTCATTGACAGAAACAAGCCATGCCCAACTGCTATTTTCCTTTTGCAATGACAATTTACTGGTGGGGTTTTACCCACCAGAGGACTGTGCCACGTGTCCGGGTGACTGAGTGCCAGGACAGCTTTCCTTGGAATCAGCACTAATCACGCAACGGAGCCGGTTTTAAACACACAGCAGGAAGAACTTTTCCTTACAACATTAGTCAGGCCATGTGCAAGTTGTCTTCAGTGAAATTTTCATTCAGTGAGATTCAGGCCTTTTGGAAATCGATAGGAGCCCTTCCATTGACTTTGGTGGGCGTGGGATGAGGCTGGTGCTGCTGCCACATCCAAACTGAGGGATAGGAGCTCTCATCGAGCCAATTTAAATTGCATAAATTAACTTGCCACACCTTAACTGTCAGATCTGCAAAGAACTCCACTCCTTCCTGTCTTCTTTAAACCCTGCACTCATTTTCCCCAGATAAAATATGTGAATTTGGCTCAGCCAAATCCCAGCCTGGCAACACCCTACAGGTTCACCCATGGTGTCCTGGCACCACTGCTCAAAAACTCCCTAAACAGAAAGCCTGAAAAAAAATCACAGGTCAAAAATCAGACAGCTTACAATTTATCCTTGCCTCCTATTCACTTTTGCCCTTCAAAAGAACTCAGCCCTGGGGAGCTGACAAATAAAGATAAATTACCCCTCTGCAGCGTTCTCTCTAACTAAGCCATTGTGGTAATTAAATGAACCTTAGAAGCCAAATTCAGCTTTGATAACTGAAATTGGGGGGAATTTTTTGCCTCTTTATAAATACAAAGCTTGCAGCTTCCTGGGAGGAAGGGCTGAATTCAAGAAATTTCCGGGGTTAGAATCTTTGGGGCATCCACACACTCACCTTCATGGGCTCAGCCACGTGTGGTAGGAGCCAAGGTAATTCATGGTTGCATCTCTAAATGTGGAATAATATCTGGAAGTGTCCAAAGCCAGGCTGGGACAGGGCTTGGAGCAACCTGGGATAGTGGGAGGTGTCCCCTGAAATAGGGAGTGGAATGGGATGGGGTTTGGATCCCTTCCAACCCAAACCACTTTGGGATTCTTTGTCTATAAAAGCCTTGAGGCTTCCTCCTCTCCAAGGAAAAACCCTCTTCCAGGGGTGGGAGCTGCCACAGCATTAAGGACACCACCACAGCATGGCATCCCTCTTCCTCACTGCTTAAAAAGAAACCCTGAAGAACAAGTGAAAATACAAAAAAAAAAAAAAAACAAAAAAACCCAAAGAGTTAAGAAGAAAACTGAAAAAATGCTCAAGCTAGTTTAGCAAGGAGACTGAGAGACAGCTTGGTTATATGGGCTTGATTATTTTTAGGATGGCAGCGTTCTCCAGTCTCACACTGGAAGTTGCAAGGGCAGTGAATGGCAGGATGCTGGAAAAATTCAAATGCGAACGTCCAAGTGAACTCAATCAGCACAGACACCACCAAGCTGAGGAGCAGTGACTCCACCATCCCCAGATGTGTTGGAATCGAGCCTGGCTGCCTCTAATTCTGGACCTGTCATTTCTCGACAAGAAATGCATTTCTACACACAGGTATTTAAAACGAGAGCACAAGAAGAAAGTGTGCCATTATGCACACCTAACACATGCATTATATATGTATATTACAGTGTATAGATACAATATTACATTAATATAGATAGATAGATATACAGGAAGGAGAATAAAAAATTTGCACACCCGTGTGCTTCACTTAGAAGGAATTGCATAAAATAAAACAAGGGGGGTTCTTGTCCTCCAGAAAACCACGATTTTATCCAAGCAGAGCAAAATAGATGCTGCACTTGCAGTTAGAGGTTTGATACAAGACAAGTCTCATTATCCTCCTTTTTAGCCTGAATTCTGTTGTGTTCAAGAGATCAAGGTGCATAGAGAAAAATATATTAAAAAAGAGGATATTAACCCACACACGTTTTTGCCCCTTCCAATAACTCTAAGAACTCATTAGGTAAGCTCTGCTGCACTGGTAATTAGGTTCAGAGTTGGTGTCAGTGTTATAATGGGTTATTGATCACTGAAGTTCTCAAAGAACTTCATGGTTCTGGGAGTTTGGAAAAAAAAAATACCGAAACCCCATGAAATGAGTGCTAGCCTTGCTGAATTTGATTTTCATTACATATTACAAGTCTTGTTACACTTCCCAACTCGACACTTTCATTTCTCCCCAGTAACAGTTTTATTTTAAGCTTTCCTTCCCCAGACATCTCTGTTGGCCATTTGGGCTGGGGATTAGATTTTTCACCTGTCCCAGGATTATTGGGAAGAGCTATATTTTATTTTCTCAGGGTTTTTTTAAGAGACAGCACATGCCTGGGGATGCAAAAATAGGCTGTGGGATGGTGTCAGCTGCCAGAGCCACGGTGGTGGTCTGCACTGAGACCACCATGTATGTAGAACTGATCTAGAAATATGTCCATAGATATCCATGTTGATATAAATATGTGTGTGTTTATATATGTCCCCAAAAGCCACCTCCACATGACTTTTAAATCCCTCCAGGGATGTGGATTCCACCCCTGTGCTGGGCAGCCCCTTCCAATACCTTTTCAGTGAAGGAATTCTCCCCAATATCCGCCCTGAGCCTGACCTTGCCCAGCCTGAGGCCATTCCTTGTCCTGTCCCAGATCCCAAATCCCCCCCCAGCTGTCCCCTCCTGTCAGAGAATTCCAGAAAGGGGAAAGATTCCTCTGCATCCTCCTTTTCTCCAGGCTGAGCCCTCTCCCAGCTCCCTCAGGAGTTCTCCAGCCCCTTTCCCAGCTCCCTTCCCATCCCTGGGCTCCTCCAGTCCCTCCATGTCCTTCCCATGAGGAGCCCAAACCCAATCCCAGGACTGAAGGTGCGGCCTCAGTGCCCAGCACGGGGGGAATCTCCCAATTTCCCACCAACCCAAACCTCTCCATCGCTCCTGAAGGCAAATGCCCATCCCAGGACCCTCCTGCAGCAGGAACGATCCCGTGGGTCCCAGTGCAGTCAACCCCTGCCCGCCACAGCGGCTCTACTGCCGATGGTGCCGCTGCCAAGCAATCGCCGCGTTTAATTAACGCATCACTAATTGCCAGGTAATTGCTCCCCGTGTTCTTCAGCTCTGCCGCCGTTGAAGCCCTGCGAGGGTTTGATCCGGACCTGGAAGAGGGGAAGATGACGCCACGTCTCGCGCCCTTCAGGCCTGCGAGAGGACGCTGCAAGACGCAGCAATCGGTTCAGTGCCCAAGGAAGACCGGAATGATCACAACTGCAGGGAAGAGAACCCACAACGAAATCTCCGAGCTGCTCCAATGGACACCTTGCAGCCAGGGGGGCGAGGAGAGCGACAGGAGCCGCTTGGGCAGGGAGAGGTTCCTCCCCGAGGGAAGGGCTTTGGGAATCTGCAGCGATTCCAAACTGCATTGTTCTAATTGCATTCGAAGAGAGATGCCAAAGCTGCTGCCAAGGCAGCAACGAGAGAAGGGCAGAGCGAGTTTGGTACCAGAACCTGGTACCACGAGGTGCCAGCCTTGGGCAGGAGGAAACTGTGCATTAAGCAAATTGCAATTTGTTATTCTGTTGGTTTTCCTCAGCTTAATGGAAAAGCCGAAGGTCTCTTTGCTCTTTAACACTGCCCTGGCTGCTGCTGTATTTTCAGTGCTGTGTAATCACATCAGCAAGCACATTTCATCTCCCAGTTTGGGCTGGGCCCAAGCTGGTGGGACACGGGCAGGGAATGGTGTCCCAGCCATGCCAGTGGCTCATTCCCTTCTCCCAGCAGCAACCTGCAGGGCAGCACTGGGTGCTTGCTGCTGGAATCCTGCAGAAACCTGAGCTGGAAGAAGGCTGAAGCCGCATCAGATTTTCTGTTTCCTTCTCTGACAGAGAAAAGCAGCTCAGTGTGTCCACAGGGACTGGCAGCTCCTGGCCCCTGCTGAGGACAGGACGTGGGGGGGGATCCCTCATCCCAAGCCTTACCCCAGCAGATTTGCATGATCACAAAACCAGAATATTCTTTTTGAAGCACAAAGCCATAAATATCAGGCTGTGCTTTCACAGCCAGGCAAGAAACAGGGCAATAAATCTTTTTCTTAAATTGTTCCCTCTATTTCAGACTAAAAGAGGACAGTGTTAGGTTGGATATTGGATTAAATCCTTCCCTGGGAGGGTGGGCAGCCCTGGCACAGGGTGCCCAGAGCAGCTGTGGCCGCCCCTGGATCCCTGGCAGTGCCCAAGGCCACGTTGGACATTGGGGACAGTGGGAGGTGTCCCTGCCATGGCAGGGGTGGCACTGGATGGGCTTTAAGGTCATTTCCAACCTAAACCACTCCATGGCTCTACAAACATTTTATTCCCAACAAAATATTTTGTACATTTCCTGCAATGCTAAAAAGATCCCCACGTGGTGGATCTTCCCTAGAAACATCTCCTTGCAAGAAGTCACAACTCCCTTCTCTGAAGTTATCTAGGTAAGCATTTAAGAACTAAGATTTAAAACACTCATTTACATTTGTTAATTCAGGGTTGTTCAAACTATTATGAGAATTTCAAAGAGGAACAAGAATTGAATAGCTTAAGAGCATCCTTTGAAAACAGAGATATTCCTTGCCTGCAGAATTTTCTTCCCCTAATCAGCCCACACAGAAGAGTTGTCATTTCTATCTAGTTCACTAGCAGATATGCCTTAGTTATTAAATATTAAATCAGAGAGAACAGAGATTCAATTCAGAAAAATATAGCTCAATCTGCCAAATTGCTACTTCCATGAATTATATTGTGAACACATTTTGATAAAAAGGAGGTTATTTAAAGATGCAACCAAGTCTGGTGATAAACGAGACCCTGTTTCAGTTCGTGTCTGCAAGTTTTAACTCAATAAATATAAATCTACACATAGTGCATTTTCCTTTTCTTTTCTAATTCCTTTCTGGTTTGTATTTTTTCCTTCTAGATAAATGTTTGCAATAAGAAACAGTGTTTATTGTACTTAGAAATTTTAATATAAAAACCACAGAGGAAGCAGCTATCTGGATGAACGGAGCAACAGAGAAAAACAAGAAATTATTGGAAATCTGTTACTAACGAGGGCTGAGCAAATAACTCCTTGTGAATAATTCACTCAAGAAACTGAGCCTCTTTCTGTGCTCACAATCTAATTACAAGCAATTTACAAACAAGCTGTGATTTCCTTGTTTCCCTGTCAGTTATTTGACTTAGTTCAGTAACTTCATTCTTGTAAAAGCAGCAGCTCCAGCAATGGGCTGGGAGAGGCCTCCAAGGAATCCAGTGTTCCATGGTTTAATTTGAGCCGAAAAAACTCAGTGTCACCGCTTCAAATCCCACCTGTCCTGCTCAGACTGGGGCTTGGAGCAGCCTGGGACAGGGGAAGGTTTCCCTGTCCCTGGCAGGGGTGGCACTGGATGGGCTTTAAGGTCCCTTCCACCCCAAACCAGGCTGGGATTCTGGGATTCCAAGTGCTCAGCTAGACATGGCACAGCCCCACACAAACCATCCTTAGGCACAGGGCACCTTCCTGGGCAAATAATTCCGAATATGGGGGAGCCAGAGCCCAACAATGCCGTGGGATTGGGCACCCCACGTGCTGGCAGGGCTGGGCACCCACAGCGCCCGCCTGGAGGGAAGCTGCACCTGCTTTTCTGCAGGATTTTACCGTTCTCTCCACAAAACTAATAGCCCTCACCCCAATAAAAGGGCATTTAACTTTTGGTTTTACGGGGGCTTTTTATGTGCATTATTGCAATCCAATTTAATTCACTCCCTGCTAGTTGAACTGGCACTCATTTCGGGCTGAAGTGATAACACATAATAGCCCCTTTCAGCTGAATTGCTGAATAAAAGTCCAAATCAGCCCCTGCTAGAGCAGCTTTCCCTCTGGATGCTGCTCCGTGGCCAAAGGAGAACATCCCCCCTCAGCCCTGGGCAGCATCATTAAACTCCCGATTGGGGGGTTCGTTTCACAAATTCATCACCAGAAGGAAAATGTCCATTTCTCATGATGTTTAACCACCATCACCACCCCGTGACTTCCAGCTGCACTGAATACGAAATCTGAAGTGGAAAATGTCTTCTCTTAATTGGCCAATGCACTGATCATTTCATTTTAATTCCAGCACAGAAGTTAAAAGAGGCATCTCTAATGATCCCCGTTTATGTCGATAAACTGTATCAAAACAGTCTTCCCAGGAAACCCATCAATCTCTGCTATGAGTCCATTTGCTATTAAACATAAACAAACGAAATGTTAACGCAACATTTAAGGGAAAAGGAATCAATTCTGCTTGAATTCCACGTCTACCAGAATTCCTGCTTTCCAAAGCTCTAATTCCAGTGTGTTTACATTCTGCTTTGCAGAAAGGAAGGGAAGAGGAAAAGTGCTGCCAGAATAAATCCAGTGGGAATGGAAGATGAGAAGTGATCAGGAACTGGCAGAGAGACAGACCCAGACCCTGGGAACATGGAGATGAGGAGCTGACAGAGCTCGTGCTCCCAGTGCACAGGAGGTGTGCTCTGCTCCCTTCCCTGCTGTCACTTTGCTCCTTAGCAATCACTGAATTACCACTGGCTAAAAAAAACCCAACTTTTATTTAAAAACCTGTCCCTGAAATTGTCAGTAGTTATAAATCCTGCTGGAATGCAATAGCAGCAATAACATATTTCAGTGTCCCTCTGCCTCTGTGCCCCAGCCCTGGCAGAGCCCTGACCCGCAGCTGCCTCTGCCCCCTTTGGAAAAGGGAAGGATTCCTTGGGGAAGGCTCCAGTTTGAAATGTTCCCTGTGGGAAGATTCCAGTTCCAGCAGTCTGACAGATGTGGATCCATTAACAACCCCTGGAATTACACTTAAAATTCCTGTGACAACTCTCAATAATCCACAGCTGGGATTGCCTGGGCAGCTGGATAAAGACGTATTAAGCACTCCAGGCCCTTCTCCTGCCTCGGGTATCATAATTCCCATTGCCCCGTGCTCATTTCCATGGAGCAGCCGATCCTTATCCTCCTTAAGGAGCTCAGGGTCTGTCCTCGCTCCCTGTCTGGGGAGCAGGGATCAGCGAGGGCTGGGATTGTTCAGCCCGGAGAGGAGAAGCTCCAGGGAGAGCTCAGAGCCCCTGCCAGGGACTAAAGGAGCTCCAGGAGAGCTGCAGAGGGACTGGGAACAAGGGATGGGATCAGGACAAGGAGGAATGGCTTCCCACAGGTGGGACACCGGGATGTAAATGTCCCAAATTTTTGTCCTGCACCTGGCTTTCCAATTCGGGTGCAAACACCTCTGGAGAAGAAAGGGAATCCAGACACCAGGGAATGAGGGAAAAATCCACCCCACAGACAGCAGCTGCTGCTCTGCCCACCCTTGGGCTGGATCCTGGGGTGATCCCAGGCTGCAGCTCAGCTGTGGCAGGACACACAGGAGAGGATGAATCTCCTGCCTGAGAGTCCTTCAGCTGCTTCCCCGGCAGACCCACGCCGATGGAAACGCATCCGCTGCAAAGCTGGCGAAAAACCCGACACGTGTGCAGGAAAAGCTGGAAAACTCCTGACTTAACCACGCCACAGGTCCAAAACAAGCGCTGTTTAATGGGCCTGCTTTGAGACCGTTTCTCAGTAAAGCATTAACTTATCCCATAAAACCCAAAGAGGATTTGCAAAGGTCGTAAAATGGAATATTTCTGACCCGAGCCATTATTCGATTTTCTGCGTTAGTGAGGAGAGACCCTGAGCGTGCAGCTACAAAATAAAATAAAAAAGAAATAAGGAGAATGGAAGTCAGCAAACAGTCGAGAGCTGCTGAGGAGAAAAAAAAAATAAAATAAGTCAATAAAAATATTCACTGGGGGTCACAGGGATGGTGGGAGAAGCCTGAGGGTGAGCTCCCTGCACCCGGGAGTGGTTTCTTGGGGCTGGAGCTGCGGAGGAAACGCCGTGTGGCGGGAATTCAGTCGGGAAAAGCCGTGGGAAGCAGAGCCGGGCAAACACCGTCAGGAGCTGGGAGTTCAGCCGAGGTAAGGCAGGCTCAGGGGTCAGCCTGGAGGACACAAATTGGGGCTTGGAAACAACGCTGCCAGGGGAGATTTAGAGGAGCCTGCGGGAGTTAATCTGCTGCAGATGGCTCGGGTGCTGCGGCGCCGGAGCTCAGCACTCAGTGGGATCCTGGGGAGCTCACCTGGGAGCACCTGGAACAGGGCATTCCCACAACCCCATGGGAATCGGGAAAATCCTCTGGAGTCCAGGACAAAACCCACCCAAGCAGTGCCAGGGTACTGCTACTCGCCCCACGCTTCTCTGGCCGGGTGCAAACCACCCAGATGGGGCTCGTCCTTAGCAGATTAAATTTTATTCGCTGCTTTCCTGGCCCTCCCTGCAGGGCCTGTGTGTTTTCGCAGGGATGGGATGGGAACATCAGCACCCAGATCCCAAAGGGATGCAACACCAGAGGCACGTCCCAGAGCCCCTGCTCGCACAGACCAAAGGATTCCCGTTTTTCCCAGTGGCAGCTGAAAACTGTGCGCATCCAGAAGATTCTAAACGTTTATCCTGAGCCTCCAATATTCCACCACGCAAACAAGGGCCAGAGCTGCACTGGGCAGCCAAAGGTAAACAGGCAGGCTAAGTACTGCAAAGAGGAGGGGGTTTTATTTCAATTTCTTCACTTCATAAGTATTTCAGCTGCATTCCCAGCGCCCAAGATGTAGATCTCCATGAGTTTTGACACGAGCTCTTGTTTGGAGAGCTGCTATCAAAGGGCAGCAGATCTGCTCTGGAAGCACTGGGAGCAGCTCACAGGATCTGAGCAGTTCCAAGGCAGCAGAAAATAGGAAAAAGACATAGAAAACATGATTTAGATATTGGCAATTCCAACAAGCCAGCACAGTCTGGAAAAGAGTGAAAAGATTTTTTTAAAAAAAAAATCCTTAATGGGAGAAAAATTAAGTAATGGTCAGTTAATTTCTTAACATCAACATTTCCAGCTTTAATTAGGATCCAGGGAAATCAAATGTTAGAAGCCCATCTGCTTCCAGGCTCCAGAAAGATGAAAACCTTCAAAAATGCCATAAATAATAAATTCCCAGGCTGGCAGCATTTCACTGAGTTCCTCCCCATAGATTTCAGCATATGCCACTATTGCAGGGATAAAATGCTTTTGAAAACACACTTTGCAGGAAGTTGGGTTAACTCATTTAACAGTTTAACACATCGGGGAAGGGGGGCTGTTTATTAGGAACAGCATCCCTGCCCTCCATGAACACCGCACTGGAACGGTGGAGGTGCCACAGGGACACTCTGCAGGGGTTGTTTCATCCCAGAATTATCCTAAACTAAACATTTCCATCCCTGGCAGCGCTCAAAGCCAGGCTGGAGCAGCCTGGGCCAGTGGAAGGTGTCTCTGCCCATGGCAGGGGGTGGAACTGGATGGGCTTTAAAGGTTTTTTCCAATCCAATTCTGTGAAAAACACACATTTAAAGCTTTTTACAGTGGAAGAGGGAAGTTTGAAAGCGCTACCTGGCTATGCCCCAGAGGCTGAGCCCTGCCTTTTCCTGAAACCAAATTTAATTAAATTTGAAAAGACTGAGACTGAAGTTAATCCTGTGTTTTGTTAAGTCCCAAGATATGATTTTCAAAGGATGCAGCGCTGGGAATATATTTCCTCCTCTTTTTTATTAATTCTATTTTAATTCATTACTTTCACTTGAAAAGAAGGGTAAGAAAGAGAAACCACCCACTTTTCATTCAATATTATACATGATTCCATATTCCACTGTTTAAACACTGCCAGCAACATGTTTGTGAGTGGAAAAGAAGTGAAATGAGTCGGTTTTAGCCCATCTTGTGCTCAGTCTAGCACAAAAAGCCTGGCCTTATTTGTGTGAGATGAAAGCCCAGCCTGGAATTCCAGGCACTTATCCAAACATTTCACAGCTGCCCTCTGTCCCTCACCAACCCAGAATTCCTGGAGCAGCCTGGAAGACACGGAATGTCACACCTTGCTGCTGGTTTATGGGCTCGGTGGGAATCACCCGGGCTGACTTTTTCTCCAAATGAAATCCGGAGTGGTTTGGGCTGGAAGGGACCCCAAAGACCCTCACACCCCACCCCTGGCACGGACAGACACCCAGTGCCCATCCCACCTCTGCTCCCTGCGGGATACAGGCTGCCCCTGCTGGGGATAATCACCTCCAGAGGCGAATGCTGCAGCAGATATCCACAGTCCTGCTCCAGGGATGGGGCTCCTGGCTTCTCTTCCCCAAGGAGAACCCCGGGAAGAAGGCAGATCCAGGAAGAGCGTCCAAAGGAGCCCTGGCAAACACCCACAGGCCAAAGGAGAGGGTGGCAGCGGTGCCACGCTTCCCAGCAGAGTGCAGCTCCTGTTCTCTTTCCTCCCAATGCGCTGCACTTGCTGAAGATTCATAGGAATTCTACATTTTCTCTAGACCAGCCGTTCTTCAGCCGGTACTCCAAAAAAAATAAATAAATTACAGGAAAATTTAAGGTGACTTAGAGCTGCAGCATGAGTTATGCTTTCCCATTTCCCTTCGAACGCCGGAAAAATCACCTTTCCCACGTGTTGGAAGACTGTGCTCAGCAAAGATCCTGCTGAGAGAGGCTGGAATTCCCAGGGAATTCCCAGAGGCAAGCATGGATCATCCCAGGGCTAAGGAGAACTTGCCATCAGAGCAGGGCTCCTTCAGTTAAACACCACACCTCGATTTGCTGCGGGAAGGATTGGTTAAAATCCAGATTCTTCACTCCCAGTTCCTAAATGTTGATGCATTCCCGACTCTGTTCCCTAACAGCTGAGTTAGCCACGCTCCACGGAGCATCCTGGAGGAAACTGCGGAGTTTGAACTTCCTGCTTCCTCGTATATCACAGGGAGTTTTACTCTGTTGTCTGGTTTGTTTTTTCTTAAACTGGATTTAATTAAATATTGAGTGAAGTGCCACAGCCATCCATCGTGCGCTTTCGAAGGAGAAATTCGGGGATGCACAATGATTTTGTCGGAGGAGACAAGGAAGAGTCAATATTTAATGTGCCATGAAGGATTTATAAGGAATATATCTTGCAGGAGAGATAAATACGAGGAGACATCTTTATCTCCCTGGGTTGACTCAGTGTCCATCTTTGCAGATTTCAGCTTCTTTAATTATGTAGAGAGAACGGGGAGAGCTGAAGGAATGTCAAGGATCTGGATGAAAAAACTGGTGCCAGGACAAATTCCAGGAGCCTCCAAAACCATCACAGGGGCAAGGAGGAAGTGAAGGAGTTAAGGCAGAGGAATTGTGCCAAATTTGGCGTGATGGTTAAATGATAACATCGAAGGAGAATCGGGAATGGGAAAGGAAGGGTCGGGTCGGATTTCTCAGTGCCAGGGAAATTTGATCCACTCAGAACCATGACCAGAACGGAGGTTAATAAGCGCTCTTTAATTATTTACAGATACTAAAAGTGTTCTTATAATAGAATGAGCGACTGGAAATTAGGAAATTAGAGGGAGTTATGGTAAACTGTAACTTGCTTAAACATATCCCGAGCTGGGAGAGGACAAGTCAAGAGATTTACAGCAAAGGGAGTTTCGCTGCAGGTTCCCCACTCACCTCCTGTGATTACAAAATAAACTCCAATACCAAAGAGCAGTTCCATGGAAATGTGCTAAGGAAATGTGCTCACTCTCAGGTTTCTCCTGATTCCCCCCCGCTTTTAACACACAGAAATAAACGAGTAGAAGTACCCTTAACCCTTTTAACCCATTTCCCAGGGGTTTGGCAGTGCTGGAAAAGCCTCTCTGGGAATCAGATCCTGATCGAGAAGTTCTTGACCATCAAAAAACTCCTCATGTCCAGATGAGCAGATCTGCTCTGGGTGGAGAGCAAACAGTTTTCATTAAACCGCCAGGAGAAATCCTCTGTGCTAACAGGTACATCGCAATTGCAAAGCTCAGAGCTGCAAATTGATGATGCCCAGAGGGACACACGGCACTGGGACAAAAAAGGAGCTGCTCTCCAGGGGACCCCGTGCTGGAATAAACCCGCAGTGTCCAGGAAGAGCAGGCAGAACACAGAACATATGGAAAATCATGGAATGGTTTGGGATGGGAGGGATTTAGAGCTCATTTGATTCCACCCTGCCATGAGCAGGGACACCTTCCACTGTCCCAGGCTGTCCCCAGTGTCCAGCCTGGCCTTGGGCACTGCCAGGGATCCAGGGGCAGCCACAGCTGCTCTGGGCACCCTGTGCCACCCTCACAGGGAGGAATTATTTTCTAATGTCTCACCTAGACCTGAAGCCATTCCCCCTCATCCTGTCCCTTCACCTCTTACCCAAAGTCCCTCTCCAGCTCTCCTGAAGCCCCTTCAGGCACTGGAAAGGGCTCTAAGGTCTCTCCAGAGCCTTCTATTTTGGAAAATTATTATTATTTTTGCTGTGAGAAAAAAAAACAGCCCAGCTCTGAGCCTTGGCACGGCACGGAAAGGAATTTGCAGGGCATCACCCGGAGCCGCATCCTCGCAGAGGCAGGAGGGCTGATGGGGCTGCATTTCTGCTCTCCATGCTCATTGCCTATTAAAAAACTGGATTTTTTTCTTTCTGTGACTAAGCCTAGAAACACAGAACCTCCAGCACGGAACAATAATAGCTTTGACTCTGTCTCTATATAGGTCACGTTGGGAGGCAGGCACGCTCCGCTCCGTATGCCGGGGGGAAAAAATAGCACTTTTTGACACGCTGCAACAACTTCTGAGGGGAGGAAGGGCAGAAGAGCCCCCCCTCCCCGCTCCCCTCAGCCCGAGGCACCGATCCCAGAGCAGCTGTCAGAGGGAAACCCCATTTCTGGAGAGCAAGGCTTCGCTCTTGTGCTATTTCTGGAGGCAACCCCCTCCGAGAGGCGGCTCTGCGAAGGCGCGAGCACAGGAGCCGCTCTGCAGCCTACAGGATGGGCCTGGGCTGCCTTTGGCTCCTGCTCCTTCCCTCAACCACGCTAAAGCACCAGGATTCCCTGCTGCCCACGGGGAGAGGGGCAGGAGGGAGTTGTAGGGAGGTGTTTTAGGGGCGGGAACCCCACGTTTTCCCAGCAGAGCACATGAGCATCCCCACTAATGAGCAGGCAGGGCACCACACAGGGCTGGGCACATTCACACCCCGCCCAGCGCCCTGCTGAATCAGGGATCCCACTCACACACTGCTCACTGCAGTTTTTAAATGTCCTTTTTCCTGCCAAGCAGTTTAAATTCCTTTAAAGGGACCTTCAGATGGGTGCAGAAAGCAGCCCTGATCTGCCCAGATTCCAGGGGAAAGCTCTTCCAGGGGACACTCAGACGTGCCTTGAGCTCAGGTGAACACAGCCTCACCCTTCACCTGGTAAACCTGGATGAGATAACGAAACCAAGACTCAGAACTAAATCAGATTTCCCCCAAAATGTTCCGAAGCCCAGCACAGCAGGCTTGTGTTTCGCAGCACAGCGCTCATTACAAAGCTGCACTCACCAGAATTGCACTTCTACATGTATTAAAAATTAATATAACACCTACAGATCAGTCCAGGCTCTGCTGCCTCAGACATTTCAAATCGTTTCATGGGACTTCCTGCAGGCAGCTCGTGGGTTTGGGGAGGGAAAAGTGGGAAAAGAGGACGTTCCCAGGGATGGGGCAGGCACAGCTTCTCTGGGAAGCTGTTCCAGCCACACTGAGCTCCAATGACATCCTGAGAGCAGCACAGCACCTCGGTGATTTATTGCCCAAGGCTCCCCTGATGGTTAAACTTCTTACAAGCCACGATAGGGCAGGTCCTGAGCCCCAGTGAAACTATCAGCTCCAAAAGCAGTGACTAAGCTTGGGAATAATCGAGGCAAGGGAAAAAAAAATCAATCAATCCTGCCCCACGTAATCACGGCCAGAGCTCAGCTGGCAGCACCAAGCCCTGCTCACTGCTCCAAGCCACCCATGGCTGCAGCCCCAGCAGCCAGGAGCAGCTCACTCATTTCCCTGCCGTTTACTGGACACATCCCAGGGCAGATCTGGAGCACTAGCACAGGGAGAACATCCTCGGGCCACCCCAAAACCACACAGGTTTGGGGTTTTTAGTGATCCCTGGCCTTGCATTTGATATCAGCCTGGCTGCAGGATTCCACTGCCCCCGGCATTCCTGCCTCCCAAAGAGGGGAGGAAGCCTCTGAGGAGCGCCCAGCCTGGAAGATTTTCACCTTCCCTGTGGTTTTCTGGAATCCAGCTGAGCAGGAGCATTTCGGTCTGGGTTTTCTTTGCTTTGCAGGGTGTTCAGCAGGCCCTGGGGAGGTGATGCCCGTGGGACATCCCTGCTGTCACCGAGCTCACAGGCAGGGAAGAGCCTGTTGGGCCACACCTGTAAATGAAAAGGGTTTGTGTCCCACTGCGCTCCTGCCTGGCGGGAGAGACTCCTACAGGAAAGGAAATCCGGGAAAAGGAAGCACAGGGAGCCTCAGCAACTCTCACTGGGAGACTGGAGGGAGAGCTGCAAGCCAAGCCCAGCTCAGCAGCCCTGGGAACAAGCCTTGGGCCATCCAGGACATCTGTCCCTGTCTCCAGCGAACATCCAAAGCATTTCAAGGTGTGGGAACTCACGCAGCCCAGACCAAACTGCGTCTCCTGCTGGGCACGGGCAAGGAAGAACACAAAACTCAACAAAAATGCAGCTTTTTGGGCTGAAGCTGTGACACCTGAGCACTCCCTGAGTGCTCCCTGGGGAAAGCAGAGCTGTCTGGGCTACACAGGGCTGTTGGTTGGAGATTCCCCTGCTCTCAGCATTGTTGATTAGGGGATCTATTTCCACATCTTGGGAGAGTATCAATATCTGTCCTTCACCAAAAAAAAAAAAAAAAAAGAATGAGTGATAACTCTTTGCCTGATGCCTGCATGATGAATTTGTGACCCAAAAGCCCTTGGAGAAGAAGGATTGGCCTCCAGTGGGCCGTTAATAGCAGAGCATTGCAGCTGTGTCAGATGCTACAATATTTAAATCAAGAGAATATCACTTCTGCTTAACCAAAATGATTCTGTCCACACGAAGCGTGGATGGGGCTGCACAGAGATTCCACATTTAGGGACAGCCCAGGCAGGGAACTCTGCTCCCCAGGGCAGGAGGGACACACGGAGCAGAGAACTGACGCCTGCAACACAGGTTCACATCTAAAATTCCACTTGGGATCTTAAAGCCCCTTCCAGGAGCTACTAAAGCAGAAAATGGTGATGATCTGACGGCGTTACAGCACAATAACCCCTCATTTGCATGAAATCCTCGGTAACAAACGCCCTGGTGCCCATGAAGCTCCGCACGGCAGCGCAGGTTTGATGACTCTGGGTTATCTCCGGCTCCGTGGCATCCCCGGCAGGGAGGGGCGGCGGCTCCGGGCGCGCCCGGGGCGCGTTACCGACGGCACAGCGGGTCGGAGGCTGCGAGGAGCGCTGCGGATTCCCCGCAGCTATTTTTGCTGTCTTTCCAGGCAGCCCCCTCACTGCCAGCGAAAAGGCAAACTTGTTTTACGTGCTGTCAGCAGGATCAGGCGGTGAAATCGCCGTGACCTTCGCCGCTCCAAGCCGCTCCTGGAGAGCTCCAGCAGCTCCCTGCTCCTGCAGGGGCAGCGCTCAGCATCCCACAGGAGGGACAAAGGGCTCCAGGGAGCCTCTCAAACGCAGCAGCACTGCCAGGGACGGCAAATTGTGAAGCCAAGCGCCTCCAACAGCCTGCTGGAGCTGAGGGTGAAGAAATAATTTCTGGGGTTTTACCCCCAGCTGGGTGTCTGCCCTGGGCAGCTCTCAGCCTTGGATCAATCCCAGCCCAGGTGAGAGGAATAAAGAATCCACCCAGCCCTCAGATCTTTTGGGCTAATAAAACCCCCGGACTGCAGTCAGAGCCCCTGGGAGGAACCTCATAGACAGCACCAACGCAGGTGCCAGCAGGAGCAGATTTACAAACTGCATTTAAACACACCTAGGCTTGCTGTAACCTAGAAATCAGCTGGGAACAGCCAGGAACGAGTTAATTTTCACAGACACACAGCCACTGAAACCCCCTGAGGATGCTGCAGGTCTGACTCACCCCGGGGAGCCGCTGCATCCCTGGCAGTCACTGCCACTGCCACGTCCTTGCTGCTCCTGGGCTGTTCCCACATCCCAAGCAGAGGCAGGGTCAGGGATGTGATGCCAACGGCTCAGCTGAGGGATTCTCCCCCCGCAGAGCAGCTCACAGAGAGTCAGACACAAACCAGAACCAAATCCAGCATCCCTTTTGCCGTGGACTGGCTGCAGTGCCAGGTGGGACGTTGCCTGCGCAGTGTTTGGGGACAGAAATGGACAGTGCAGAGTCCCTGACCACCGTGGGGACAGGACTCGGTCTGAGGGGGCTCTGGGGGCAGGGGTGGGTCTGGTTCTCGGGGAACACGGGCTCTGCCTGGGCTGAGGAGCAAAGAGCTGGGCTTTCATTCCATGAAATCCTGCGTTCCAGGGCATGGCACACAGCTGCTCCTCCAGCAGCACCTTCCCCCGGCTGGGGATGTGTGCAGGTGTGGCAGAGCGTCCCTGGGGATGCCAGGGAGCCCCTGGGTGATGTGCACCCCACTGCTGACGGAGAGGTGCTCAGTGAGAGAGCAGAGCTGCCTGGAAAACTCAAATCTCCCGTCCTGAACTGCACAGCGAGAGCTGGGAGCCTTTGTTTATGCTCTAAAAAAGAGGGGGTTCCTAAGGGCCTGGTAATCTTTAAATCCCTCTGTTTAAAGGACAGAGTGCTGGAGATATTCTGCTGCTCTCCAATAACCACAGTTATTAACCACCATAAAGGCCAGGGATATAAAATACACAATTTCCCAGCACAATTTCCTTCGGAGCAGAACTCAGGATGTGAACTCAGCTCTGCTCCACTACTGGCAGTGGAGTGTAGATTTTAATTAAGTGCATCACTTGATGAAAGGCAGGATGCAAAGCAACCTCGAGCAGATGTCGTGGTCCTTGGGCAGGCTGGGACACCCTGTGTTGGGGAGGGAGCCAAAGCACCGCCTGAAGAGTTATTAAAATGCAAGTTTTGGATGCTAAATTAAGAATGTACTGAAAGTTCTTCTGGGTTAGCCCAGTGGCCCCCCAGCAGCCTGTCCTGCCTCGGGCAGGGGCAGCAGCAGGGGTTATCTAAGGATGCCATGAGAGCCAGACCCATTGTGGAGAATCACAGAATCATTTCGGTTCTGGAATTCATCCACAACCAGCGGGCCCAACAATCCCCCAGCACAGCCAAGGCCACCCCTCACCCATGTCCCCAAGTGCCACATCCACACAGCCTTCAAATCCCTCCAGGAACGGGGACTCTGCCTCTTCCTGACACAGAAACCAAACCTCAAGGTCATTACAACATCAATTCACAACCCCTCCCACAAAACAAACAAACAAACAAAAACGGTGGGAGTATTTTGCTTTGAATCAACCCAGACTGGCTTGGGATAAAACAAATGAAGGAAAGTTAGAGACTGCTGGGTAAAAAATCCCATTTACTGGAAAAGATGCTTTCAGAGTGTGACCCCCACGGCCACCCTGCCTGTGCCTCACCCCAGGCGCTGCCCCCTTCATGGCTTTTCGTGGTCGGTTCCATGTGAAAGGGAGGGGATATGCCACGTTTGATATTCCTGAGGACACAGATGTTCAAGGGAAAATTGTAAAAACGTATTATAACTCAGCAAAGAGACCCAGGGTCAAGGAAGCAACACAAGAATGCAATAAAATGGAGCGAGAATTAAATTACTGCGAGCAATTTTTACATCTCAAGAACTGATGTAATGACAAAATCATAGGCACACACTGGTATTACACAGAAGTTAAGATTGATAATACGTCTTCATCTTTAATTTCTCTTAGATTTACTCATCTAAATGAGCAAACGCTTGGAATTTGGCCCGGATCAGGATCTGGAGCCAAGAAAACCTCAGGCCGTGGAGACCAGTGGCTCTCAGCTGTGCATTTTGCATCCTGCAGGAGACGTGGAGGTTGAGAAAGACGAGAAACCCTCCCCCAAAATCCCTTCCAGCCTTCGTTCTCAGACTGCTTCCACCCCCTCCTCCTTTGTTCCCCCCTTCCCCATCTCCTGCCCCCGAGAGCCTCTCCTCAAGCCAAGAGCAAGCCTGGAATGAGAGAGGCGCTGAGGATGTGGGGGGGTGGCAGGGGGATGTTCCTGCTGGGGATTTGGGGCTCCACTCAGAGAGGGGAGAAAGGGGCAGGGTTATCCCCAGCCAGCAGCCCTCCTGGGCTTGGGGTGCCTTCCAGGAGGAGAAAAGTTATAGGGTCAACTCCGGAGAGGAAACAGACTTAAAATTAGGTTTGGGGTTTCAAGAAGAAGGAGTGGATGAGCTTGTTTTATTGGGTAATAGCTGAAAGCCTGCGGGGCTGGAGGGCTAAAATATGTGCTGCTCCTCTCCTTGACAAATGGTTCATATTTCCTTCAGAGTTGAGTTTCTGCCAGCTGTTCCTGTACCACAGGGTTAAACTTCAAAACACAGAGCACGATAAAAATGGTTTTTTGGTGGTTCCTTGAAGACCTATAAAACACAGGCCAAAATCCACCCATGAATCAAGTCCTCGAGCACTTTGTTCCCCTGAAAATTCATCTAATATCTGCACAAACCTGGGCTCGAACGCAGCCGAGGGAGCCGTTGCTATCATTTGATAACTAATGATAAGCCTTTTATCCCCAGCAGGGATTGAGAGGATCAAGAGCAAAATGAGTTCCTGAGGAGGCTGATGTGAACCCTGACCTGATACCTGACCCCAGCCCCGAGCAGAGCCCGGTGGTTTACAGCTCACAACACCCCGGGTAAGCCTTTTCTCTTTGGAGAGACGGGGTTTAATCTTAACTGAAGGGTTTCGTGGTCAGCCCCAGAGCTGCGACGGTCATTTTGTCCCCTGGAGTCACCCAAGGGGACCGACACAGCCCCAGGGCCATCAGCCCTCCTCCTGCATCCCTGAACCCACAGCCAGCCCCTGCCAGCAGAGGTGGCTCTGGTCCTTGGGGTGTCCCACAGCCCTGCCAGGCATCCCTGGCAGCTCCAGATCCACCCCTTCATCTCCTCCTGCTGCGTCCCCTGCCACCGCTGAGCCCCGTGTGTCACACACTGACCCGAGCCCTTCCTCCCTGGGACCCCCCAGGCTCCCTCAGGCTCGGTGGTCCCCAGGTCCCCGTTTTGAACCCCAGCTCCCAAAGCTGCGATTCCCTGGCCCACAGCCATGTCAGAACCAGCCCCCTGCTCCCTCTGCAGCCACTCCCAAATCAATCCCTGTGACCAAACGCCACCCACCCGTGTGGGGCTGCTCCCAAATGAAATGCACCCAAATTCAAATTCACAGAGCCCTCCTCAATAAATGCCTTCCCTGCCTTGGTGGTATTTTTACAACCTGCAGCTCAAGTGCCTTTCTAGTGCATCATCCCATGTATAATGAAGAAACAGCAGACACGGATATAACACTGGAACAGATGCTCCTGCCACCCAAACGAATAATTTCAACATTAATTCAAAAATCTTTAGAGCAGTCAGGATGCCAACACGCAGAGGATTATCAGCCAAGGGAAGAGGATTTTAATGTATGCAGGTAAAGGCAAATTTGTTCTTCATCAGCACCATGTACTGAACTGAGTTCCTGTAGGCCAAACCCATAGCAGGTGTTTCTTACAGGAAGAAAGGTGGAGCTTCTATCTCAGACTTAACATTTTGATATCCAGAGCTAATTCCTGTAAATGCCATTAAGCTTTGGTGCCCTAACCAAATTAATCCCGGTTCACGTCCAGCAATCAAACCTTTTCAGTCAGATGCTGGGAGGTAAGTAGGTAATCAAGTGCCATAAGTGACTGATTTGGGGTTTGAAACCACGGAGGATGGAGCCCTCCTGGAGCCAGCCTGGAGCCTGACCCAGGAGCTCCCCTGGCTGTTCCCGAAATCCCTCAGCCAAGACGTCTGGGAAGCCCAGGGCTGATCCCCTTCCAGCAGGCTGCTTCTGCCTCACTCAGCCTTCCCAGAAGATTATCACACTCAGATTTCTCTGAAGTCATCTCCTTTTCGTTCTCCAGATCAGATAAAAAAGCCCAGACAGGAATCCAGGGAACTGGATGTGCTGCTTCCAAAGGATGCAGATTTTCCTCTCCTTATCGCCCTTCCCCAGCCAAGTACAAATCTCTCATTTACCTGCCCAGCACCCCAACACGAAGTCAGAGGAAGGATCCCTGCCAGGTGCTTCAATGGGCTCATGTTAGATCCAGGGAGAAGGATTTCATTAGCCCAAAGGGGTGGATTTGGGTTTTCTCCGTGGTGTTTCGGCCAAAGGCTCGTCCCTTCCACTGCCATCCCGGCTGCCTCCCCTCCATTGCACACAAGTTTCCTCATCCCAGTAATCCCTGGAATGATGCAGGTTCCAGGGAAGCGTGTGAGGCACAAGGGCACTCCCTGCCCTTGGCGCTTGAGGGGGATCAGAATTGCAAAAGTGCTCGTGGTTATTGGCTGCTGTCAATCAGCGACAGCCCCAATTACAACGGCAGCAAAGACGGCACGTGGCCACCAATAAATTTACAGGGATTGATTTTCCCGTACCAGCACAGCAATAACGCAGACTCCCATTCAAGGAGACCTTATTAACCAGCCAGGCTATGCAGCAGTAGAACATGAAACTGCACTGAACAGGAATGTAATCCCCACGGACCTTCTCCTTCCCCACAAAATTTTAGTTCAACATCGATTTTTTATGTTGGACAAACACATCATGGGGCTGAAATGAGAGAGGTGGATTCATCTCGAGCCTTTTTCTGCTGAAAAAAAAAAATAAAAATGTCTAGTAACAAGGTGAGAGAGCCCTGTAATTACTGCTCCAGGATTCATCTCATTCATTTGCAATGCAGCTCCCTCCTGACCTTCCTCCAGCGCTGGCATTCACACACACCACGGTGTCAGCTTGGGTTGCTCCACCTCCAGTGGGGCAGCAAGTTTCAGGATACTGAAATGAACTAGAACCTGAGAACCTGCAGTTTTTATTCCTGGTTTTGCTCCGGATCTCTTGCCTCTCATCTTTCCTCACAGCATCACCCCAGGAAACAGCCCGTGGTACAGGGGGAGAGGGAGGTGCAGGAAGAAAAGGGCCCTGGTTTCCACCCACAGAATCCTGGGCAAAAGCTGGAACACCACATTTGTCAGCAGTTTTGCACCGTTCTGCTGCAGCACTGAGCTGGAACCTCCCAGGTCCTGTCGGGGCAGGGAGGATGAGCCACCTCGCTGGTTCTCAGTGACAACAAAATGCACTCGGGTGCCTCTCACTGCTCAGCTCCCGTTTGGCTTTAAAACGGCCCAAAAATCAGCGGTTACTGAGGGGGAAGATGGGGAGAGTGAGGCCCAAGGAGTCACATCCTCCCAGCAGCGCCGCTCCAGCTGCTGCACATCTTCCAGCACAGACTGATTGCAGTGAGACAGGTCCCAAGGGTTTTGTTATTACCTTTTATACTCCAGAGAGTAAATTCACGAGGAAAAAGCAGAGCAGCAAACCCCAGAAAGCACCAGAGTGACAAACTCTGAGCACTGTGAGGACTGGGGCACAACCAGGGGGAACAGGGTGGAAACACAGCCGAGCTGGTGTCCCCGAAGGGTCATCTTGCTGCATCTGAAATTGGATGGGTTTCAAACCGTGTTTACCTCATTCTGCACTTCCAATTACTGCAAATTCTAGAGCAGGCAAAGCCTTGCTATTATTTCTGCCCAAACACACCCCCAGCTCACTGAGACTCTGCGCTGCCAGTTGAACCAACAAACCCAGCTGGGGAGAAAACGCTGCCAGGACGTGGCTCCTGCTCTCCCAGCACTTTCCCACCACTGACCGAGGCAGGAACGATCCAATCCTGCCCGGAACAGCCCCAGCAGAGCCCCTTTCTGCAGGCTCTGGGGTTGTTTGTGGGCTTTTTCCCCCTCTCAAGGACCTGCAGAACTGAGCCAGGCCAGGGATCCATCAGCCCTCACCAGCGCAGCATCCCTCTGTACCAGAGGGAACTCTTATTTTAAGTAGAGCAATCCTTTCTTTTGTCACTGAAGTGGAGTTTTAAAATGTCTCTCTTGTAAATGTGCCAAAAATAAGAGCATAATTTATTCATTTCCTCTATGTGCATTTTGTTCCTGGTTATCTTTCCAACTCCTTGACTGCTGTGAAAAGTTTAAAAAGGGAAGAAAAGGGGGAAAAAAAAAGCGCCTCTAAAGGTTAAAACTTTGAGCCAATT
Organism: Hirundo rustica; assembly: GCF_015227805.2. Classification (NCBI taxonomy): domain Eukaryota; kingdom Metazoa; phylum Chordata; class Aves; order Passeriformes; family Hirundinidae; genus Hirundo; species Hirundo rustica. Next base: position 19,319,273 of record NC_053461.1, read on the forward strand.
TCAACTTCGACATACATTAGAGCAGTGTATTTTTCATTCATTCCTCCTGGTGACATTTCAAGCTTTGTTACAAATCAATCAGCATTTCCAAAAGCATTTGGAGAAGCAGGAAACTATAGTGGCTACAAATCCTACAACACCTATTATTCGTGCTATTTCGCTCGTTCGGATGAAGAACATTTCAAAGGTTATTTTAAAAGAAGCAAAGGTTTGTCTGAAGTTTCGGGACAGACAAAAGATTTCTGTGCAATGTTTCAGCAGCAGAATAAACTTTAGCAATGTACACAGGATTTATTTCATCATGAATTTGGTCAAGCACTCAAAAGGATGGAGCCTGGAAGAGATACAAATAATACAGCTCTGTATGATGTGGAAATACTGGGAAATAGGGAATGCACCTAAAAGTCAGAAAAGTCAGATTTAAGGTGGAGGTTCTGGAAGCTTCCTTCAGTGTGGTATTTATCACCCAAGGCCACAGAATCATTAAGGGTGAAAAAGACCTTCAAGATCATCAAATCCAACCTTCGCACCACATCTCAAAGTGCTGCATCTCCTTTTTGAACTCTTCCAGTGAGGTGACTCCAGCCCTGCCCTGGGCAGCCCATTACAATGCTCTTTCAGCGAAGAATATTTTTTTTCCCTGATATCCAAACCGAACCTCTTGTAGTGCAACTTCAAACCCAGTTTATTTCAGTCAGCATCAGAGAGGAAACTGCACCTGGGAGAGGGCAAGGAGGAGAAAGAAACCCTCAAACCTGCACCCTGCCAGCCTGGCAAAGCCCTCGCTGCCCTTTACCCGTTGTGTACCCACCAAGGCTGAGGCTGGGCGGGCAGAGCAAACCCAGCAGCCCTGGAGAACGGGCAAAGCCCTCCCCAAATGACACAGCTCCCGATTTTTCCCCACCTCAAGGCGAACAGAACGCTGCTGGGGTCACGCTGTGCCCAGCCTGGCCAGCGGTGCACGGGGAGGAGGACGGAGGTGCCACATGATGGATCATCTCCATCTCCTGTCACTGCTGGTTACCGTCACACCGAAGGAGGAGGAAAGTCTGGGCCTCACAGTGACATTATTCTGTGTCTGGAGCCTGGGGAGCACCACGGGTGAGTCTGAGAAGATCCTTTTCCATCAGCGATAAGCAACTCCCCCTCATTTCCCGTTTGCTTCCCCAGCCAGGCTGGGACAAAGCTGCCCTCAGACACAGATGGGGATGGACAAGGAGGCTTAAAGTGACTCAGGGTGACACACAGCAGTGCTTGGAGCTGGAAAACGGGAATTCTGTGCATTGTTGTACAAGGGGCCCCAGCCCTTGGCAGCTCCTTCAGCCACTGGCCTGGGATGGTTCTCAAAGCCTCCCTGAGGAGGGGATGCAGACAGGTATTGCTGAGGAAACCAAAACCAGGCAGTTCTGCTTCCAGCACTGTGCAGCCTGTGCAAATGGATGCTCTCATGTCCCAGGCTGTTTCTGCCTCTTATCCAAACTCAAACGAGAAAGGAATTCCACCCTGCCCCTCACGACTCAACAGGAGGGTCTCCCTGGCCCTTTGGGCTCTTCAGTCTCTGTGTAAATCACTTTAAATAGATTCTAACTCCATTTTCCTTCGCAGAATTCATCCAGGCAGTGATGAATAGAGTAAAACTTGCCATCAAACTTTGCTCGATCACACTCTGACAAATTTAAATTAAATCCCCTTTTGCTGATACCTTTGCCTGCGATTCTTTAGGTGACATAAGTCACTCATCTGTGACACAAGGTATGGGCACAGCTGAGGCACCAGCAACGGGTAAAAAAATAATAATTCATGGTTAGGACATGAGCTGGAAATGAATCCCCATTTAAAAAACTCCGCACAGATGCCTCTAGCAGGTTCCTGCTTGTCTTTATGGTTTCATCAGATCTATTTCTGTTCCAGGATGTTATATTTGTAATATTCTTTTTATTACATAGGAAACAGCTTATTTGATCAATTTGCCCTGTTTTTCTGTTCGTGAATTTAGTGGGAGGTTAATCATTTCCCTGGGTTTGCTAGAAATTACCTGCCAGATATAATTGCAGTAAATAAAGCTTGCTCTGGAGCTCAGGCTCGTGTGGTTCAAAACAAATGCCTGCAATTACTGCGTTTGTGGAGCATGAGCTCAGGAGAGCAGGAACACGGGCAAGGAAATTAGTCTGGGGTCTTAAAAGGCACCTGAGGACTGCAAGTGCGTGTTCCCTGGCAGCCGGTCAGCAAATCCTCACGGATATTTCTGCTAATGCTGTCCTGGAGAGGCAGCGGTGGCTGTGCCGTGCAGAGGGCACTGCCTGTGCCCGCTCCCCGCACATCCCAGGCTGCTGGGGGAGCAGGGATGGGACTCCCAGGCCTCCAGAAAGCGCTCAGCAGTTGCTCACTGCCCCTTGATCCTTCCCACACATGGCAAAGTTCTGATATTTCCCTTAGATTTGCTCTTTTCTGTCAGAGCTTGAGCAGCCTCAGGCTCCTTGTTAAATCCAGTGCCCTCTCCTGCAGCTGCAGTGCCTTTGCCACCTGTTGACATCTCTGCCTCACACAGACACGTCTGAAAAACACCCAGGTCACGCATAAATCGTGTGTGTGACCTGCAGGGAGGGCTGGGGGCAGGGGCTCAGGGCACCCCTGGCACCCAGAAATCCCAGGAAAAAGCTGCACTTGTGCCTCCAGCTTTTGCTGTCCCTCAGGACCCAGAGACCAGCTCTGATGCATGGGGGCAGGAATAATGAGGAATGGATAATGAGGGATTTTTTTTTTTTTTTTTCTTATTAAGAAAAATATTTATTTTGGAAATGTGCCCCTGCATTTCTCCCAACGCTGCACAGCAAAATGCACACGCGAGGAGGGAAATTTCCTACGGGTCCCAGGCTACAATTAAAAAAAAAAAAAATCCCCTTTAATGCTGTTCCTAATAAATACTGCTTTTAGATGCCGAGCAGAATGATTGGGAAATGCTCTGTGTTTTTTATTGGCTTCCTAAAGCAAAAGCCTCAAAATGTATCCCCCAGCAAGAGCCATCTCTGAGGTTACACATCCCTGCACTCCCATCGCAATAATCCCTTTCACATTAAAAAATAATGAGCTTCATCTCATTTGCAGACCCTTAAAAGCACCGAATCCTGTGGTCACTTGGCAATGGGAACGCACGTCTCATAAATAGTAAATGAAAACAGAGCTCTCTTACCTTCCCCCCAGAAGCAGGGCTGAAAGCTGGGCAGTCCCACAGGGAAACAGATTCCTTTCAGGAGGCTTTCATTCCAGAATGGCTGAAATTCCTGCCCAGGGAGGCTGGTTTGGGGGAAGACAGAGGATTCTGCTGGACATTTAAAGTGTTTGTTTCACTATTCCCATCCTGGTAAACCTCTCTATAAATGCAATTCTTTCTCGTAGTGGAGAAGTGCCAGAGCTCCTGGTAAAACCCAAATCAGTCATTTTTATGGGGAACCTGCACAAATGCCTGTTTCACCAAAGAGGAAATTTGGGAAGCATCTACAGCTGAGCAGAACAGAGCAGCTCGCTGAAATGGGTGCCTAAAGGCAGCTGCAACCAGAGAAATGAGATCTATAATACGAGGCTTTGCCAAAAAAATAGACTTCTCTGTTTTCCCCCTTTCTTCCTAATATACTTGTGCACTTTCTTTTGTAATAAAACCTCCCTAGAACAGGCAGTCCCTCATTATGGATGTGTGTGTTGTGCCAGAGCTGTGGTCCAGCCAGTGAGGTTACTGCAATAATGTGCTCAAGGCATCAAGAATAAACCTTTTCTTTCTTTTTTTTTCTTTTTTTTTTTTTTTTAATATAAATCCATAAGACTAAAAGGCCTTTAAAATTTAGTGTATACGAAACCAATTCAATTTTATAGGAGCAGGGTGTACAGGAGCTGCTCTTGCAGCCATCTTATCATTCCTCAGCGAGGGATAATGCCCTGTTAAGTTCTAGTAAATGCTTCAAAATACACAGGAAACTCACTGATATTTTACCATCCTGTTGGGTTTCACCTTGGCCTGTGCTCTGGCTACTGTCGTAACAGGTAAAAGAATTATAAAAGAAAGGCCTCATAAAATCAAGCCTGCTCTGCTAAATTGCCAAAGTTATCCTGTCGCTTTTTGTAAGCAATTTTCAAGTTCCCACGCCAAAACAATCTTGGTACGAAAACTCGTTAGCACAACAGCCTATTCCTGGGCTGAAAATCAAATGCACCTGCAACAGCAAGGGATTTGTCCCGTGAGAATCCGCAAAGAAAACATGTAAACCATCCAAGAACAGAGAGATTGGATAGACAAGGAGAACACCTTTTACTAACCAAGAGAGTAATTAGCAATTACTCTATTGCTACTTAAAAGCTATTAACCAATTAAAGTTGCACACAAGATCTGCGAAAACTGTACAAAATGAGTTGTGATAATAAAGAATTGGCTTTTCCTACACGAAGATAATGGAGTCTCGGCTAATTTATTACAATAATGTACAACCAGGGCTCCTGTTGGGTTCCTTGTGTGGATTTTCCAGGTCAAAAGTAGGGTTTGGTGTTGGATTTTGACCAGTACCTGATGTGTGTGTACTCAGTGACCCTGCTGGGATGATGGACAGGATCTCCAAGGCCCAGATCCTAAAGACAGAGGGTTCTTGGCCAGCATTCTCCTCTGGCCTTGGAGTTTCCATGTGGGAGCCACGGGCAGCCAGGCCAGAGGGGGCACACACAGCACACAGCCACAGCTCCATCCTGCACATAAAAACCTTGAAATGTGTCTGGATGGCTCCCAGGGTGGGGTGATCAACCAGGCTTGGGTTGGTAACCCAAAATCTTTGGGCTCAGCTCTCAGCCCCGCCACACACTTCTGAAGCTGGCGAAATACATTTTCTGCTCTGGAGGTGTTTGTTCTCCGTAGACCAGGTGCCCAGAGAAGCTGCTCCACCCCTGGAAGTGTCCAGGGACAGGTTGGACGGGGCTTGGAGCCACCTGGGATAGCGGCAGGTGTCCCTGCCCGTGGCAGGGGGTGCAGTGAGATGGTTTTTAAGGTTCCTCCCAACCCAAACCATTCCATGATCCAACATCAGCCTCTGGAGCGGGAATGGCGGGATGCTGAAACTCAACAGTCACTGATGGGCTGCAAAGTGTCTCTATCCCTTTGAATAACAAAATAAAACCTGCAGTAAAAGCTGGAGCAGGGCAGGAGCCGCAGGGGCTGTAGGAGGCTGTGGACAGCCAGGGGCAGAGGGGGATCTGGGGCTGTCGGAGCAGGCAGGGCTCTGCTCCGGGATTCAGCATCACAGCTCTGCTCTCTGCATTCGTTCCCGGAGCATTATCTGAAAGCAGCACATTCCCTTTGGTTGGCTCTACCTCATGGAAAAATACCTTCCAAGAGTCGCAGCTGCTTTTGCAGAGTACTTGTATTTATTTAGTAAAATAATTGGAAATCTGCTTGTTGGTTGGGTACAAAGTCATCTCCTAAGGCCTGTGTTTTTAAAGTGGGATGAGAACAGCCCCAGGACCTGTCAGTCTCTCACAGTTTCTACTGTATGTCAGGAGCAACACAAAACTGAACCATTGTTTTAAATTATTATGGCTGAAGGAACCCATATTTTTGTTGTCAAAATCTTAAATTGACTCTGCCACGACGCTCCATATGTTCTCTTACCCTAGATTAAAAGATCAGAAAAATTCTAATTTATCCAGTTGGGGTTGTGTCCCTCCAGCTGCCCTTTTGGAAGAGCTGTGCTCCAGCCTGGGAGCTGCTCTGGCAAAGCTGCCAGGAAATCACACAGCAGGGCAAGAGAGGAAGAGGCAGCTCAAAGACTTTGTCCTCCATGGTCAATAACACGGGGAAGAGGCTGTGCACATGTTAATTAGCTCCAATTTTCAGCCTGGGCTGTATAAATTGCAGTTTAACAACCTTGGCTGGTGAGAGACGAGCGGTGGGAGCAGGGGGCTGGATGCAGGGAATGTTGGGGAGGGTGTGCAAGGACCAGCCTGTCCCGCTCCAGGTGGGTGCCACAGGAGCAGAGCTCAGGCCCTGTTGCAATTTAAAACATTAAAACCTCTAATTCCAGCAGGAACTGAGTTATGCTCAGCTTGTCAGAAGAGCCCATCAATCCAATCTCCTCCCTGGGAGAGCAGGAGAATCACAGAATCAGAAAATCCCAGAATGGTTGGGTTGGAAGGACCTTAAAGCTCATCCCGTGCCACCCCTGCCATGGCAGGGACACCTCCCACTGCCCCAGGCTGCTCCAACCCCAATGTCCAACCTGGCCTTGGGCACTGCCAGGGATACAGGGGCAGCCACAGCTGCTCTGGGCAGCAAGAGAGGAACGCACAATGTCTGATCTTCCTGATTCAACACCCAATAATCCATTGGGGTGCCCCAGTGCCGCCCTAAGGCAGTGAAGAGCAGCTGGGTGCTGGGCTGGGGCTCTGTCCCAGCCAGGTGGAATCATCACGATTCCCTTTGGGAGGAAAGTGCTGCTGCTGCTGCCGCTCACACAAACCTCTCACGCAGAGAGCGCTGCACTTACTGCAGAGTGCATCTTCAAACATTCCCTCTCGAAACCCACATGAAAGGAAGAGAAAATTCCCACAAACGCCGGCTTTCCCCAAAGGCGAGGAGCATCGCGGTGTCTCGCTGCCACCGCTGCTGCCAGGAGCCCTCCTGGAGCTCTTCCCTCCATCCATCCCCACCCTGGTGGTACAAACAGTCTGCACGGCGCCCTGCCCAGCCAACTTCCAGGGCTCCCTTTGCTCCGGCATGAGAGGATGCAGCTCAGCTGATCAAATTTGTGCTCCGGCCAGGAAGAGGCTTTCCTGCGGAGATCACGGAAGCAATCGCGCACCTGACCGATTCCAGATGCCCTCGGGACATTCCGGCTCCATCCCACTGTCTGAGCGGGTTCTCGGTGTTCATGCCGGGAATAAACAATGCAAAGGACATAAAAACAATGCGAGGGAATTAAAAACAATGCAAAGGAAATAAAAACAATGCAAAGGAAATAAAACCAATGCGAGGGAAATAAAACCAATGAAAGGCGTGAGACCAGGTGTGGTACACCTGAAGCACGCAGTTCAGTTTCACACCGCCGCTCGTGTGGTACCTGCCCTTCAGAGAAACAATCCAGGTCGACTTCCCTGGGTGATTTTAATCATCACGGAGAGTGGTTTGGGTTGGACCTTTCAGATCAGCTCGTTCCAAGGCCCTGCCATGATGAGCGAGGACATTTTCCACTAATTAGAAGATTATTCATTGATATCAAGACACCACATCCAACGAGGTTTGCAATGCTCAGCTGAGTATTGATGATTTATTTGCGTTTATGTAGGACACCCAGCACTAACGCTGACATTTCTAATGTGTTTGGAGCATTAGACAAACAGAGGGATTTTTGCCTGCTTAGCATTACACATTATGCATCTGTCCTACACTGTGCCAGCCTTCCCTGCCGCTGGATTTTCACAGTGGTAGGAAATAACAGGGATAAAGGGATTAAAAAGCAGTGATTTTCAGTAAAGCCTTATAGGACATGTCTGCTATGATCTCAGCTTACTTGTCTTCTCTACACCAGTAAAACGCTCTCATAGTAGACAGATTTATGGCTTAAATGCAGACAAGTGTGTACAATAAATATTTTGCTTATAGCTTCCACACGCTTTCAAGCATTCCCTGTGATTATAATGGCTTCTGAAGTCTCTTTCCAAAGGGGTGATTTGCAGTTCAGAAGTTAAAATCAGGGCCCTCCCCTGGCCCCGGTGCCAGCTAAAGGTCACGATTGAAGTGTGGTGTTTAGCAATTCCAAATAATTGTATCCAGACTTCAAACACGCCACGCTTTGTCACAGCTGCCACGGAAGGTCAAACTGATTTTAAGTTCTGTTTATCTTTGTATTAATAGAGCTACAGTTCAGGCTATGCCGTGTGAAATACACTTCTCAGAGCAGGGGCTGTGCTTCCTCCTGCGGAGAAAGACCATGGGGACCCTGGGGACTGAGGGACTCCATCCACAACAGGCAAGAGAGGGAAATTCAAAGCCTGAGAGCCCTCCTTTCGCAGAGGAGGAGCAGCTTCACAGCTCTGCCAGGGCCGTGCCCATGTGTGGGACAGACCCAACAATTCAATCAACACCTCCAGAGGAAAAACTCCAGGTGCCTCCCGTGGCAGCTCCCTCCGTTCATCCCAGCCCAGGGCTCCTGTGAGCTCCAGGAGCTGTCACCCACCCATACACACAGGGGACAAGCTTGCAATTAAAATGATTTCTGTTAAAACAGACTTATGGCTGCACCTGCTAGAAGAGAGTCCTCCCAGTCCCCCAACACACACACACACACACAATATATTCATTAATACTTATAAGTCTCCAAATTCCCATTGAATCCGTCGACCGTGAGCACAAGATTTTTGTTTCAAGTCAGTGATTCCTTGAGTAAAATGGATTCACGGCAGCCTCTGGTCTTTCCACGTGTGGAAGGACAAAGCAGCTGCTTCACCTGCTTCACCTTCACGCTGCTCTTTCCTGAGCACAAACCTTTGACCTTCACGCTGCTCTTTCCTGAGCACAGACCTTTGTCTCGGGGGTAGATGGAAGGAATGAAGGATGGGGTCGGTGTGTTTGGTTTCTTAAACATGTCACCATTCAGCAAACATACAGTCGAGGTATTAAATATGCGAGTTTACACATTGCGGAGGAATTTCATTTATTTCACACCAAATCAGAAAACCATCCTCACCATTGTTGAGATGCAAAATCCAATGCTAATGCACAGAAACACTGAGCTAAAAAGATCTTGGTTTGCCCAAGGAACACCCAATTAGGGATTTCTCTCTACAGAGCAGTTCTGTAGAGCTACAGATGTCAGCTCAATTCCTCATCAGGTCCAGCAATTCCCAAGTTAATTTCACACTAAGAAGGTTTCAACAAACCAGACACAGGGAAAAAAAAGTACTTAAAAAGAAATATTGAATTCTTTCACATGGTCAAAACAAAATGGAGAGCTAAGGGCGAGAAAAGGGGGGCAGGAGCTGGGTTTTGAGCTGGACATATGGGAAGGAGCAGCTGAGGGGATGGGGAGGAAGAACTCTCTGCTGCCCAGGGAAGCTCCTTCACATGCTGGTCAGAAGGAACTGCAAATCCAGCTCTTAAACCCGAGTTAAGCCTCCACCTGTGAGAGCTGCCCTGTCTGTGCAGCACCTCCGCCCCAGGATGGCTGGGAACAGCAGGGGCAGGAGACAGGGCATCACTCGTGGTACCAGCAGATGCAAAGAAACGTTTCCATGGCTGTCCATCCATCAGCACAGGGCTGGAGTGGACAGGAGTTTCATGCTCCGTGTGTTAGCACATTTCCTTCTGCAATAAACACAAACAATGTGCTCACAATGAAACTCCTCAATTGTCTTTAAGGAGCTTTGGCTTTCTAAGAAGCTTTGGGGAGGGGGGTCCTTGCAAAGTGATGAAATGAGATTAGAGTCCCTCCTAATGAAACATTCACACGACAGATCATTTGGGGAAAGATACATCAGCCACAAGGAAAAGCTTCCCAATTAATAATACATAAGACAAGTGAGATGGAATAGCGTGTGAAAGGACTGACCTGCTTTAGAAGCACTGCTAGGTGTCATTTTAGCTCCTTGTCAGAGAATTCCTTACATAAAACCATCCAGATGTTCCCAGCTGCCTCCATATTGTCACTAACAGGAGGGGTGAACCTCGGCAGCCTTTGCTGCTGAAGAGCCAGCTCCTTTCTCATGGAACACACCAGAGAGAAATCCATGCTGGGGGGATCTTCCCAGGCCAAAACAAAGCCCCAAATCCCTGGCTCTGGAGCAGCCCTGTGGTGCTCACGCCCAGGTGTGTGTGCAGTCCATGCACGGGTGAGCACGGCCCCACTGCTGCACCTGCAACCACTCACGGCAGCTGTGCATGCAGCTATTACACCCGCACACGTAACGAGGAATGCGTGATGAGGTAATTGGTCATTGGCTGCCACAGTTACTCGTGGGTGATTTGTGCCGTGCTGGTGCCTTTCTGGATAAACCCAGCACGTTCGGGCAGTTCCGAAAGTCAGCGTCCACGTCCAAAACCCGAGTGAGGAGAAACCTCACCGGCTTCACCTGGCCGGCAAAAACTGTCAGGCGCACCTGGAAACTGCTGGCACGAGACACAAACTGCAACACCTCTGTTCAACTCACACACTCTTCTGCAAGGGTCGTACTTCCCCTCCAAAAACTCTGACCGCTCCAAACGGAGTCCACAGACTCATTCCAATCTCCCAACCATCAGGACCTGCTGCTGTCTGGACAGAGCAGGATTTTTACCTCTCCAGCAGCAAGTGCCTTTTATTTTCAATGGTGCCCCTTCTACCTGTCGTTCCCACTCGCTGCCGCTTCCCAGTTTGTATTTCTGGATAGACTGGCACACCAGGATCCCGCGGCACAGTTCAGGGAAATGGATTATGCACACACTCAGGATGTTAAGCAGCTTAATGGCAGGATGTCTGCTCCAGAGAGAAAAGGCAGGGACGCGCGTGACAGGTCACCCAGGGCTCCATTGTTTTATTCTTTATGTTATTTAGACCCTCTCAAAGGTTTCAAGGCCTGCTCCTCAAAATGCTGGGCTCTGTCCCAGAGCTGCAAACAGGTCCAGGGCAGGAACAGGGAGTGGGCAGCAAATGTCACACTCTCTTCACAGCATTTTGGGACAGAGGTGAACAAGGAAAGCAGCTGAATGTAAAGACAGTGGAGGAGTAAGGGGATGAAGCCAGGGGGCACAGGAAGGGAGGAGAACAAAGAGACAATCAAAAAGCTCGAACAGTGGGAAATCTCCTGTTTTCCTGGGACCTTCTCTTTTAAGGCTGCTTGAGAAGGAATGCTTTGGAGGAGGTCTCAGTTCTGCCTGATGGGAAAGAGGTTGCTCCTCAAGCAGTTCATGAAGGATGACACAGAGAGGAAAATCCTCTGCCTCAGTGCAAACCTTCCCCAGCACCAGGAGGTCCTGCAGCAGCTCCTCCTGAGCCTGGGGGAGGAATCCTGGCTCAGCCATCAGCTCCTTGGGCTCCTTCCTGCACTAAAACACTCCTTTGTAGCCCGTAGGAATGAAAGATGCTTTAACTTCCATCTCAACGTTACTCTCATTCCCAGTGTTTTGATGTTGTGAAAACTGCCTAGAAATGAAGATGCCAGCTTAAGGCTGTAAAATTTTAATGCTCGCTGTATTTCTCCTCCTTTTTTTGTTTGCTGGGAGGTTTTAGGTCCATCAGGTTTATGCCTTTCAAGGGCAGATCTACTCTGCTAAGTGAAAATAAATCCCCTGGCCTGAAACAAAGACCTGAAGCTGTTCAAAACACTGAGTTTTCCAAGATGCATCTGTTGCTGCATTATTTCCTCATCAGGAGTAAGTGATAGATGGGAAAGGAACAGCCAGATGGATGAGAACAGTCCCTGTGAAAGGAAAAGTATCATTTTGGACAACATTGATGAGTTCCTTCTAAAAATTCAATTTCCTTATGTATGAAAAACTTCACTTTTACTGATACCCAAGTGACCTTCTTGGCTCTCAGAAAAAAATTCATCGCCTCAAGAGGAAATCTGAAGCATTAGCTGCAAGCCCTACTTGCTACGTATTTAATTTATTGTTAACTCATATTTAAAAGCATTAAACTGATCTTTAAAATAATTTCCTGAGGAGGCAGCACCTCAGGACGTGCCTGGAGGAGGTGCTGAGCTCTGCCTGTCATGGGCAGCAGGGCCTTTTCACCCAGGGTGTGCTCAGCAAACTCTGCCCACAGGATTGCAATGCTTTGTGCAGAACAGGAGAGTGAAGAATAACCCGTGTGCTTTGGGGCTGTCTGTCAATAAAAGCATCACAGGAGCCTGTCGAGGGACACAGAATTTCCATGATCTTAATAAAGGGCACAGGGATGAGGCAGCACAGCCCTGTCCTGCCTTACTGGTGGTTAAGTGAATGATAAAAAAGCAGGAAATAAAGATTTTACGGTACAAAGAAAAGCTGACTTTTACATCCCTGCCACAGCTTTGGCCACAAACTCCTTGTCTAGCACAGACTAAACCTGTACCTAAGATCCACCGTGAGGATTCAGCCAGGGCTCCCTGGGAACTCGGCCAGAGGAGTGGCTGAAGAGCAAGGTCAGGAGAAGAGAACGTGGGGGTTGTTAACCCTGAAATGGAACGACGGAAGGAGCTGTTAACGCTGGAGCCAAAGGATGGGAGCGAGGGAGGGATGTTCACCCTGGATCCAAAGGAAGGAGGAGATGTTCTCCCTGGATCCAAAGGAAAGAAGGACGAGATGTTCTCCCTGGATAGGAAGGGAGGGAGGGAGGGAGGGAGGATGGAAGGAAGGATAGAAGGAAGGAAGGATGAGATGCTAATCCTGGATCCAAAAGAAGGACGGAAGGAAGGCAGGGATGTTCTCCATTTATCCAAAGGAAGGACAGAAGGAAGGCAGGGATGCTAACCCTGGATCCAAAGGAAGGAAAGCAGGCAGGGATGTTCTCCTGGCTCCAAAGGAAGGACACAAGGAAGGCAGGGATGCTAACCCTGGCTCCAAAGGAAGGACACAAGGAAGGCAGGGATGCTAACCCTGGCTCCAAAGGAAGGACACAAGGAAGGCAGGGATGCTAACCCTGGCTCCAAAGGAAGGACACAAGGAAGGCAGGGATGCTCTCCTGGCTCCAAAGGAAGGACACAAGGAAGGCAGGGATGCTAACCCTGGCTCCAAAGGAAGGACACAAGGAAGGCAGGGATGCTCTCCTGTCTCCAAAGGAAGGACACAAGGAAGGCAGGGATGCTAACCCTGGCTCCAAAGGAAGGACACAAGGAAGGCAGGGATGCTCTCCTGGCTCCAAAGGAAGGACACAAGGAAGGCAGGGATGCTCTCCTGGCTCCAAAGGAAGGACACAAGGAAGGCAGGGATGCTAACCCTGGCTCCAAAGGAAGGACACAAGGAAGGCAGGGATGCTCTCCTGGCTCCAAAGGAAGGACACAAGGAAGGCAGGGATGCTCTCCTGTCTCCAAAGGAAGGACACAAGGAAGGCAGGGATGCTCTCCTGGCTCCAAAGGAAGGACACAAGGAAGGCAGGGATGTTCTCCTGTCTCCAAAGGAAGGACACAAGGAAGGCAGGGATGCTAACCCTGGCTCCAAAGGAAGGACACAAGGAAGGCAGGGATGCTCTCCTGGCTCCAAAGGAAGGACACAAGGAAGGCAGGGATGCTCTCCTGGCTCCAAAGGAAGGACACAAGGAAGGCAGGGATGCTAACCCTGGCTCCGAAGGAAGGACACAAGGAAGGCAGGGATGCTCTCCTGGCTCCAAAGGAAGGACACAAGGAAGGCAGGGATGCTCTCCTGGCTCCAAAGGAAGGACACAAGGAAGGCAGGGATGCTAACCCTGGCTCCAAAGGAAGGACACAAGGAAGGCAGGGATGTTCTCCTATCTCCAAAGGAAGGACACAAGGAAGGCAGGGATGCTCTCCTGTCTCCAAAGGAAGGACACAAGGAAGGCAGGGATGCTCTCCCGTACCCGGGCGATGCTCGCGGCACCCCTCGCTCGCACGGCGGCCGGGGGCGTGGCCGCTCGGGGGCGTGGCCGGGGGTGTGTCCGGCTCTCGCCCCGCCCCCGGTGCCGGTGCCGCGCGGGGCGCAGCCAATGGGAGCGCGGCCCATCAGCTGACCCGCGGCGCCTTCCCAGGTGCGCGCCGGCGGCGTCTCAGAGCGGGCGGCACCGCGCACCGGCAGCGCTCCCGCTGTCCTGGGGGCGGGCAGCAGGCACGGAGGGACCGGTCCGTCCGTCTGCCCGTCCGTCCATCCATCCACCTATCCATCCACCCACCCCTCCATCCGTCGCTCTCCGCATCCCGGCGCGGTGGGACCAGCGGATGTGCAGCCCCGGGGGACAGCCGCGGCAGCGCCCGGCCGGCGGTGAGTGCGTCCGCCGGGCTCGGGGGAGGGAGCGGAGGCTGCGGGAGCGCCGCGGGTGCGAGGGCTCCGCTGCGGGGATGCGCGGCGCGATGCAGCGATGCGCGGCGCGGCCCGCGGAGAGAGCAAAGTTTGCGGTGGCGGACGCGGCCCCGGTGCCCCCCGGGGGAGTCCCCGAGGGCTGCGGGCTTGCGGTGGCTCCGCACCGCGCCGGGACCGCCCCGGGGCTGCGGCCGCCTCGCACCTCCGGGGCTGCGGGCTTTCGGCTGCAGCATCCCTCTCCTCCTCCTCCTCCTCCTCCTCCTGTGTGCCGGGCGCTCCGCTGTTCCCCGGGCCGGTTTGCGGTAAATCGGGGATTCTGCGGGGCGATGGCCGGTGCCGGGTGCCGGCGGTGCGGCAGCGCTGCCCGCGTCCCCCATTTGCATGCGAATGGGAGCGGATCCCGGCAGATGTCCTGCCTCATCCATTCACCCGGAGGAATGCGAGGAGACAAGGAGCCTTCAGTGTGACAATGGCCCTTCAGAAAGCGGCATAAAGGCGCAGTGTGAGCGGGGCCGCGGCTCCGCCGCCCTCCTCCCGCGGCCGCGGCTTTGTGCGCCCGGGGGGCTGCGGGACCCGCACGGGAGAGCGCCGGGGGACGGATGGACGGATGGACGGAGGGACGGAGGGATGCTCCGCCGGGACCCCGCTCAGCGCACCCGCGCTTTGGGGAGTCTTTGGGAGCTCCCTTGTACCGCGGCAGCGCTGTGCCCCGGGGGTCCCCGGCCCCGGCGGACAAAGGGACCGTCCCCGCTGCCGCCCCTTTGTCGCCCGTGTCAAAGGCGCTTTGAGCTCGGGGCCGGGCCCCGTTCCCTGCCGGAGGAGGGACGCGAGCGAGGCGCATTGTGCCGCCGGCTCAGCCCTGCCGGGGCCGCACAGCAGATGTTCGCCGGCGATTTTCGCTCTCCCCCCACTAAGTTATTCTCTCCCCCGGTGCTGGCTCGGTGCACATTTCCCACCAGGAGATGGAAGGGAAAGTGAGAGAATTAAACTCAAAGTAGACGATAATGTTGTTCGAAGGTGAGAGATCACGCACGGGGAGCTCCTGTTCTCCGTCCTGGAGCTCTGTGAGAGCTCCCAAGTAATGAGTCCCTTCAATAAAAACTAGTTCGGAAACCTTGAAGTCTTTTCCTCTCGGACTTAGAGGGTCCCAATAAAAAGAACCCAGTATTTCTGGAGCAGATCATAAACCTGCTCTGGCCAACAGCTCAGCTGTACCCGCAGGGAGGTCACAGAGCTCTGAATGACCCAAGGCACACCCAGCATCAGTCCCGCTGCTGCCCAAGGGATCCGACCAAACGGTGTCCCAAAGTCTCGCAAGTCAGAATTTAATTTAAACTTAAAAGACGGACACGCTGAGAGGGACAAAGCGGTGCACGGAGCTTCCCAGGTGGGAGCGGTGAGGAGAGCCAGGATGGTTCCTGCTCAGCCCCCAGGCTCTCACCCCTGGGCCAGGCACAGCCCCTGGTGTCCCTGTCCCTCTGCTCTGCTGTGCCACTGCTCCAGGACAAGAGCTCCAGTTTAACTTTTCCCTCGGTTAAAAGTTACCTGCACAACGTTTTGCGTAGTCCATATAAAATTACCTCTCCCAGCGGGTGTTTTCGACTCTAATAGAGCAGCTACTGTGCTGACCATAAAGCCTTTTCCATTTGCCTCGAACAGGCACGGTAACACTACTACGGATCATTGAAGGAAATAGGATTTTGCATTAAGTGGGACAATTAGAGAAGGATAACAACTTTTCATGTGAACTGTGAAGGACCTTTTTTTTTTTTTTTTTTTTTTTGCTGCTATAAATAATGCTGAGCTCATCCAAATTCAGGCTGGAAAAAGAAACTTCTGTTCAGTCTAACCCTTGGCACAGGGTGCCCAGAGCAGCTGTGGCTGCCCCTGGATCCCTGGCAGTGCCCAAGGCCAGGTTGGACACTGGGGACAGCCTGGGACAGTGGAAGGTGTCCCTGCCATGGCAGGATGGCACTGGGTGGGATTTAAGGTCCCTCCCAACCCCAACCACTCTGTGTTTCCATGATTCCCTGAGCGTATTTAGTTCCAGCTCATGGAGCAAATGGGGTAATTTCAACAAGCAGTGGTTAAAGCTCTCATCATCATCATCACTCCTAAATCCCCCTCGTGCCCCTTGCCGCGGGCGGAGGAGGGGATGCTGCAGCCTTTGTTTCACTCCGATACAGCAGCGTGGCACTGCAGAAGGCAGGGAAAACTTTTCCTAATGGTTGTGCTGGATCCCTGCTGCAGCCGGCTGCTGGCTGGCTGCTCCTGCTGCCAAGGAGGGCAGCAGATCCCCGCTCCACGGCTTTTTTTTTATTATTTTTTGTAGGGGCACTTAAAACACCTTGGATGAATCATAACAGCGGTCAAGTATTGCTGCTGCTGCAGCCTGCATTGCTCAGTGTTCACTGGGAATGGGGTTTATTTGCATCATCGGGTCTGCAGATT
Organism: Hirundo rustica; assembly: GCF_015227805.2. NCBI lineage: Eukaryota > Metazoa > Chordata > Aves > Passeriformes > Hirundinidae > Hirundo > Hirundo rustica. Next base: position 19,335,681 of record NC_053461.1, read on the forward strand.
TCTTTTTGTTGTTGTTAGGGGCGATAGAGACCCGTCTGCCTTCAAACAGTATTTTTAAATCTCTTTTTAGTTTCTCGTATGATTTTTTTGAAGCTCTTATTTCTGTTGACGGTATCAACGAGCAAAAACGGGGGCTTTGTTCACAAAGCTCTGAGCCACAGTATTTCTGTCTCTTTTGGAGCTGCTCCTCCCCCAGGTGAGAGACTTGCCTAGTCCCAGGTCTGGCTTTGTGTCAGGCTCAGACCAGGATCAAACATCAGGGGAAAAAATAACCCCAAACAAACAAAACCCAAGGAAAAGAGTGAAGTGATGTCGGTAGAACAGCTCTGGCTGAACACTATTCATTTTAGTTTCTTTTTCAACCGGCAAAGTAGCAAGATGCTGCAAATATTTACAGAGGAGCCAAAATTTCCCCAAATAAAAATCCCTCTGTCTCCCCTGCGCACTTTGTCGCCACGGAGGTGCCTGCTCTTTGAAGCCCTGATTAATATAGATGAGTTGTAATTTTCTGACCAAGCCATCCTAGTTCACACATATTATTCCCTTGGCAGACATGTGGTCCCCACAGCTGTCCCCTCATTTGTGTATGAAATGGAAACACTGGTGGCATTTGTAGGTTACCATAGCTACACGAACAATACACGTGTGAGCCTTCATCCTGCCAAGCTCCAGATTTTTTTTTCCTGGCAGACATTTTGTAGGCACAGAAGTGAGGAAAAAAGATCTCCGTAAAGTTTTTTTGGAAGCGCGTAAAGCCAGCCCTCCGCCTCTGTGTTTGTGTAAGGCTCACGGACAGGGAGCCTGCGCTTCAGCCCCACCACGGCCCATCCCTGCATCCCCTTCCAGCTGGAGCTGCCAGCCTGGAGACCCACGATGCTCCCAGCAATCCAGAATCCCAGGCTGTGCTCCAGAGCAGCTCAGTCGTGAACGGGGTCAGGCCTTAAACACACCTTTCCCAGAAAATAATCCGTGAGTTCTACACAAAAAGGGACTTTGGAGCTGGGATGGTTTTTCTGCTGTGTTAGGAGGGTTGGCAGTGCCCGGGGGGCTCCTGGGGGAGTGGAGAGGTGGGGAGCAGCCAGAGCCCCACGCCAGAGCAGAAACACAAGGAAAACCCACTACAGATATTCCCATACTCTGCTTTGTCTCTGCAATTAACACGTGGGAAGAAAGATGGGCAAGAGCGAAGAAAATCACAGAGCTGGCTTAGGAACTGGTTTTGTTGGTTTGTACTTCATTATTAATTAAATAAGGGTGTTTGTCTAAGGTTTGGAGGGTCTAAGTTCTGTGCAGGGAACTCACAGGACCGCTTTGATAAGAGACCACAGATGTGTTTGAGTTACTCAAAGACTTTGCCAGTCTCGTTCTTTTCCTGCAGATGAGTAATTAAGCCCCTCATTAAATGGACTCCGTGAGATTGGAGTTGAACACACCTCCACGGGGGGCTGAGCTCCCCAGCTGGAAGTTCTTCTGAACCTCACTGTCTTTTTCTTTGCTGCTTCAAACCTTTATTCAAATTTCATTTTGGTCTTTAAACGTTGTCTTTGCTTTTTCTACGTATGGCATTGAAGAAAAAAATACTGGATTGGCCTATTTTGGATTGGCCTAATTCTTCCCCCAGTGAAGGCAGGACAAGTCTGTGCTATCAGTGAGACAATAATTCGTCTCTGCTCTTGACTTCTCCTGCAAAATATTTTTATAACTTCACCTTCTATTTCGTAAGACCTTAATTTGGTGCTACGAGCCAGCGTTTCCTTGATGCTCCATCTGGCTGAATTATTAAAAGAACGGGACCTGGTTGTGTTTTTTTACCTGGAGCACAGTTTCTAAAGATCGAGCGCTTGCAGCACAGTGTTGCCTTTCTCTTCCCTTTTTAACTAACAGAACAACAAGGCAAAGCAAGTTGAAGTAACGGGCCTGAAATATTTAACAGGGTGCTGCAGTGAGAATGCACTGAAGTTATAAAAGTGCCACGGAGAAAGAGCTCTTTCCCTTATTTTATTGGGCACAGCAGCTTTACTACATAATTTTCTCTCCTGAGGCGCTGCCCTTCAGTCCTCAGTGGTCACACAGGGCAGTATTTTCCCTGAACAATTCCCAACCCGAAGCAGTTCAACACGGAGGCAAACCTTACTCGGGGGTTTCAGTCAGAAATTTCAGAGGCTGCCTGCCAGCATCTCCCTTCCAGGTACTTAATTTACCTAACTCTGGCGATTCCAGCAATTTGGGCATCTGTCAGCTCGGATTAGAGCCGGAGAACCAAGGGCTTTTGGAAGCCCAGGCCCCCCTGGAGGTACCTGGCAGGGTTTTCCTGGCTGGATGCTCAGCCTGAGCCAGCACTGGGGTGGGGTGGCTGCTCCCACCAGTGCTGGGGAGGTGCAGCCCCCACCCTGCTCCTCTGGGAGGGCTCTTCTGCGCCTGGAAGGGAGCAGATCCCCAGGAAGGTGTCGGGGTGGGGGTCTCCACACGCTCCAGAGGCACCCACGGCTCGTTCCCCACCCTGGCGCTGGGAGCTGTCCCAGTGCAGCCCAGTTCCCAGCAGAGGGGAGTCCCAAAGCACTCCTGGGTGTGCAGGGGCACATCCCAGCCCTGAGGGCGGCTGGCAGTCACTGGCCTCACCCCAGAGGGGCTGGGGTGTGACGAGCAGGGGTGTCAGAGGCAGGTGTGGGGTGGAAGAGCAGCGCAGCCCTGCCTGGCGCGGGTGCGGGGATGCGTCTGGCACCTCCGGCCCTGCCCGTGCACGGGTTGGGGATCACCTGGCACAAACAGCGAGCTCTGCCTCCACACACACATTGCAGCGCCACGCGCCTCACAGGGCGAGGCTGAGACCAAAACCAGATCCCTCCAGGCTCAGCAAACCCTTCTCCAAGCTGGAGGAAGAAGCTCCAGCTGCGGCAATGCCAGAGCTCCGGCCCTGCCGCTGGAGAATTTCACCTGAGCTCACTGCTCCTTATTTTATCCTGTTAAAGAGAACATTCGTGGTCTGGAGAAACCACGTGGCTGTTCGAGTTCATGGGACATGTTCCCTGGGTTCCTCCTCCACACCGGAGTCTGGCAGATACATCCTAAGGAACTACTACAAAACACCCAAAAGTTATTCAGAGGGAATCCCTGAGCTTGTCCAAAGTTTGGCACAATAACGTTTTACCTTGTTTTAATAAAATATCAATCAAAGCTTGGATCGCCTTTTCGTAATTCGAAAATGTTTGTCATTTACATGATGAATCCTTCATTTTCTGTTATTTCATGCATCGTATCATTTATTTGATTAAGCAAGTCCAAAACTATCTAATAAATTCATACCTTGCTAATGTGCTGCATACAATTACCGCGATGCAGATGAGCTGCTGATTGGCCTTGTTAAATTTTTAAATTACAAATGATCCATCATTCTAACAGAAATAGAGTAAATATTGATAGTTCCAGAGAGCCACCAGTGACTTTTAAATGCATTGAAAGGTAACTTATCTTTGCCATAGGTGAACGAGCGGTTGCAAAAATGAAGTTTTGTAATTGCTGCCTGAAAACAGGTCTTTAAAATGGGTTCATTGTAGTAAAATGCACCAAGTAAAACCAGTGGGGTTTTTTTTTTTCCAAGTTCATTGACAAATCTGTTTTCCTTGCTCTTTCTGCCCCCTTTAAGTGCAGCAAGTCTGGCTTATACAAATTAAGCATTACCGTGCCCAAACGAATCACTGTAATTAGGTAAAGATTTTATCTATAAAGCTTCGATAACTTAAAATTTTGAGCGGGGAAAAAACTTCCCTTCTGCAACAGGCGGAAATTCTAGCACCTCTGTGTTTTGCAAGCACTGGTGAAAGAAACCGTCCACGGGATGTGGCCATGGGCAGCCTGAGGACTAAAGCTCAAGGAAGAGTTTGTAGGCCTGTCCCTGAACTCACAATACATTCCACAGGAGGCATTTTCTCTCTTTCTTAATCTCATGAGTGTCCCAAAGCAGGACTGAATCCTTCACAGAGCAAAGCATTGGGATTCAGGCGACACCTGAGATCACGAGAAATGGTGAAATCCAGGCTGGGAAGGTTTCCACCACTCCCAGCCCGACTGAGCTTTCCTGCCCTGACCCCATGGCAGTGCTGCCCAGGTGATTTTGGAATGGAGCAGTGGTGGGGAGCGCTTATTTCACGTAGCAAAAGTGCAGAAAGACTCGTGGAGAGGAGGAGGGTCACGGGATACAGCAGCAGAACCGGAGAGAAAAGAGCCTTTTCCTCAGGTCAGAGTAAAGCCCTGGTTCAGAGCAGTTCCAACCCCAAATCTGTGGCCACTTAATGGAATTAGTTCTGTCCCTTCCCGGCTTGGTTGGGTTCCAGATCTTTGTCTTGGTGCTAACAGCCTTTCTATTAGATCTCAGCACCTCCCATGCTAAATCCATTTATTTTGTTAGTACTCTGCTCACAATCTTTCCTATCAGATCTTCCCATATCAGCCAGCTCAATAGATGGGTCTATTAACATTTAAATACATATAGCTCAGAAACAGAGAATTGGATTTTGTGAGCATAAAACTCGGGGAAAAAAAAAAATCAATAAAAGTCTGTTTTATTCTAAGGGCTGAAGTCTGTGTCAGCACATTACATGTACAAACTATGTAGATACAGATCTAGGCTAACAGTAAAATACAATTTAATACTTAATCACTAATAATTGGAAAGCTACCACATATTACAGCCACAGGAAACAGAACTATCAAAACAGAGCGTAACAAGCACCAGAAAAAGAACTTTTTTTTTTTTTTAAACTTGATTGAAGATAAGCAATTGAAGCTGCGTGCACATACAATTTTTAATAACAAGCCTTATGCATTCCCTACAGCCAGCACCATTGTGTTGATTTATAAATACCTCCAGAGCTCCTGACTCATTCCGGTTGGGATTTATCAGGCACAGGGTTTTTTTGGCATCCTCTGTGGTAGTAACAACCACGTACACGCCGGGGTCTTTCCCAACTGTGGGGGATCCTGAGTGACTCACAGAGCTGGAGTTTGATCTAGAACTGTGTAGGAAGCAAAATAATCACACTGCCAGAAGCCAGTCAGCAAAAAGGGAGGAAAAGGATTTTCTGTTACTTCGGGAAAATCCTCTGGAGTTCTGGCATCCCTGGTTAAAAATATTCCTTGTGTGCTCCTTGCATTGTTATTTTGCTTCCATTGGCCAAGCTCTTTGGCTCTCAGAGTGGTCAAAAAACCAAAAAGGGAATTCTACTCCAAAATCTAACCCAATCTCTTCATGCCCTTTGTCCTCTTTCATTTTTTTTTTTTAGCTTTCTGTTTGAATTGTGCTGATTTTAGTAAATAGTAAGAAGCAGAGAGACTTTCTGAGCTGCTCTGTATGAAATCCTCAGGAGGGAGGTGCCCCTCTGGGTTAAAAGGTGATCAGATCCTTCCACGTGGTCCTGAGATCCCAAATATGCCGTGACTCAGTCCATTTCTACTCTTTAAATATGGCAAGAAACCAAAGCAGGGTTTCTCTGCCTTTGTTCCTCTTTCATTCATCAGCCAGCAGATGCACAACGCACAAAAAACAGCTGGAAGAGGTCTTCCCAAATGAGTTGTGCTCTGGAAATTTTAAATTCTGTACTAAAACCAATTGGGTTTCAATTCTCCCTTGCATTTAAAGTAGAGAGAGGGCTGGGGGTGGGTTAGGGCATGTGCAGGGGAAAGGAAAGCACATTCCAGAGGTTTGCCTGCAGGGCAGGCAGCAGGGAAGAGCTGCAAGGAGGGTCTCAGGGAACTGGATCTTAACCTGGCGGTGGAATGGGGTGACTGAGAAATCAAGGAACAGTGGTCACAGACGGGATTCTTCTCCATCAAATGGAATCCAAGCTTTGCCTTCACACTGGACCCTTGTAGCAGGACATGAAAACGAGTCCTGGATGACAGAACAGCCCCTACTGCCCCAAAATGAAACTCATTCCTGAAGAGAAACGTAGTAAGAAGGCTGATAATTGTGTTCCTAACCAAAGAATATCCCTGCTGCACAAACACATCTCACCCTGCAGGTTTCAAGGCTATGAAGTGGTTTATGAGGTTTCTTTCTTTCCTAAAGCAAACAGCCTCTATAATTTGACAACCCACTCTTTGGCAAGCCCATATTATTCCTGGTGTTTCTAACGTGACTGGTTAATGGTAATCTGTGTGAGATTTTCCATCGGTTGCCAGAAGCTGGGTTGCAATTCCGTGGTGGATTCGATGGGCCCTGCAGGGGATCCAGCCCCTCGCACTCCAGAGCAGCCTGTGAATGAAAACCATTCTCCCCTCTCCTGCAAATTTACTTCAATATTTTAATGAAAAATACTGTATCAGATGCGAGCCTTAAGAGTAAGCCCAAATAAATTACGAATTTCCAAGCTGTAATATGCTGTTTCTGCAGCACAGACGTTATGAATAGGATGCTCTTTGCAGTTCTTTGGTGGAGATAAGAGTAGTATTTTTCAAAAGAACACAGATAAAGCATGCTAAGGTTGTCTCGAGATACAGCAAATCTCCTTCTCACCGGAGCTCTCCCCAAAATTAAACACAGACTTTATTTTGATGGAATGCATGTACAGATGAGAAGAAAAAGTAGGCATAATTTGCAGGGAAAAAAAAAAACAACAAACCAAACCTTAAATATTATAAATCTCTGAGGATGTGTTTTGAGGCTTTATACCATTATTACACGTCCTACAGGCCCTTGTTTCTGTGTTTCTTTTTAATACCCAGCTCCCACATTCAGATCTTTTCAAGCTCTTTCAACTGTCATCATTTTCAGCTTGATTTTTCTGTATTTTCCACAATTCAGACCTGGTAAATAGCTTATTTCCTGATGACACTGGAGACTTTAAAAACCTCACTATCAAAGGCTTATTATCAAGCACGATTCCTCAATATCTTTCTAAACACACAGGATCGCACTTGTAAATTTAATTCCTGGGAAAGGAGCCCATTCTGCGGGTTGGCTGGAGATTATTAACTCCAAGCCCTCTTTCTCTAGGATGTACAAGGTCACTGATACTCTTGACTAGAGCAAGCCTGACTTTAGTAACCTGGTTTTAGACTGGGTTTAGTGCTGTGATTTAGAGAGTGCTCCTATTCAGTGCCTCTCCCTCCTACAGCCTGGCCGGAGGCACTGGTTTATCTGAGCCTGGCACTAATCCCTGTTTTATCCACGGAAAACGGGGGGATGCAGAACTACAAAGGCCAGAGGGTCAGAGCAGGGCAGGTTTTACCTCCAACACACACTCACACCAAACCCTTCCCTTAAACTTGCCCAGCTGCCTGCAGTGATCCCAGCCTGAGCTCCCTGTAACCCCCTCAGCTCCAGGGCTGCTTCCAGCATCCACAGAGCTCCAGCCCAGATCTCTTCCAGCCCGTCCTCCAGTGTCCCCTGTCCCCAACAGGCTCTTCCACAGTCACAGGATGGGTCAGGCTGGAAGGGAGCACAGTGGGGCACCTCCCTGCTGCAGCAGGGCCATCCCAGAGCACCGCAGTGTGTCTGGAACATCCCCAGGGACAATCTGTTCAGGGCTGCGCACTGCACAGCAAAGTTTCTGCCTCGTGTTCAGCTGGAGCTTCCTGGGCATCAGTTCCTGCCCGCTCCTCTTGTCCCACTGCTGAGGGACACAGCAGAGCCTGGATCTGTACTGATCCCAGCCTCAATTCCACGTTCCAGTTCCACTGAGCACCCCCCAGCTGGCACTACCCCTGCTCCAGGTCCCTGGGCAGGGCTGCCCCACCTGCATTCATTCCCCTGCTGCTGCAGCAGCCAGGACAGGTTTTCCTGAGGGATGGCAAGGCTTTGCCACAGGATGGTGGTGGGGATGCAGGAGCTGCACGAGTCATTAGCAGAACGTTAGCACAACAGACAATTTTCCTACACGCAGCTCAGGTACTGAGGCTCAACCTGGGAAAATGTTCCTGTGGAGAGAGGGGAGGAACGGGGGAGATCAGCGTGTGTCTCTGGCTCACAGCAACTGCGGAATAAATTGCTTGTCTTAGCCTGAGGTAATTTCTTTGTGTATCTGATCCCTCCGACTTCTACCTGGGCACACTCGGTGCAGGTGGCTGCCGACCAAAATCTGGGCTGATGCTACTGCAATAGCAAAGAAATTCTGCCAGGATGAGCCACGTAACTGTGCAGAGGGAGGATCTGCTGTGGCAGCATCGCTGTTTCAAAATGCATCCAGATATCCGTGTGCAAACAAGATTGTTGCTCTTTTCAGCGAATTTTAATAGTGACCATTAATACAGTTGTCAGGGAAGTGACAACGCTTTGTTTTCCTATTACCAAGCAAAAATGTTTTAATATCCCTTCTTTTTAGTTGGCAGGTTAGCTGTGAACACTTTTAATGAACAGTTTATTTCATGCTTGTCCCTTCATATTCTCCTCTTCCTGCACTGGAGGTTTAAATGTGCTTTTTCTTCCAATCACCCAACCAAACAAACTCTCCAAGAGCCACCAGTAAGGAAAACTGGAATGAAAACCTCTACTCCATAACCAAACACCCTTCCCTCATTATTTTACCCAAACAAAATCTCAGTATCCACCAATTTTCAGAACCTAGGTGAAAGGGAAGAGTTAGACCTCCCCGTGGCATTTCCAGGATGGGAGGTAGGAATGATGCTCCTGTTTCTGCCCCCAGGGAGCAGGGACAAGCCAACACCCTGAGCAGCTGCTGTGGATTTGCTGGTGACAGAAATGTGGCTTCTTACTGCACTGGGTACTGAGCACTGCCATGGAAAATGCTTTTAATTAGCCCGCAGTAAAATAATTCCCTCCATATCTCTCACATAAAATTAGCCATTATTTCTGCTGATATCAAGTTACCAGCTGTTACAACTGCTGTTGTGGGTTGGAACAGCAGAAAATATGAATCTAACAGATGAGAGGGAAGGCAGGGAATGCTAAAAGCTTTCCTTCACACCCTCGGTATCTGTGATGCCAAACATTGCAGAGGTGTCTGGGATCAGCCCTGGGAAAACTGGAAAGCTGAGAATCCTGGGGCAAGGGGATGGCTTTTGGTGGCTGCTCTGCTGCCTCTGTAGCTTTGATGAGGGCTGTGGTTGCGGTTTTACGCACCACAAGCAGCTAAAACCAAAGCCCATGACTTGGGCTGCCCCTCACACCAGCACAGCACTGATAAGGGCTGAGGCATGTGGGGCTGCCCAGAATTTGCTCTTTGATTACCCTGGAATTTCATTTCCAGCTTCATCCAAGCTGCCCTGGGCTGGGAGAGGCTGAGGAAAGCAATGTGCAGGTTGTTTCTAAAGAACATTTGCAGTCTGAGAAAATTAAATCCATTCACAGTAGAAAGTAGCTACGGAAGAGAACGAGCCACCAGGAACTTGTAAAATCATATATTTACAGTGATCATAAACCCAGAACTCTGGTCAATAAACCCACAAATGCCTTCTTAGCAAGGATGAACAATAACTGTAACGTGCAAGTAAGAGGGTATAAATACTCAACAAAGAAAGATCGAATCTGATTTTTTTTTTTGCAACATCTAGACATGCTCCTACATATTTTAAAAGAACCTTTGAAGTCTTTTTCAGGCAGTTTGGTTTTTAAAGCATTACATGATTCATACAGCTACATCAGGGCTAAAGCAGTAGTAAAACATCATTAGGGCCCTCGTAAGGCTCCAGCTCCCTTCTCTTCATCCACTGAGAAGCTGCAGGAGACATTTCATAGGCGGGAATGTTGGGAGCAGGGACACGTCCCTGCGTGAGGGGACAGCCCATGGGCACAGCAGCTCGGGCCACCTCCTGTGCCTGCCTGGATTGTGGCTGGGGGCAGGCACCGCCTGCATTATTCACTGCACAACACTGCAGATTTGAAAATCTGCAATTAAATCAATTAAACTTCAGATGCCATCAATTTCCCTAGAATCGGCTGGTTTGGGTCTGCTACAAATGTGTTGCCGTGGAGGGAAGCATCCATCAGAGTCAGCACAGCTCAGGCTACGCCAGCCTCCTCATCACTCCACGCTAACATATTCCCGACTATTACAGTGCCGCTAGGATTTATTTTTTAATACAGTCTTAGTTAGTTCTTCCATTGGTTGGAAGTTATTTGGGAAGAACACTGATCCTGCAGTTGGTTTTCCCCCCTCCAGCAGAGTCTGCTCAGCTCTCATTCAAGTCTCAGCTACCAGAGAGAAAATCTGACTCCAAAGGGTCAAATGTGTTCTGGGTCCCGTTCCTCTTCCCTTTCCTCCAAAGCACAACCCCAGGATAACAATATAAAAATAAATAATAAAAATGCTGTTGGGTGTGTTCTACCTGTGGCGCTACACCATAATCTAAAATACAAGAATTTCATTATTTAATAAGATCAGATTCAGAAGTAAGTGTTGTACAAATAGGATTCCTGTCACCACTGTCCAGAGGAGTGTTTTAAACCTATTTCAGAAGCTGTATTTAGTTTTATTGTTTTATATAGTACTGTATTTTGTGGGCTGTGACTTGGGTTGAAGCTTTGCTACGTTCTGATTGAAAAAGATGCGATTTCATCACTGTGCTCTCTCTGATATCACAGAGTCACACAGTGGTTTGGGCTGGGAGGGACCTTAAAGCCCATCCAGTTCCACCCCCTGCCACCTTCCACTATCCCAGGTTGCTCCAGGCCCCATCCAGCCTGGCTTTGGACACTTTCAGGGATGGGGAGTCCATACAGCACACAACCTGATTATTTTAGTTACAGAAAACCCCAAACCCTTTTGTTTGAGAAGTCTCGGCTGCACTCACCAGAATGATTTTCTGATGAAGGGAGGAGGAGAAAGATTTTACTATGAGATTTTCCTGGGATATGTGTCCAAAGCCTTGCGATACACCAGATGTTCTGAGGTGCCTGGACACAGCTGGGTTAATTTAAATGCACTCTTGCATGAACAGCTTCAGGCCAAGCAGATACAAACGTGGGGCTTACACAGCGATTTGGGATTGTGGTGAACAGTTCATACGCTCACAATGCAGTACAAACAGCTGAAATAAGGGCACTACGTTCATTTAATCAAATTTACTGTTATTGTTTGGTGCTGAGCTGGATTAAATCTAAGCCGTTATCTGGAACTGATTTGATTAACTCGGATAAATTTTGGCAAAGTTCGTAAGCGTTTAGCTTCAAACTTCTAAACCAGCAGCCTCCTGAGCCTTAATTCCACACGCCTGAAATCCAGGCTTTGGGGAGAGGGATGGGGCATTGACCTCGTCTGGGACCCCGCTGTGCTCACCAGCACATCCTCCACCCTCAGCATTCCCAAGCCATTCAAACAACTCCTGCTGGGTGAAACTGAAAGCTATCCATCTCAAAGCTTTTAGATAATTCACTCAGAGAGACTTCTCATGCAAACCCCAAGAAGGTGAGAGTTCCAAACCCTACATAATTTACCTATGCCAGATTGGGATTTTTGTTGGCAATTACTATTAAAATAATGATTGTTTTCAGGTATTTTCTTTTAAAGGTTGCAGAAATTAAGTAATAAATTAATTATTTATGAGCTAAGCCTAACGTATTCCCTAATCTGCTTTCAGGACCATCTTCAGGCACTGATTTGCAGAAGATTCTAAAGCACTGAGGAGCAGCTGATAATCTCCAGAGCACTTCTTAACTTCACTAAACTCAGAAAATCATCTTTCACCTTTCTGGATGTCCAAGCCTTTCACCTTAGACGCCAAGCTTTACGTTTTCTGCCTGACAGGGGATCGCCCTCTTCCTCCGTGGGGATTTTAGGGGGCCGGGGAGCTGAATCCCCCTCGCTGGCCAGCATGGCAAAGCTTAGAGTTGTTTTAACTGTGTGCCAGTTGGTGCTAGAATTGTTAATGAATTCATTAACTGAGTCTTCCGTACAGAGCAACGAATGTCCACAGCTTTGCGTCTGTGAAATCAGGCCCTGGTTTACACCACAGTCAACGTACAGGGAAGCCACCACTGTTGACTGCAACGACCTCCGGTTAACAAAAATCCCCAGCAACCTCTCCAGCGACACTCAAGTCCTTCTGCTACAAAGCAACAACATTGCAAAGACCACAGACGAACTCCAGCAGCTCTTTAACCTAACAGAGCTGGATTTTTCACAAAATAACTTCACAAGTATCAGAGACGTGGGGCTCTCCAATCTCACCCAGCTTACGACTTTGCACCTGGAGGAGAACCAGATCACGGAGATGACTGACTACTGCCTGCAAGACCTCTGCAATCTGCAGGAGCTCTACATAAATCACAACCAGATCAGCAGCATTTCCGCAAACGCGTTCTCTGGCCTGAAAAATCTTCTGAGATTGCACCTCAACTCCAACAAATTAAAGGTTATTGACAGCCGTTGGTTTGATTCTACTCCCAACTTAGAGATTCTCATGATTGGAGAGAACCCAGTGATTGGAATACTTGATATGAATTTCAAACCACTCTCAAACCTAAGGAGTCTAGTTTTGGCAGGTATGTACCTCACAGACATTCCCGGCAATGCCTTGGTAGGCTTGGATAGTCTTGAAAGCCTTTCTTTCTATGACAACAAATTGGCAAAAGTTCCTCAGCTAGCACTTGAGAAAGTTCCCAATTTAAAATTCCTGGATCTCAACAAAAACCCAATTCATAAAATTCAAGAAGGGGATTTTAAAAACATGCTCAGATTGAAAGAGCTTGGGATCAACAACATGGGGGAGCTGGTGTCTGTCGATAGGTACGCGCTGGACAACCTGCCTGAGCTCACAAAGCTGGAGGCCACCAACAACCCAAAGCTGTCTTACATCCATCGCCTGGCATTCCGCAACGTCCCCGCCCTGGAGAGCCTGATGCTCAACAACAACGCCTTGAATGCCGTCTACCAAAAGACGGTGGAGTCCCTCCCGAACCTGCGTGAGATCAGCATCCACAGCAACCCGCTCAGGTGCGACTGCGTCATCCACTGGATCAACTCCAACAAAACCAACATCCGCTTCATGGAGCCTCTCTCCATGTTCTGCGCCATGCCTCCAGAGTACCGCGGACAGCAGGTGAAGGAAGTGCTGATACAGGATTCAAACGAGCAATGTCTTCCAATGATCTCTCACGAGACCTTTCCCAACCACCTGAACCTGGACATCGGCATGACGGTGTTTTTAGATTGCCGGGCCATGGCAGAACCGGAGCCAGAAATCTACTGGGTCACTCCTCTGGGCAATAAAGTCACCGTGGAAAGCCTCTCTGACAAATACAAGCTGAGCAGCGAGGGCACCTTGGAAATCTCCAACATCCAGGTTGAGGACTCCGGGAGATACACCTGTGTCGCTCAGAACATTGAAGGGGCTGACACGAGGGTGGCCACCATCCGGGTGAACGGAACGCTCCTGGATGGCACCCAGGTGCTGAAGATCTACGTTAAACAAGCCGAATCCCATTCCATCCTGGTTTCTTGGAAGGTCAACTCCAACGTCATGACATCCAATTTAAAATGGTCATCGGCCACGATGAAGATTGACAACCCCCACATCACCTACACCGCCAGGGTCCCGGTGGACGTCCACGAATACAACCTCACGCACTTACAACCCTCTACGGATTATGAGGTGTGTCTGACGGTGTCCAACATCCATCAGCAGACGCAGAGATCCTGCGTCAACGTCACGACCAAAAACGCGGCTTTTGCGCTGGACATCTCCGACCAGGAAACCAGCACGGCCCTGGCAGCGGTGATGGGATCCATGTTCGCAGTCATCAGCCTCGCCTCCGTCTCCATTTACGTTGCAAAAAGGTTTAAGAGAAAAAACTACCACCACTCGTTGAAAAAATATATGCAAAAGACCTCTTCCATCCCCCTGAACGAGCTCTACCCTCCTCTTATTAATCTCTGGGAAGGTGACAGTGAAAAAGACAAGGATGGCTCTGCAGAGACCAAGCCGACCCAAGTCGACACATCCAGAAGCTATTACATGTGGTAACTCAGAGGATATTTTGCTTCTGGTAGTAAGGAGCACAAAGACTTTTTTGCTTTATTCTGCAAAAACAACGAGTTGAAGACTTTTGTATTTTTGACTTTGCTAGTCCGTGGCAGGGCGGTGAGGACAGGTGGATATTTCAGGATTTTTTTAGTATAGCGTATCGCAATGGGTTTGACACAAATGGCAGCTTCACCTAGCTTCCACTTCTCTGTTTATTTTATCTTTCCTTTCCCCCCCCCCCCTTTTTTTTTCTTTTTTTAGTTATTGTGCTAAACTTAACACTGTCCTAACTCCAGTGCTGAATAAAAAGAAGGAGAGGCTGGGTGAGCCTGCAGCTCCGACCCCGCGGGGCAGGATCGCACCGAGCCAACCCTCAGTTTTGGACCTGCAGTGAAATAGGTTTGTGACCCTGGTCTGAGGACTCTACCCCGAGAAAAGGAGACCCTGAACGATGTTAGTTGACTGAACTGTAATGTTGTATCAACTGATTTGAATGTTTTTGACTTCCAACAATGAGTTTTTCCTTTTTTTTATTATTATTATTTTTGTCGTAGTTGAAGGCTTAGGTAAAGCTAACAGGCAATAGGAGTAATGTACATCCAATTTTTTAATGTAACAGACTAAATGTTAATTGTTCTCTTATTCTTTTTATTCTATTTAGTAGACACTTTTGAAGAATTACTAGAGTTTTGTTGTGTTTAAATCACCAACACACGGTGTTTAATGAAGGCAGAGCTATAATAAACTTAGTTTTGTTCTGATTTTTTTATTTTAGAAGTCACAATAACATATTGGGTTTAGATGTCACTAGTTTGACTGGTGATCATGTTTTGACATAAAATATATCCAAAATGTTATATAAAAATATCGTGAGGGCTTTTTCTTGATGAAATGAAGTTCCAGGTTCAGGTTTTTTATGCATTTATGTTAATAGCAGTGTTTTCTCTGCATTAGAGGCAAAATATGGAAAATAATTTATTTAGAAAAATGTCTCAGCATGGCTTTTGGACTGAGAGTCACATGCAGAATCAAAACTGTGTGGCATAGGGTACCCAGCAGGAAGAATTCACAGAGTGTGTGACAGGACATTTTCCTTTTTGTAAACTTTTCTGTTTATATTCTGAGCTAAGACAGAAAGGAAGCTGACATTTAGCTGTCATTACCATCAGTTAGGACAAAAAAAATAAAAAAAACAAACCTCAGTGCTACCAAACTGAAATAAACCAGTTGAATCTTGGAATATACTTGAAAAAGAAATTATTTGGGTTTATGTTCCTCCAAAAGCAGAAATTAAGACTAAAACTACCGAGAGAGTTGCGTTTGGTCCAATACTGAACTGTATTTTTTACAGGCTTAAAACGAATCCGTATTCTGAGTATTTCCCTGAATTACTGTGGCAAAAGAGAGCAGCAGTGATCTGTGTGCACTGGGTACAATATAAAGGCATCATTTACAGTTGAACCTACGGAAGCGTTGTCCGTTGTCTTTTCTGCATCCCTGGAAGCTCTGCACGCGAGTCAGGAGCAGGGTGGGCTCTGGGAACACGTGGCCACACCACACTACACCCCTCAGCAACAAGCACAGCATTTTCTACACTTGATGACCACTCTCCATGTGCAATTTACCAAATAAGCTAATTGATAAGTTAATTGTTCAAATAACGGATGGGCCTGGGGCTCTGTGAAGTTTTTTTAACTCATTGGCTTCTCAGACATATCCAAGACCCCTCAGAATTTACAGATAAGTTTCGAACTTCTTTTTCCTTGTCTAAAAGTGAAAAGTTACCAGCATTGTTTCACTAATCAGCTGCCACGGTACAAAAACTTGAGTCCATCCCTTGCCCTGTTGGTCTTTTGTGTTTCCACATGAGACTGAGAGAAGGTGTTAATTATGCATTTCAGTCAAGTATTTATGCTCCTACACACAGTCTTTTCCATGTTCAGGAGATCTCATACATTTTTAATCATGTGACAATTAGATTTTGGGGTCAGGCAAGTCTTTTGATCATGGAGAAGTAACATGGTGAAAGCATCTCTTCGCCTTCTCCTGGATTTGTTTTTAATGTTAATGGAACATTTCCTCATGTTGCCTTCTCCAGGAGAGCTTCAGAGCAATCATTATCATCTTGTCTATATTTTATTCTAACCTTAAAGCTGCAGGCACGATGAATTAAACCGAGATCTCTTCTGCAGCAAGGATTCACTGCTTTATGCAGAGGAAAGGACACTGAGGACAAGGCTGGCCACAAAATGTTGGCTTCCAGCTTGCATGACATCAGAAAATTGTCTTTGGAAAATAATTAATTGAGCAGGTGTCAGAAGGTGCAAAGCAAGGCCCCTTTTCCATCATCTCCTCAGTCTCCTGCAGCATTTTCCCAGGATCACACAGCTCTCCCTGACCCTCGCACCAAAGAGGTGGAAGAGCCCATCACTGTGGGTCCAAGGTGCTGGTTCCTCAGTCGCCATAAGCTAACTTGTGCATGGGGCCGTCCTCCAAAACAGCCATCCTGCTCTTCCCTCCCTCTGTGCCCACCTCCCATCCTTGATTCCAAACCATCTGGGGCTCTGTTTGCCTTCTGAGCCAAGCTTGTGCGGACCCCTCAGTGCTGGTGGGCACAGACCACACCGGCTGCGTGCGGCCGGATCCCTCCCCACCTGGCTGTCTGCAAACCCGGGCAGCTGCAGCAGCGCAGCCACTGGTGAGAACGAAGGTGACAGGGACACACGGCCCTGGAGGAGGACAGAGCCACATCCCACAGCGAGCTCAGCCGTCTCCAACAGCAGCCGGGGAGGAAAAGCGACGCTTAACGCGCTCCTTTCCGCTGGGGAATAGCGGGCCCTGCGTGCTCCCTTCTCCTTTCTGTCATTTATCATCTTTTTAGAGCGATGCTGTTAGAGGACTGCAGGGGGGAAACGGCTTGATAACAGCCACACGCTTCCCAGGATGTGCTGATCCGCAGGATCGCAGGGAAGCTGCTGCCGCTGGGAATCCTGGAGGGACACGCGGGTCACCCGAGAGCAGCAGGAAGCACCTCATTAAGGCAGTGTATTCTGCACACACAGCCACCTGTGATAGGTATTTTCAGCCTCTTAATCTGGGCCCTGCAGAATTCTGTAGAGCTCCCACCTGGACATTTAAAATCTTGCTAATAAAAGAATAACGAGCGGGGAAGAGATTAATCACATGTGGCATGTAATCGTAGTAAATAACCTTCAACCTTACGCTGGCAATTTTATTGTGCTTGCAGTTTATTGTGAGCAAAAATAAAAATACTTTAATTGCCTTCAAAATGTATTTGCTTCTACGCTGAAGACAAGAACCAGCCCAGTTTGCTCAGAATCAGGGATTGAGACCAGCCACTTGGAAAACAGGAGGGGAAGAGCACTGTTAGCTTCCCTTTGGCTAAGGGTTCAGAGAGGCTGTGGAAGAGCAGACATTTCATATCCTACTAAACTGCACTGTTACTTCCCCTTGGTCACCCAATAGTAAAATATTTCAGTCCCCTGAAGAGTAAATAACCCGCTCGAGTGTGGGATGCAGTATTTTAGCTGAACCCGCTTTTCATCTCCTCACCTAAATCGTATTTTATGGGATTGAGAGGGTGTTTTCACCCACAACCCAAGACTGACCCAGGGCATGTTCTTGGGACGAAGAGCACAAACTCACCAATACTTTCACACGCCTGTCCTCCAGCCCTGCCCAGGACCAATCCCTGAGTCACTAGAAGGTGAAAAGAGCAGCAGTTTGGGTTCCATACAGGGGTGAAACTGGAAACAGGGAATCTGAGATCCAGAGAGAAGGGCATAAACTTGCCCCATTGCCCCTAACAACCTGGGGCATCAGTGATAAAGAAGAATTTGAGTTCAAATCAAGCAACTCCTCCCTTTTGCTTTGTGCCGGCAACCTTGAGAATAAGGCTGAGGACAAACCACTGCGACGGAATTCCTAAAATTACTGGGGTAAACAAGTGAGGGCTATTCCAGCAATTCTCTACCCCAGCTGTGCCCTGCATGGGAACAGGACGAGTCCCTTGGACACACCTGCGTCCATCTCTCCACCCTACAAAGCCTCACGGCGGGAAAAGCACACAGGAACGTGGGACTGGAGCAGGGAGGAGCCATCTCACATCCCACCCAAGGCAGGAATGGGTTTGCTGCACTGTGATCCTGTTCCACAGCCCACCACCACAAGGAATGCCAGGAATTCCTGCTGCAGCTGGAATGTGCCTTCTCCTGCTCCCTGCGCTGACTGCACAGCGCTCACAGCCAGGGAACCCCGCACCTGGAGGGCTGGGTGAATGTGCTGCCATGGGATTTCTGTCTCCAGGAGAAGCCAGAGTGCCTGAGCTCGAGATGCCAGCACTGTCACACACAGCCCAAGCTCAAACAGGGGCACTCTGCCCTACCTATCCCTGCAGGAAAAGACATTCCACTGCCCCAGCACAGGAAGGAGCATTTCCTGTTTCCCCCGAGCTGCAATCATCTCCAGCTGCTGCAGCGGTTTGTACCTGAGGACTTCTGTCCACCTCTCAGCCCTGCTCATCACGAGACCTGCAGGGCTCACACCGAAGGACTGGATTTGTGTTTCCCTTCCCTGATGCCTGCTTGCTCCAGCAGCCTTTTCCCCTTCACCTGGCTGTTCCCATTTCTCCCTCAGCTGCTGTCAGTGAGGGTCACATCACGCCTGGTGCCACCTCCCCACACTCCCTTCCACTTCCCAAACCCTTCCCTCCGCTCCAGTTCTCCACCTGCCCTTATTCCTCAGCCCATTATGGTTCTCTGTTATGTTTCCTTTTGGTGTGAAAGCAACAAAAGACTAATTTTCCTTTTTTTAGGGAGGCACAGGAGATTACCCATTAAGTTTGTGTTGCTGTGGAGTTATGTCAAGTTGACCAAAGGAATGCTGAAGCATAATAAAAGCATCATAACACTTTTTTTTTTGAAATACATGAAAATAAATACTTTGGAAAATCTGGAACTGATCATTAAGTAAAATATTCAAAAGTGACTAAATGACTCAAGAGCTTACATCTCATTAGCTTCAGTGGTGTGACAGGTTCAAAATCAGGTAAATGAGATTTTTCTTGGGTGCATCTGGAAGCATTAACTACCCTTAGATTCTCAGTAGCTGTGAAAAATTTTATGTGGAATTTTACAACATGGATTTTCTTCTTTTTTTCCAAAAATGACTTGAAACCATAATTTTTATCACCATTACGGGAGTAGGGGGATGGAATCTAAATCATATCCTCTCCAGTGGAGTCACTGATTTGCAGTGATTAAAGGTTTAAAAAAAAAAAAAATTAAAAACTTCAATTCCAGTTTTCTGCTCACAACTGGAGTAAAAGTTCTTGGCAGTTTTTTTTTCTTTTTTTTTTTTTTAAACAGGGGCTTTTCCTGCTGGGGCCTGTCCTTGCTATGGCATTCGATATTCCTGGATGCTCCTGCTGCATCCATGCACAGCCCTCGGCTGCTGTTTTCCAGAGGGTTCCACCGTGCTGGGGAGCCCCAGGTCACTCCAGGAACCCATCCTTCCGTTCTGGATTCTCTCTGTGCCTCACGGGGAGCCATAAATCCCTCATGGTGCTCCCTCCCTGCACACCGTGAAGCCACTCTGAACACTCCAAAATATTGCAGGGAAGGGAGAGCTATGGAGTGGTCAAGGTGAAGGTGCCCAATTTCATTTTCCTGGCCCCCAGTTTTCCAGTGTTTTCCATTCAAACACATTTGCCACGACACCTCTACACATCCAGTGAGGAGAAGGCCAGGAGCTGGACTTCAGTGATCTTTGTGGGACCCTTCCAACTCAGGATATTCTGTGATTCTGTAATTCGTATTTTTTCATCATGACCAAGTTTTTCTGCTTTTCCTCTTGTTTGTGGGAGCCCAGGATGCATTTCTAGAGAGCTGCGTCCGCTCACCTCCGATTTCACAGCAGGAAAACCCAAGAGCAGGTGGGGGTACGGCTCTACTCCCGCTGTGCCTCACCTGCTTCCGCCTCCCCTGAGTTTTGTGCCTGCAGCAGAGCATTACAGAATCCAGCTTCCCAGAGAAGCTGTGGCTGCTCTGGAAGTGCCCAAGGTTGGACACTGGGGACAGCCTGGGACAGTGGGAGGTGTCCCTGCCATGGCAGGGCTGGCACTGGATGGGATCTAAGGTCCTTCCCAACCCAAACGGTTCCATGATTCCATAATAATTAATTTTACTGCGTCTCTCTCCTTTGCTGAAACAAAACCGTGGCTGTTTTGAGGCGGGTTTGTAAAAAAGGCACGAATAAACCCGGTACCGACACCACCATCTCCCTGCCTGGACTCTTATCAGAGCTTCAGCAAAACCTCTGCCAGTTTTCATAGGGAGCAGAGCTGAAAGCCCAGCGCTCCATTCCACGGTCTACACAAACTGCAGAGCAAAGCACCGCCCAACACTGTGCTGATCAAAACACACAGAGCAGGAGGGGGATCACGGGAGGGGCACCTGCAGAGCCTCACGTCGAGGTTTGGTCTGGGAGCACAGCCCAGACAGCCCTGGCTGCTCCTGCCCCTCTCCTCTACTGGGGAGAGGCGCAAACATCAGCGACAGCTCCTCAGCCTGGCCTGGAGAGCAGTTAAAGGGAGGCGCAGATGTTTAAGTGCACCTCTGAGCAGCACTCCCAAGGAGATCCTGCAATGGCAGCAGCTACTTAAGGCCGTTTGCAAGTCCCTAAACAGCAGCTTAAAACAGCTTTTGTGGGAAGTGGTGCCGTTAGCAGTCGCTGAAGTTGCTCTCTATCCTCCCCCAGGTCCCTCGGGACTAATGCCAGAGAAGTGGATTCTGTGGCTTCCACGCTCTTTCGTGTCAAGGCTGATGCTGATAGCAGAGCTATAAACCTTCAAGGTTATCAACCACAATGAACTTTTTTCTGAGCTGTTTATCAGAAGCGAACTGGGAGAGCTATGCTCCAGCTTCAGTTATGTTTTAATGGAATCCGGACACCTAAATTCCTTTGGCCCAGTTTGAAAATCCCCCCTTGAAAGAGCTCTCAGTCAGTTTGCTTTCCCCAGTGATTCATTCTCCTCCACATAATTGTATGAATTGAACTTACACAGGGGCCCTGATCCTTATCTTCCCACAGTCAATAAGAGCTGCACTACTGCTATAAGTACCAGCTCCTTTCCACTCCTTCTTGAACTGCCTGAGTCTGTTGAGGAGACTGCCTTGAGAGACAGACACCAGGAAAAAGGCAGCAAAAAACGGACCAAAAAGAGACGGCACAAACCATGTGCAAGGGCATGTCCTTTCTTTCTTGGCCTTTTATGTTGGTTTCTCCCATTTTCACATTTTTAACCAAATTTTATTTACTTTATTTTTCCCGGGAGGAGCCCCTGCCAAAGTTTTGATCTGTCAAAATCTCTGCTGACCTTTGACCAAGCAGAAACAAAAAGCTAAATTCAATCATCATCTATAACCCGTTCATGCCTTTAGCCTGCTTTTTAAACGAAGTTACAATGAAAACTCATTCCCTGAGCAAAGAAATTCTACACGCAGCTCTGCCCTTCCTCCCTCTGCTGAGGTAAGAAGGACAGCACCTGCTTCTACTAAAGATCCACAGCAGCACAAACACTCCAGTTACCCCAGCACAAAGAACAGGACCTGTGTCAGTACTGGATTCTCCCCTCACGTTTATCCAGTCAGCAAACACGAGCCTAACAGCACAAGCTCAAACAATCAGCGCAGATAAAATAGATGCTTAGACTATTCTGCCTGCAGCAAATAATTTAAAAGCCATTTAATAATTCAGATCATATGCAAAACAAGATACTGTGGTATTTAATATCAAGTTTTCTTATCTCTGTGGGGAAGTCAGCATGGAAACCATCAGTGCTGGGTGGCAGAAGCTGCTGAATAAATGGAATTAAAAGGTTAATAATATTTCAGGTCTTTTATCAAGAGCCCTAATATTCTCCAACACTTTTAAGCCAAAAGTTCCTTCTGCTGTGTGTTCCTTGCCATGACCCCAGAGGCCTCGTCCCTGTGAAATTCCTAAAAACCCAATTATTTACAACTCCGCTTCAGACCCTGAGATCTTCTGGAAGCCACACCTCCGTTCCTTTTCTGGAGAGACAGGACCTTCAAGATCTCATCTCAAAGACAAGAGCTCCTTCATTTTCTTATCCCTTAACGTTCTGAGTGGGAGAGAAATGCTTTACACATAAAATCATTAATCTTAATGCTTTTCCAATAGCCTGTGTGATTGTTCTAACCCCTGCCATGAGCAAAAGCAAAGCTGTCAAGGAACGAAAGGGCAAATAAATCCTCACCAATTCGTCCCGCAGATGAAGTCTGGGAAACCTCCAGCCTCTCAATCAGCACGCCCCATGTCCCTGATTTACTCCAGCTACTCGGGGCTAAACAGATTTCTTATCATTTTATTTCAGGAGGTGAGTGACTGATGGCTGGGGGCAGGAGCGGTGTCAGGAACGATCCCGATCCTGCCGGCGAGGAGCCACGGATTTGTTGGGATCACAGCTCCCCTCCCTTCAGCAGGGATAGAGTGGGATGGCAGGGAGGAGGCAAATTGCTGCCAGGGAGCAAAGCCAGGGATAATTTCCAGGCTGATACCCCAAAAACACAACAGTACTTGGGAGAAGCTCCTAGGGAACGCTGAGAGTTTGAGGCAAGGAAAGTGAAGCAGCTCCAGTCACGGTGCTTTGTATTTAATACCCGTGAGTAATAAATCTCCTTTGTAATTGGAATGTTCCTGAGCCTATCCCACTGTTCAGACTCTTGTTAATTCTGAATTTGCCGTGGTGAACTCCCGGTGGAGTGGGCTGCACACCTGGATGTGCAGAATCCCAAAGTGCTTGCTACGAATTAACCAAACGCCCACCAAAATATAAATTCTGCTGATTCCAGTCCTCCTGTGACAGCTTCTACCCTAACTTGGCTCCTCCTTAGAATCAGCAGCTGTGCAATTAACTCCTTACTCAAACACAATTTGCACTGTGACAGAGGACAATTTTGCTCAAATAAAGATTTCAGTGTTTGACTTGCAAGTTGTACGTGTCACAGAAACATGGCTGGGTGACTGATGAGATTCTTACTGCTTCAGTTGCAATTCCACCCAGTAAAATGGTGTCCTTCCATGGAAAACAGCAATAAATCACATATACATATTCCTGTCGTGTGAGGCAGGTGGAAGAGTGCTCTCAGTACGATAATTCTGGTTTGACTTCGCATATATTCCTTTATCTCCTCTCTTTTAGTGCCATTTACACTATGACAGAACTGAAGAGAAAAATTGAGGAAGTTTAAATTGTGGAAAATCATCAGCTGGAAGGGATCCACCAGGATCATCCAGTCCAGCTCCTGTTCCTGCACACACCCCAAATCCAAGTCTGGGCATCCCTGGGAGTGGAGTCCAAAGGCTCCTGGAGCTCTGGAATGTTCCCATTCCCTGAGGAACCTGGGCAGTGCCCAGCACCCTCTGGGGGAAGAACCCTTCCCTGCTCTCCAACCTAACCAAAACAATTAAATTTTGTATATGGAGCTGCCATTTAAAAAAGAGCTAGAATGTGTAAATATCATCAAGCTTCAGCGCCCCAGGTATAAAATGACTTTTTGTGAAAAAGAAAAAATCCATTACAATTACACAGAAAAATAGGGGATAAAAATGAGCCAACACTGAAACTGGGACACAGGGACAGGATCTCACTTGAGTGAAAATTCCATCAGTAATTAACAGCTCCTGGGGATGAGGAGCAGTAAAACCCTGGCTGGAGCGAGAAAGTTTTGTTACACCACTACGTGACATTTAACTAGGCATAAACAGAAAATATTTACGCCCTCCTAAACATATAAGTAAAAAACTCCAGAGAGGAAAAAAAAATGTACAAAAAATCCTGCTGGAACCAATACTGGGGGTGCCACACTTCTACGCCAGGACTGGCAGAGCTGCACTGCTCTGGAAACAGCCAAAATTGGGATTTTCATACAAGAACTGCCTGCAAGATTTTTCTGCTGCCTGAGGTACGACACCAGGACATCGTGACTGTGATGGATCTGCAAGGAAAACCTCCCTGACAGATCTGCAATCTGCTGGAATTCTGGGACTTATGGAAGTCAGGCAGGTGCCCAGGCTGCCACCAGGCCCCAGCACTGCCCGCTCCCAAAATTCCAACGTGATCCAAGGGCACCCTATGCCCAAAGAGCCTGAGCTGGGATGTGTGGAGCCGCCACATCCTGCACAAATCAGCCCCTGCTAAGGAAATGTCATTCTGGAGAGACAGAAGCAGCATTCCCTGGAGGCTGGGGGAATGCCAGAGCACCCACCGCTGCCCGGAATGACATCCCATGGAATCAGGGTTTGGGTTGGACGGAGCTTGAGGAACACCCAGCTCCCATCCCCTGCCCCTGGAAGGTTCCACTTCCACCTGTCCAAAAACCCGCAAAGAAAAGCACTGCATCCAGTGTGCTGGCACAGCTCCACTGGGATCTCCCGCACTCCCCTTTCCTCAGCACTTCTTCTTCCTCCCTGCACTTCCCACGGGCAAAAGAAAAATCATTCTGCTTTTGGCTGCTAAAAAATCTTAATGGTACCAGAAAGTGGATTGAAAACAATGGCAACAACTCCTGATCAGGAACTGCAACCACAGCAGAGGAGAAGGAGCAGCCTGGGCTGTGGAAGGGGTTGGAGCAGGATGGGCTCTGAGGACCCTTCCAATCCAAAACATTCTGGAATCCTGTGTCTCACATGAACACAGCTGGGAGAAAGGGGCTGTTCAATACAGTCCCGTGACAGCCAGGATACCCCTCACTGCCCCAGGTCCCAGTGCCCACAGAGAGTGGGGCTTGCACTGATCTTCCTTGAGCCACTCCAGATCCCAACTTCATGCAATCTTTAATTCCTTAATTCCATTTTTGATTGAATGCGATGCTGCTGCTCAGATAAAAAGCGTAAGCTTTCATTCTGCACGCAAGCCAGGCTGTCACAAGCACTAATACTCAGAATTAGCATGCAGCTAGGAGAACATTTAAATTTATCCCAAATTGAATGGAATCCTCTGACAAATGTCTGTCAGGAGGCGGACAGGACCCAACTTCCACGTGCCTTGGCACGCTGCCTTTCCACAGGTTTTAGGTCACTTCAAGACAGAAATGGTCATTATCCCTTCAATACAAAATGATATAAGAGTTTCTAGGTGGTTCCAGTATGTCCAATTATCCATCCCCTGGCATCCTCTCCTGGGAAGAGTGTCAGTGAACAAGGATCTGTCATTAGAACCAGAACAGTCACTGTCAGGAGCAGCTCAACAAAACACTTGACGCTTTTTCACGGCGAACCACCTCCAGCTTTCTGTATCAACCAGATAAAAAGTATAAAAGAAGTGAAGAATTAATTAGCAGAACGCAGTTACCGCGTGCCCCCATGCAAGAGGGGAGAGCTGGGGAGGAAAGCAAACGCCACTTGCTGTAAAAGCTCCAGGGGAGGATTTTCACCTTTTCTCTCCTTTCCTGCAGCACTGGGGTCAGCCCAGCCGACAGCAGGTTGTCATTCCTGCTCCACGGAAGGGGAGATAAAAGCTTTCGTCTGTGCCAGGCAGAGAGCAGGTACAAACAGGGCACAAACAACAGCTCCAGGCGGCTCCGGGTGCAGCAGCGAGTCAGCAATTCAGGGCAAAGGCAGCAGGGGTTTGTGGCCGACACCAATGTCCGGAGCTGGGACAGCTGCTCACTCAGAGAGAGGAGGCAGAGCTGGGACAGAGGCTGGAACCAGCCCTGGCTGGGAGCCCTGGGTCCCAGCTCACCTGCTACTCCAGAGACAATCCTGCCATAAACCCTGGGATTTTTGGGATGGAAGGCACCTTAAATCCCATCCAGTGCCACCCCCTGCCATGGGGACACCTTGCAGCATATCCCAGGCTTTCTCCCAGCCCCGTCTAAGCTGGCCTGGCTCGTTCCAGGGATAACTGGAGCTGATGGAAGTGTCACAGTGCTGCGGAGCCCAAGGCAGGCGGCGGGTAAAGCTGTGTCAGCCCAGGGAGCGCCGCATGCAGCACCTCTGCTGAGCACAGCACCAGCCAAAGGACATCTGAACACTACCCCCACCAGAAAAACCTCACATCCAGCCTCTTTTAACGCTCCTGAGCTTTCAAACAGAAAAGGGAGCAAAGGAAGTTCCGCTTGCATCCAGCATCCCGTGCTGGTGCGGGGAGCCGTGGGGAGCCCAGCTCTGCTGTAATTGCTAAAAGAAAATTTTCTCATCTTTTCCCTGGGTTGTAGAATCCCAGCCCGGATCTCTGGGGGCTGCCAGAGGGGAGGATAAAGGTTCCTCGGCTCCCCTTGGAGCGCAGATGCTGTCCCCACGGAAGGTAGGACGCTGCAGGCTCAGTGTAATTAACACAGGGAAATTATTTCCTTCCGGACACAGGAGCCACCATGGTTTGGGGGATTGTTTCTGAGTGCAGAGAGAGAGAAACCAGGGCGCAATTTCCAGCTCTTTCCCTGAGCTGCTTTTGGGAAAGAACAACACAACCCTGCTCTCTCTGCAGTCACTCTGCCACACCTTCAATCTGCCCTGAATCGTATTTGAACATCTAAATTAAACTTTCTATTGAACAGAAATGTGAAATAGCACTGGCTCGGCTCAAATGCATATTTAATCTTGGGGACTGGCTGGGCAAAGATTTTTAGGACAATATGAACAGATGCAGTGGAATCCTGAAAACTGAGCACTTCAAAATTGTCTCCAGACTCAAAACTACTCAAATTATATTAATTAGCTTGAAATTATTAATTAGCTACAAATAAAACCAGATACGAAAATGGCACAAACCTCACCTATTTGCTGTAAATAAGCAGATAAGAGTCAGGAATTCGGTGATGTTGGGTTGAACACACAGGAGGGTGGAAAGCATAAACACAGAGGTGCCTTCACCAGTGTTATTTGTTCCTTTCTCACCAATTAAATTAATTTATTAAATTGTAGCTTGTGGATAAAATAAAACACACTTTTGTGTGTTTAGGACATTTTGCTTTAAGGTGTGCGTGTGCATAATGTCCTAATTTGGCTGGTTTTTTTAAGGAAACCTCCTTTTCACAGTGATGACCTTAAAAATCCCCCCTACCTGAGCATTTAAACACCAAACCTTTCCAGGTATTTTCACAAGACATTTATCACAGTAACAGCCTGAACTTAGGTGGGACAATCTTTGTGTGATCCTATTTTTATTTTTCTAGTAAAAATCATGGCAAAATGAATCTGTGCTTTGCAGCTGCCCTGAGCGCAGGGTTCAGAAATTTGGGATATTTTTTGGAAAACATTTGACTGAATGAGAGCCAGGCCAAGGCATTAATTAGCTGAATCCCCACTTTTTTCCTCCACTCTTTCCATCCTCTGGTGTTTCATCTCCTCCCTTGACTGGGAGCAACCCTCCCATAAAGATTTTTTTTTTTTTTTTTTTTTTTTTTTCAGTAATTGGGAATAAAAGTGACTAGCATGGATTGTGGTCATTTGGGAAATTTACCTTCCAGCTGGGTAGCTGTGCAGTTTTTGGATGCCTGAGAAGCTCCCTTGCTGCCTCTAAAAGTTATTGTGCATTTAACGAGTCTTTGTAGGTTTCAGGAAAGCGAAAATTAAAAATTACAGATTTCATAACAGAGTGGCAAGACTTTGCCCAAGATTTGCTGATTTATGGGACAGAATTCTGGAACCTGTGGGAGTTCTAAAGAGGTGATCCAAGTGTTATGGGAGTAGGACAATCCCTGAATTCTGTATTTTAAGGTCCTTATTTTAACTAACTGTATTAATTTTAATACCATTTAAGTTTTGTCGTCTTGGGGCTAGAACCTTTTCAAGCCCCGTTTTAAAAAGAATGGTGATAAATCTTAGAAAAATGGGGGGTTTTTTAATGATAAATAGAGCAGCAAAATCTATCAGGATTTCAGGATTGCACCTCCTCCTTTCTGCAGCACAGTTATTCTGTACCTTGCTCCTCATGAAACCAAAGGATTTACTGATATTATTTCCATAGCCCGGTGAAGCAGTAATCCACAAAGGAAAAATACTGCAAATCCCATCATTTGTTGACCTCAATTTTTCCAGACATTTTAAAGTCAGGAATAATACTGCAGAAATCACCCACACTGACCCCAGCAGAAGATCATCTGCATAAGTAAAACAGCCCTTCAGAACTTAATTTATATATCCGTAAATACACAATAATACATTTTTATTATTTCAATGTACAGCTTCACTTCTATAGCGGATTCCTGCAACATTTAGCATCCAAATTATTAAAAAATTCTGACAATTCATCAATTCCATGCAGCCAAACTGAGACATGGTATTTCTCACCGCCCATATTTTCTGAATAAAAACCTTATTCCTTAACGCTGTTCTTTTTGAATAATTAGTTCATTGGCATTCTCGTGCTAAGGAAAATATCATTAGCAATTTGCAGAAGTTGCATGAAGAATAATAAGAGTTCAAAAACGCAGTGTGAGACAGATGAAGCCCCACAGGTCCCTGAAGATCATTAAAGGGCCTCTCTAACGACATGCACAAGAATTATCCTAGGGCCAGGCTGAGCAGGAGCCCTGCCCCATGCCAGAACACCCTCATCTCAGATAATTCATTCTGTCCCCACGGATAAAACCTCTGCTTTGGTTCTGGGGAGATGCTGGGACAGGTTTAGAGAGGCTGCTGGACCTCAGAGTAAAACATCTCCAGGTTATGGATCCCTCCAGCTCCCGCTCCGTCCCTGTGCTCCCAGCCTGACACTAACCAGGGCTGACGTTTTCTCTCCCCTCCAGCCTCCCAATCCTTCTGCATTTCAGATCTCTCCCCATTATCTCACACCTCAGAGACACAACCTTGCACCGCCGTGCTGTCACTGACTTCATCTGTTTGCTTTCATCACTCCATTTGCACATCCTTATCAAATTATTATTACTCCTCACGGAGCCGCGCGGCCAAGAAATGTGTGAGCTCAGGAAAAGACGTGGAAAATTGTTCTGGAATAACAGTCCTAAGTCCTGTAAGGAGAGACTGAGGGAGATGGAAAGGGGCTCAGCCTGGAGAAAAAGAGGCTCGGGGGGGATTTCTGCCTCTGCACAACTCCCTGACAGGAGGGGAAAGCCAGGGGGATTTGGGATCTCATCCCAAGGAACAGGGACAGGAGGAGAGGCTCAGTGTGGACATTAGCAGGAATTTCCCCATGGAAAGGGTGCTCAGGCCTTGGAAGTGCCCAGGGAAGTTTGGAGTGCCCATCCCTGGAGGTGTCCAAGGAATTCCTGGAGGTGGCACTCAGAGCTCTGGGATGGGACCAAGGTGGGGATCGAGCACAGGTTGCACTCGATGGGCTGGGAGAGCTTTGCCAGCCTGAATAATGTGTGATTTTATTCCATGATTCCCAGGCAGAGCTGGGAGTGGGTGGACACCAGTGAGTGCTGCTCCAGGTCTCAGTGCCAGGGACACCTCTGGGACGTGCTGCCGTGGAAGATGTGGCACCACTTGGGTATTTTTTTAATAACAGATTTATCACATTCTCTTCAGCTGACAAGCTGACAGGATCAGGACTTTGAGACATCTGTTTTTAGATCAAATGAGATTAAGGGAGAATTATGCTGAAATCAGGCGACTTTCAGTGATTAGAGGCGTGGAAGGGAACAAGACACCGAGCTTGGTGCTCACACACTGACTCGTGGAGTTTGGGCCTCAGCAAAACACTTCACAGCAAACGAAGGCAAAGCTTCATTAAACAAGTGGCTTCCTAAAGAAGGAGCAACAGCCTTTTGTTTGTCCACTGGATCTGTGCCTTAATAAACCAGCAGACTGGAAATCTGCTGAAAACACCAGAAACTCCCACAGGGAATTCTCGCTAGCCTGAACAGTTCTATAAATAATTCAGTATCATTGACAAGAAGCCCATTAAAAAACAGTTGAAGTCATCTCAGACTTTTAGCTGGAATTTAAAGTAAAAATTTCACCCGAGCTGATGCGGTCGATGCCAGAGTCACTCCCAATCCACAGCAACCGCAGAACAAAAGGGGAAGGCAGATGAAAACGAGCAGCTGGTGCCCGGGATCGGTGGAGTGTGAAACGAAGCAGTTAAATGTTTACCACGGCGCTGGGCTGAGCTCTCTGCCTCGCTGGAGCCTGGCTGGGGCCGTGGGTAAATGAGCTCCAGAGATGGCTCCAAGTCAATCATCAAACCCAGGTACAGCATTCCCAGCAAACCTCGTGGCAGCTCCCCTGACTCTGCTGCTCTTAATGAAGCTCCCAACACCGGGAACATCTGGCGGTGCCCAAAATGAAAGCCCTGTGTAAATTTAATCCTTCTCATTACTACAGGCGACGCAACGGCTTCGCTTTTCTGTTTGACTCCAGAGCTCGTTCGTGATGGTTTAATCTTTTTTATTTTTACTTGAAAGAATCAGATGGATCTAAGCCCTGGAAAATAAACAGCCCTTGATGCCCTGAGCTCACAAACAGCTCCGTGTCCTTGGGGGAACCAGAGCAGCTAATGGCTCCCCGCTCCTGGGGTGCAAAGCGCTTAATTAACGAACCCAATGTTTTTACAGAAGTCGTTCCCCTGTTTAAGTTAATGGTGCACAGGCAGAGCTGCACAGCAGCCCCTGGACCAGCCCTGCACTGAATTCCCTGCTGCTCCCTTCCATCTCAGCACAGCAGCCAATTCCGCTGGCAAAACACATCCCTTCCATCTTTTAGCTCTTGGCCGCTCTTCCATCTCTCTGGCCTTCCGTAAAGCCGCTCCTCTGCCGGGTGGAACGGCAGCATTTTAATCTTTTAATAACCTTGCGTGTTTATAACAGGAGTTATTAACGTATTTTGTAACACTCAATGTATTTACACACACAAAGAGTACCAGGAAACGCCACCCATATTTGCATTGTTACGTTGTGAGACCCCACCTCAAACCTCCGCTCTATTTAATCTATTTAACTGGCTTCGTTTGATGATGCAGAAATACATCTAACACAGCCAGTTCCCACATCTCTAGCCAGTGAAATCCTGTGGCACACATGAGTCATTTCAATGGAAAATTTAGAGAAAGTTAATTAAAGGTCATTGGTTTTTCCTTTACACCCCCATCCCTTTTTTTAAATAATTTGAAGGACCTCCAGTGTCTATCAGCATGGGGGGAAATAGGACAATTTTGTTAAAGCTGACAGAATTAACAAGAGATAAGTAAAGGTCAAATGTCAGGATGAGGACTGGAAGTTTAATCTTCCTCCACCATACAGTAGAGCAGCAAAAAGCAGGGGAAAACGGTACATTTAATCAAAAAGGAGACAAAAAAAAAAAGAAATTTGCATAAAAAATATTCCTGCAAATTAAAAGAGATTGAGATCTTGATCAAAGACTACAAGGCTCCCAGTTAACTGTGATTTATTCACAGATCAGGCTACTCTGTGATGGGTTCCACCAACGGAATGAAGCAAATTCAGTTATTCTGGAAAGAGCAGAGTCGTGCTGCTGGGTGCTGAGGGAGCAGAGCTCCTGTGCTGCAGGAAGGGAAACACAGCCCAAAGCAGCCAGGAAACCACAGGATCCCAGGCTGGCTTGGGCTGGGAGGACCCCAGAGCTCAACTTGTTCCACCCCTGCCATGGGCAGGAACATCTTCCACTGCCCCAGGTTGTTCCAAACCCTGTCCAGCCTGGAATTTCACTTCAGTGTCATCCTCATAAAAGAGCAACTGAAAGAAACTGGAAATGCGGTTATTGGAATAGCGTCTTCCAACATGGAGAAATCTGCAAATATTTTAGAATACAACAAGTTGCAGCTGATTTCAAGTATAAAGAAATCATGGAAGAATCTGAAACAAAGAGAATTATTTCTCTTCATAAGATTGTATGTGAAATACAGGTAACGAGGCTGAGAAATAAAGGTTACTCCAGACCAGAGAAGAAGAGCTCTTGAATGAGCAGACAGAAAATATTAGAAGAAGAGGATGAAACAACGTGCCATTCCTAAACAAACACAAGTGGGATCCAAGTCCTACTGCTGCCTCTCCTTTGTGACCACAAAAAAGTGGAGAGGCTGAACAGGCTCAGCATGGTACTGGCTGCTTTTATATCAGAAGGCACCAAGATCTTTTCACATGCACTTTGCTATTTCCATAATTTCAGTATTATCTGCGTGAGCAGCAGCTCATCCTCTCCCTGCTGCTCCCTGGAATCATTTCCCATCACAGGGAGCTGGACACTCGTTGTCTGTGCAACAGCACCACAGCCCAGGCCAGCTGATGGGATCTGATCTTCTCTCATGGCTCCACTCAATTGAATTATTAACTATTAATTAATAACTATTTATTTATTAGTTCCAAAATGTCAGGGGCTGAAGGCCAAATCAGTAGTACCCACAGCAAAAATATTTTGACAGAACTTGGTAAGGAAAGAGCCTGTGGATCTCTTTTCATATGCTACAGTGGAGAACTTTTCAAGGTTCACCAAGAATGATTAGAAACATAAATATGGACAAAATTTAACATGTGGTTATAAACTGACCAAAAGTATTTTCTGTTTCAGCATTTCCATTCTGCCAAGGCACTTTTTTTGTACTTGTGCAGATCACCAGGATATGACGACACCCTACCAATCCATACTTTTATGCTCGGTCATTCACATGCATAAACTATATGTAAAAACAAAGAAATTCCTGTGTCATCAATTCGTATTTTATACTCCTCCAAAAGGAGAGGGCTTTATAGAATTTCCAGCACAGAGAAGCACTAGAATCTCAGGACAGCTGTCTGTCCTCTCTGTTTCACACCACCCTTAAATAGGATTTTATTTGGATACCATATGCTTCAACTTCTCCGTCTGCCACCTTCAGATTTCCCTTTCTGGGCTACAGAAAATAATATGCTAAACAGCAAGAAGAGTGATGGCAAAACCATGGTAGGATCCTCTCCCTGGAGGAGAGGGACATGGATTAAAAGCACACCTGAAAGAGCTTTCATTTTACAGCCTGCAAACCAAACCCTTCCCTCACAGGGGGGAACACATCAAGCCTCATTACGCTGATGTACTTCAAAGCAAAAGAGAGAAAAAAAGGTCTAAAAAAAATACAGCCTGAAGAAATACACGCTCATTACTGATCCTCAGGTTCTCCTGCTGCCAAACAGAGGGCTGGGAGAGTTATGGACAACTTTATCAGCCAGGAATTCATCACGCCAAGGATGGAGCAAGGCTGGATTTGTCCAAGGTACGAAAGTGAAAACGTTGGCTTTGTTCCACGAACGAGAGCAGAGCAGCCAAACAGGGCTTTGGGTAAGGGATGGATGGGATATCGGGAAGGAATTGTCCCCTGGGAGGGTGATGAGCCTCTGGAAAAGGCTGTGGCTGCCCCTGGATCCCAGTTTTTCCCTCCCAGCCCTGACCCCAACACTCCACATTCCTCCCCATCGCTGCCAGAGCTCGGACACGGAACGGGACATTCCCTCCTGCTGGAAAGGCAGCAGGGATGCAGCCCTGCCTCCAGGACAGGGAGCGCCACCCCATCACCAGAGCAGCGCCAGGCTCCCGTTTCAATCGCTGTGTAAGCGGGAAAACACGATTACACCCAGCACTGCCTCCTCCCCAGCAAGAGAGGATAAATCTCTGCACTAAGAGATAACTTCTTTCAAAAGCTTTATCAGAAGGAAAAGGAGTTACCTCGTGTCCAGCTCTCTTACAACTCATCTGCCTCTGGGAAGCACGGATCAGGGAGATGCAGGTGCTACACCAGCTCCAGCTCAGCTGGGTTTTTGCAGGATCCCCTGCACGGACACCACGCTGCATCCCCCAGCAATGCAGAGTCAAGCCCTGCCCCAGCTCAGGCTGCTTTCCCAGCCTCCAGCCACCGCCAGTGCCTGGCACACCCTGGGGCACAGCCAGGAATCCTCCACTCCTGGCATCCCTGGCTGCACCATCTCCCGTCACAAACGCACCCAGGCCAGCAGAAAGCTTGGGTTTGGTTTTGACTTCATCACTGGAGCTGGCACCGAGTCTGGGGCCAGGTTTCAGCTCCAGAAATAGTTCCTGCAGCTCAGGCAGCTCGTTTGCTTCCCAGGCTGTTTGGCAGGGGATCAGCTCCCGCTGCCACGAGGAGCAGGGATGGGGTGATGGATGGGTGAGGAGCCAGGAATTGGACAGGGAAAGAGTTCAAGCACCGGACTGGTTTGCCAGGAACTGGAAATTCGCAGTTCCATCTGTAACATCCCAGGATGAGCTCAGCTCCAAGGCACCACGGGGCCAGGGGCTCCCTCTCCCATCCTTCCAGGACACTCCTGGGGCCTGTGGGGAATCCTGAGCCCCTCTGCACTGACACTTTTGTTCTGTAAATACAGAGAAAACCTCAGCCTGGCTGAGCTGCCTGCAATTTGTCATCCCCACAGTAATCCCCTGCATTTTCTCAAGAGCCTGGGATATGAATAACTTCTCCTTCATATTCCCTGCAAATGAGAAAGACTCTCTTTTTAAATTATTCATGACATTATTATTATTAAAAGTCAAAGCGCCATTTAATGAAATAACATTTTTAAAGTCTGATTGCACCATTGCCAGAATGCCACGGTTTGTAAAACATCAGTGTCCTTTAGCCTGTGCTGAATTACAAGAGAAATGAATCTGAAATCACACTTGTAGCTCCAGAGAAAACCCTTCTCCGATACACAAATCAATACGTGATTTAATTGTGCTTTATTGCTGCTCCTGCTGCAGTCCAGGGTCAGAAGGGAGCCTGAGAACATCCTGTTTGCTGCTTTCCCAAGTCGTATTCCCTCAAGGTGCACCTGGATTTTAATTCCAACCTCCAAGCTCCCTCCAGCTGCAGGGCAGCAGAGAGACTGATGGAGGGAGCGGGGAGTGAGAGCAAACCCCAAATCCCCTCTGGACTGGAAAGGTTTTCCCTGAGACTGGCTTCTGGAGGTGCCAAGGAAAGCAGGATGGGAAAGGCAGAGCTGAAATCTTCACTGACCACAAATGTCTGTGCCATCAGGGTGGCTCTGGGGCCAACCCACAGCAGTCCCCAAAAGCCCAAGGCTCTCCTGCACAAAGCAGGGCTCTGGAGCAGCTCAGGAGAGCAAAGGCATGGAGCTCCTGGAGCAGGAACGTGCTGAAGATGAGATGCAGAAGGGCCTGGAGCATCCAGGAAAGGCTGAGGGAGCTAGGGCTGCTCAGCCTGGAGGGGACACCCTGAGTGTCCCCATCTGCAGGGACCCATCCTGGGATTTTGGGATTATTTCAAGAGGAAAAAAAACAGACTCAACTCTTTTGTCACTACTATACTCATAATTTATTGCTTTCCTTTTTAGATCTTCCTAACTCAACATCCAAAGTTTCATCTTTTTTTTTTTTTTTTTTTTTTTTTCCAGGTTCAGCAAAGCATTTTTCTCGTGGACCAGTAACAGACATTTCCAAGCACAGGAAGATCCTGGCTGATGTCCAGTGCCCCCATCCCAGGGGATAAATCCTCTGGATTTATGCAGTACAGTTGGACCCTTTTCACCCCACAGATTTTTCTAATAGTGGAATAATTCCTGAAAATTCCAAGGCATGAGATAGAAATGCAGATTTTCATGTTCTCCCCAGCCAGTCCCTGTTTTCTACTCTGCCTTTTTATCATCTCTAAGATCAACACAGAGCTGATGGCTCGGTTTTGACTCATGCTCTGGAAAACAGAAATAGTTAATTAAAATCACTAAGAATTTGAATCCTGAATCCAACTGAACTCCTGATTTTTACTCTCCACAGGTCCCTAAGGAGATGCCCAACTTTTAGAGTACTTACTTGAAGTTTCTTTTTTTTTTTTCTTTAAAGAAGAAATGGATTTTTATCTTGGAGGAGGGAAATGTACTTTAAAGCTTGACTGAAGGAAATTACAGAAATCCATGTTTTAGCTTGAGGCTAGGCATTTATCCAGCCATCTCTTCCCCAAATCTTGTAGGCACAAAGCTGCAAACAGACCCTCACTTCACCCCGTCCATCTCTGCACCTACAGATTTCATGTCTTCCAAGGAAAATCCGCCCAGGATGCACCCAGCCCCTCCTCCTGAGTCTGGGAAAACAATCACTGATTTGCCATTTCTTCCCACTTTTCACTGCTGGTGATGCAACCATTGCAGGTATTTATTTTCAGGAGGCATAAAGGGAAATACTCAAGAACTTAGGTAATGATCTCAGAAGATCCCAAACAGATGAAAAAACAAGGGCACCTGCAGAATTGTGTGGTGAGATAAATCTACCCAGGAGTGTTTGTTATTCCTCAGTAAACAGACAGCTGGAAGCAAAATTACTGCTCTGTGCAAACAACAGAGGGTTTGTTTGGTAAGCTCAAAGCAAAACAGACAAATTGGGGTTTCTGTGGAAGCTCACCTGAGTCTCCTGTGGATCCCACACCCTCCACTGCACAGCCAGGAGAACGGGAGCTCCTGACAAGGGGCTGAGCTCCTGCAAAGCCCATCCCCTAGAGCAGAACTGCAGATCCAGCCCCAAGGCACAAAAAGTGCATTTTGCACTTTCTTCTCTTGTTTAATGGCCATTTAAAATAAAATAATAAAGAAATTCTGCATTTCAAGAAGCATTTTCCCTCCATTATGCCCAAAGAAAAGCAGAGTGGGAAGCATCAGGAGAACCCCCCAGAGCTGGAACTTACACAGCAACAGAGGAGAGAGAAATGAAAGCAGAGGGTGAAGGAAGAGATGGAGTGAGAGAAACACACAAGGAGCTCCAAGCATCCATCAGGGAGTGTCACCAATCCCTCCTGCTCTGTACCAGCACTGAGAGGAGCAAGAGAAAACACCAGAGCCACACATCCCTGGTCCTGGATTCCCTCCTGGGCACTTCCCAAGCCAAACCCCAGCTCTGGGACAGCAGCACCTCCTCACACAAACCCCAGAGCTCCCCGGGAAAAGCATCTCCCTGCTGTTTTCCATCAGGACAGCTGGACAAGACTCCAGCCCAGGGGCTGCCTGCACCTGCAGTGCCTACAAACCACAGCAGGGACTTATCCAGGCTCTGCCCTGCATGGAAACTCCTCCTGGAGCTCACTGATCCCCGTGGCCTCAGTTTCATCTTTGCTGTGTTTCAGGTTCTGTGCTGCCCAGGTGCAGCTCTGAGCTCACACTCAGGGTCACTCAGCTCTCTGCACACAGCAGCCACACAAAACAAATCCTGCTCCTGCTGCACACCAAGGACAACTCTCAGCCCCAAAAGCACAAACAAGGGTGGCTGGAGGAGGAACAAGAAGGATGGGAGCTCACAGCCTGGAGCTGGAATGGGACAATTCAACCCCAAAGTGCAAATGGACCAAAACTGATCCAAGGGTGAGACCTCGTGACCCTTTGTCCATTTTGGGACCATTTTGGGTCCACCTTGGGTGCAGCCCTGGCCAGGCTCTTGTCCTGCCCAAGGTGGATCCTGGAGGCCTTTCAATAAATATCTGCTTTATTCTCCAGCTCTGCCCAGTCTCTGTTCCAGCTCAGCCTCTCAAGGCACCAGTTTCACCTATAGGTTTCAGCCCCCAGCTCACTGAAGAGAAAATGAAGTGACACAGAGGCACCTAAACTGTGGCTGGGAGGGTCTGAAGTCTCCCAAACCCCCTTTAGGCACTCCTGCATGCACAGCACCTCGCACAAGAACGATTTCCAGACAACAGAAGGCTTCAGCGCCGCACTCCACAGACACGAAGGGTGTTTTAATAGTTAGTTACTGAGCTCTTCAGTTGTGGTTACAATCTGCTGCCACATTAATCTCACCCCATAATTAGCTGCCCGGGGAAAACGTGTTATTATTCAGAGGAGCCAGGTGAACAGGAAAACAGCTCCAGAGGTCTGAACCTCATGATTTATTTCCCTTTTAAAGCAGAAAGGTGAAGCGAGGCATATCCCTTGCTCCATTACAGGCACAGGACAGTTTTGCTGTGCACTTGGCAAGGTGCAGAGGTGGAAGATGACCAAAAATAGTCCTGCAGAAAATCAAAACTACTTATTTCTGATACGAAGGAACAGCAGGAAAACCCTGCACTTAAAGATCTCCACCAGAAAGCTCTAAAGAGGCTACAAGGTACTCTACAATATTTATGAGTGCAAGATATATACTATAGATTAATTCATAATTTCTCCATGCATAATTTATAGCCTATTTACAGAGTAAAACAGTCATCACACAGCAGCCACCACAAATGCATTCACTTAAACTTAAGGGCATCCGTAATGCCTGCTCAGAAATCAGAGCCCATAATAAACCAGTCACAGGCAATGAAAAGCTGACTAAAATGCCCAGGAAGAGAAAGGAAACGCATTTCTGAGGCAGCTGATGGTGCTATAAATATTTAATGCTCTATAAAATCTTTCATTTAGTTATATTTATATAGAATTAAGTACGTTGTTCCAGTTCAGAGTAAGAAATTAGTCTTAACTCGAATTTTAGACAGAACTTTGTTCTTCTTGCCTACAGTTTAACCTCGCACTAAAAGCCACAAACTGTGGCACAATGAATTTGTACTAAAGCAGCATAAACTCCTTCATTTCCTCAAAAATTCTCCCTGGACAGAACTATTTTCTCTATTTAACAATGGAAAGCAATCGTGCACTCACAGAATAATCACAGAATCCCAGAATGGTCGGGGTTGGGAGGGACCTCAAATCCCACCCGGTGCCACCCCTGCCATGGCAGGGACACCTCCCACTGTCCCGGGCTGTCCCCAGTGTCCAGCCTGGCCTTGGGCACTGCCAGGGATCCAGGGGCAGCCGCAGCTGCTCTGGGCACCCTGTGCCAGGGCCTCAACACCCTCCCAGGGAGGAATTTCATCCCAATATCCCACCCTAACCCTGATCTCTCTGTCAGGTATCAAGGGCAATAAATCTGGTAACTGAACGCAGGCACTGACGATGCTTTCAGATATAAAGTATGACCCCCTGTAAGTAACTCACTCAGGTGTTTGCCACTTGAAATCAAAGCAGATTTTGCTGCTCTGACAGCCAGGGAGAAGCTCGCTGTGACTCCTGCAGTTCTCACACACTGGAGGGAGACAATTCCCCAGCTCCAGCCCAAGGCATTGCTGCTGCAGAGCAATTAAAACAATCAGCCCTTTAGTTACACCTCCTTCCACTGCTTCCCAATAAATTAGCTGTGAGATCACAGCCTTTAAAGGCTATTCTATTTATTTACTGAATATATTCTCAACTCCCATCACAGGAATAGGGAACATCACAAAGAATGTGCATGATGAGGTCCATCCTTCCAAAGTTAATTGTTAAAAGAGTTGAAGGACGTTGTTAGGAACAACATTCCTGTTCCCCCATCAGGAAAAAGGAAAAAAAAAAAAGGAGGTTAAAAAGCAGTGGTGCTACCCTGAATTACAGGGCCCAAGATGTACTTTCTGGGTTTGCAGGTTAATTTCTGCAGCAGAATGTGCTGCCAGCCTTGGCCCCAAGCCAGCAGATCCCACTCCTTAACTGAGCACTATCCTCTTCTGGATGGCGTTTTTTTGTTCTTGAAACGTCTTCACGGTGTTCCTCTGCATCCATATAAAGATTTTTAATTGCTGATTAATATTAATGCACTTTCCAGAATCAGTGAAAAAGCTGGGTTTTAATTTTTTTTTTTCTTTTTTTTAAGTCCACATCATCTTCAAAGTTGCAGCTATAAATAGGAGTGCTGGAGACAGACATAGCCAGGAGCTATAGCAGGGTGCAGTTTATCCTCTGCACGAGTCTGTAAGTTACAGAATATCTGAAATGCCCCAATTTCAGCAGAGGCTCCCTCAGCAGTGTGTCCTGACCCCACAGACCCTGGAGAACTCCTGGCTCTGCCGGGGACACCGGCACCTCCTGGGTGAGCTCCATCATTTAGGGCTTGTGTTGAGGAGCTGCAGTGAACGGAGAGAGATAAAACTCATTTCACTCAGCTGCACTTCAATCTCTCACTTGTCACTTTGGCCGCGCCTGACAGCAGATCAACTGCTTGTGTTTAATACAGGATTTGTCGGGAGAATTAAATCTTCCAGCCAGGCATTCTCCTTTGTCCTGGTGATGTTTTAATTGACTTCTAAGGACAAAGCTGATTTTATGTATTTCAGCTTTAATTGCTGCTCACTTTGCTGGATTTCTTTCACACAATCATATTAAGTATTAGGTTTTTTTAAGGAGATTACTGAGTCTTACCATTGAGAGCCACACTCCCAGTTACAATGGAAATACACTCAGTGGCAGAAATTGGTTGAGCAAGAACTTTGAAACTCGTTTTGAGCGAATTCCCCGAGTCTGTTTCACACAGTTCTATAGAAGGGAGCCTAAGGATTATGTGAAGGAGTAAATCTGACACTGCTTAATGTCTCAAAAGGACTCGCCTCCACCTCCAAAATCTGTAATTATGTGTGATTTACATTAATCCTTAGAAGGAAATAGAAATCCATATACAAAACAGAAAAAGCAGATTAGGAGCAATATTCTGTTGACAGTCCCGCAAATGATTTATGTCAATTAAGATAATTCCCGTGCTCTCGTGAAGCCACCTCTCACTCCATCATTTCAGAAGAGGGGGACACTAACCCAGAGCCACACAACTCCACAATTCCATTTCCCCAGGAAGGAACAACCCAATTTGAAATTTGTCCAGTGAAAAGTGCATCACATCCAACGCTGCTTAAAAAAAATAAACAAAACCAAAAAACAAAGCTGTGAAGCCATGGAGCAGCAACAAGAGAAAAGTCATTTTTCCTTAGAGCCTTGAGATGTGCAGAGATGAAGCCCTTAAAGTGCAGGTGTGATGTGTGCTGGGGGCTGAGCTGCTCCCCACACCCACCAAAGGTCGCGGATGACGGCGGGAGGCACAAACTGCGCTGCTTTCTGTCGCGAGAGATGCTGGTACATCCTCCACCTAACAGGCACCTCTTCGGGAATATCTCTGTCAATTGATGAATCATTTTGCAAGCCGAGGCAGAAAAGCCATCATTAAGAGCACCTTGTTTTTCCTGCTACAGGCGCCTCGTTAAGAAATCCGCTCCAGCTCTCACTTCCCAAACTCTTTGTTTGTGCCTCCCCCAGCCCCTCAGAGGCTTTAATTTGCACTCAGTCAGCAGCAAAGGCTAATGCTGATCTATAAAACACGTCCGAGAAGGAATTGGTGTGCCACGTGGCCCTATCCCGTGTCTGGGGAGGTGAGGAGTTGGGATAACTCCTCCAAAAGCAGGGACACGCTCACCAAGGCTCTCTGGCAGAACCCCAGCAGTGAACCAAAGGCAGCCCAGCAGCACCCATGGCAGGCAGGTCATTTACATATATGCAAATGAACACACAGGGTGGTGCCTCGGGCCATCTGCAGCTTCCTCTGGGAATGGTCAGGATTCACCTTCCAAAGGCAGTTTCCACCAGCCACAGAACCCCAGAGCGGGTTGGAAGGACCTTAAATCCCACTCAGTACCATGGACAGGGACACCCCGCACTGTCCCAGGCTGCTCCGAACGCCAACCTTGGACAGCGCCAGGGATCCAGAACAGCCTCGTCCCCGGGAAAAAAGCAGTACTGGCCACAAATGAACCTGACCAGGGTTACCCGGGTACGCAGGAAGTGCTCGGTAATGTTTACCTCAAGGCAGACTGACTAAGAGAAATCGCTAATGAAATGCAAGAAGGTTTAATTGGCGCATCGTTAGGAGAGCATTAATTGGCAGCGCTAATACACCGAATAAATTAGCATAGTCAGCAATGCATTATCACGTACCGCACAATGGCTTCTTAGTTATTCAGAAAGCAAATAACTTATTTCCAAACTTGCATTTTCCTGTTTCATGTTGTCCTTGTGGCTTTTAAATACATATTAGCTTTTCTTTTTTTTCCTTTTCTCAATTCAAGTCCACCAAGCCCTGGTAATTCTGCTTGGTTTTCTCCTTCTATGGAAGTATGGGAATGAAAAATCACTGTGTCACTTGTAAGCGCTGCAAGATTTTAGTCATACTTGCAAAACTTAAAACCCTAAGGCTACAGTGACACAAACAACACCTTTGCAGAGGAGGAGGAAGAAGCTGCTGATGTCAGCTTTAGGCACGTTGATGGATTTAAATGTGGTATTTAAATATGATGTTTTTAAAGCCACACAAACAAGGTGTTAACCACATTTCAAGCTAACCATAATGTGGCTTGGAGCAGTTTAAAATACCTTTCTTTATTTGAATAATCAACGCTTTGGACAGATCAGAACAGCAGCTTTGCTCTGCCACAGGTATCCCCCCGCTTCCCCTTCCCAATAATTCCCGAGCTCATAAATCTCTCTCAGTTCCCCCTTTCAGTCCCAATTACAAACACTATTTTTAGCCAAAGCAAATGTCAGTGTACAAATAAAATTAAATCTGCAATTAACATTACCAGATATAATGAGATGTTTAATTACCCTTGAAACTAGGCCCTGTGAAGAGCCAATAAACTTTAAAGTGCTTTTGTTACCAATCCAATTATCCATCGTACAGAACATCAGAACATTTGCATTGCCCTCCAACGAGGGTCCAAGAGATGGGACAAGCAGAGCAAGGAAATTATTCTGACATTAACAGTGGAGAACGTTACAGAAACCTCTGCTGTAAAAGCCCAGTCCAAACCCTAAGAAGAGACAAGAAAACCTTGATATACTGTAGAATAGCTGAAATAGTCCTCTAGTGACTCACATGGCAAAGAACTGAACAAAAATACTTCACACGAACCCTAAAAACTCTGAAGTGCAGCACAGCAGTGATGCCACCAGATCCACGAGCCTCCAGAGCCAAAATTCCAGCTCCCAGCACAAAGCTCTGCTGCCAGCTGACAGTGGGGAGGAAAATAACCTGCATTTAAAACACCCCTGGGCTGTAGAGTATTGCCTTCAATAAAAACCAAGGTCTCTGCAATAGTGCAAAATGTTTAAAGAGTGGGACCCTGCAGGTGCCAAATCCACCAAGAGATTTTATGAATTTCATGCACATTTGGAAAAAGCAGAAGATTCAACAGGGGTTAGAGTCCAAATTGTCCTTAAGAAATAATAAAACCACCCACAAAAAACCCAAAGCCCACAAAAAACAGCGCCAAAAAACCCAAAACAACTTGCACCTACTTTTTGCCCAAATTCACTGGATGATTTCCCATACGTAAAAAGTTATTTATGTCATTATTACTTTTTTTTCCTGGACAAAATCAACTCCTCAAAAATGTTGATTAATTTGCAGCTTGATGCATAAAAAGTGAGCCTGTGAA
This sequence comes from Hirundo rustica, assembly GCF_015227805.2. Taxonomy (NCBI): domain Eukaryota; kingdom Metazoa; phylum Chordata; class Aves; order Passeriformes; family Hirundinidae; genus Hirundo; species Hirundo rustica. Next base: position 19,378,801 of record NC_053461.1, read on the forward strand.
ATTACCAGAAGAGGTAAATAAATGATTCATGTGGGTTGGTTTTGTATGAATAAATTATTTGTTCCTTCTCCATGTTTCATCTGATAGAAGAATGCAAAATTAATGCTATTCTATGCAAATAGAAAGCCTTCTATAAAATTCTGACCTAATTATAGGTGTTTGCTAAGGAACTCACACTTGAGTTTCCAAGGGAAAAAAATTCCTTGATGCCACTTTAGTGTCATGGAAGAAGAGATTCAAACAATAAAACACGTCACTCGAGGATTACTAATAGAAATAGATGATATTAATATTTTTGTCTTCTTTAACCATTTTCATCCTGTTGGAGAGCTGTACAATTAGCACCCCAAAAGTTACATCCCTCTAGCTAATGCTGAACGCAGCACGTGATTGCAAAGACATCTCTGCAGATCACGCAAAGTTGTGGATGCCAGCAGATTTTCATTAATGCCAATAAAAGAGATGGCATTTCAGTGATGTGGTAGCCAAGGAAACAGAAGCACCTGACAGATGTTATCATCCCCCAGCCTTCTCCTTCAGAGGCAGCGGAGATGAGCAGTTTGGGCCAATCCTACAACAGGTGATGACCAAATGCATCACTAAATCATCCTGGTTTCCAACTCCACGGTGCTGACTGGCAAGGAGATTTTAATAAGAATTGTTCATAAATAAAGAGTGATGAAAAAAGCCAAATTATTTCTTTCCAGCCACCATCTGAAACAACACAAAACACCTCTTGCTCAGAGCAGCTGTGGCTGCCCCTGGATCCCTGGCAGTGCCCAAGGCCAGGCTGGACACTGGGGACAGCCTGGGACAGTGGGAGGTGTCCCTGCCCTGGCAGGGGTGGCACTGGGTGGGATTTAAGGTCCCTCCCAACCCAAACCATTCTGGGATTCCGTGATCTCCTTTTGGAGCTTGTATCTGGCAGAGATTTTGTTTTAATATATTATTTTTTAATTTTACAGTTTTCCTTCTTTAACTGCCAACCCTTAAGAAACTCCACTGAGAGGATTTCATCACAGTAACCGTCCAACAGTTCTGGAAAAACTGGCCACAAAACATCTCAAATATTTAGAGAAGTGAAAAATCACCAAACTAAAACTTACTCGTCTGTAAATATGAAGATAAAAAAAATTCCAAATCTAAAGATTACCTTGAATTTTTTACCTTTAAAGTGAGAGGAACCCACACCATAAAGCTGACAAGACAACAGCCAGGAACCAGAATTAGCAAAGAAAATTTGTGCTATCAACCACAGTATTTCCTATGGCTGTATCAGACACTGTAGTTTCAACATACAAAGCCCTTCAAGAATTCACCTAAAGCCTTATTTTATGTAAATCAGAAGAAATGAAATGTAGCTTTCCTGTCTGACCAGTACTGCATCATTTCAGGGACATTCTCACAGTTGCTTTGGCCTGCTTGCAGGGATTTTCCCCAAGGCCATTCCAGTGCGCTCTCACTAACTCCGACAATCTCTGTTTGTGTCTGTAAAGGACAGAGGGACAGACTGAGTGATTGCCTCAATCAGCCTGAGGGTTCTCAGTGCAGCAGAATCACAGGAAGAAGTTCCCATGAACTGACCTGGCTGCTCCTACCTGGTTCTTCTGGCTCTGAACTCATTGAGGGCTGATAACACGCAGCACTGGTGATCCTGTGTTGCCAAGTGGTTTTAGCTATCTCTGCATAATTAACATGCATGCAATAATTGCTCTGTCAGTCTTTCTGTGGACAGCCAATTTGCCAGCAATAACTCAGCTTGATCACAGACAGCATTCCCAGCAGAGAACCCTCATGGACAACAGCCTCTGTGCACCTACACTAAAGGCTGGAATTCCTTCTTAAACAGATATTTAAGTCAAGTTAATGGGAAATACTCTTTAGAAAGGTCCACAAAGCAATGAGACACTTCTCAAGCTCAAGCCATTATTCCTCCCCAGCAATCCAGCACTTGGGAGCATCCTCAGAGCAAGATGTCCCAGACATCCCATCCCCCAGGAGCAGCCAGTTAGGGCAGAGCTGATTTGCATCGAGAGAAATCTGGCAGATTTTCCAATTACTGTGGGTAATTAATGGCTAGAGGTTAAACAGCCACAGAACTCTGGGACTTGATTCCAAGCTTGAACGCCCTCGATGGAAGTCGGCGGGGTGTCGATTCCAAACATTCCTGTTTCTGTACACAAAGTGGCTGCTCCGATTCAAAACAGACAATTTAGTGGGTGGATCTGTAATTAAATTATTATGCCTCATATCTAATTAAAACAGATTTCAAGGCACATTTCAAGCTGTGGTTGGATGTCGGTTTGAAGCTGCCTCGCGCGGCTTGGCAAGCAGTCACGCTGAAGGAGGGCAGGAACAGCATCCAAGAGGAAGAAAAGGAGGATCTAAAAATAAAAATGCTCTGGAATGCCTGCCTTTCCTTTTGAACCCAGCAGTTCACTGCTGGCACGGCACCACCCCACGGATATCTCAAAGGGCCTTGAGACTGGGAGAAAGAAGGAGAAACAATTGGAAATGCACGAGGTTGTTCCCGGGTTCTGCACAGGAGTTTAACAAAATCCGGCGGAATAAAAGTCTTCCTGATGTATGGGGAAACAGGCTCAGTGGGAATATGTAATTACAAGCTGGCCCAGGCAGGAAGGTACAGCCTAGTGAGACTCACTACACAGTTTGTTAAGCTGAACACACACCTCGGGCTTAGCGCTGACATCTGAGAACTCAGCGGTGGAACAGGAACAGCAGTTCAAAGATCACATTTCAGAAACCAACAGAAAGGTTTGAAAAACCAAAGTTTAAAAGTGTTGTGACTTCTTTTTACTCTTTAATTTCCCTCCGTTCACCCAGGGGGATTCTATTTCTACATCAACTTTGATTTAAATAAATTGATATATTTTCAGAAGACCTCAAGGTGCTGAAGGCACGAGAGGAACAAGCAGGAGCTGAAAACCCCAGCTCCGGGCTCCTTTGGGATCTCCCCCCAGCACGCCCATCCTGCTCACTAATTACTTCCCCTCCCCTCTTTTCTCTCTGGTTTTCCTTATGTACTTAAACACATTTCAAATGTAATTGCATAAAAGATTGCCTGGTTCACACAGGAACTAATAAGTCCAAGTAACTGTTATTACAAAACTCAAATCAAAGGCACTGAATATTGCCATTGCAAAGTAATTAAGGCAGTAAAACCATCGGCGACTTGAAGGGCTCTTTCATTAGTAAAGAGAACGCAATTATTTTCCTGCCATGTCTCCTGATTCTATTAGGCTGACATGCAGGAACAGCCACAGTAAGCAGGCTGATTTCTCTCCCAGCACACTGACACCCTGGAAATCCTTCTCCACGCACAGCTGAGCCACTGATGGCCACCACAACCCCTGTGCTGTCAGGGCTTAGCCTGGCTATCGAGCTTAAACACAAACTGAGCGGGGCCTAAGGCCCTTCAGCTCTCACTGAATAGCAAATAAAAGTCCAGTTGGTTCAAAGAGGGAGCACACAGCATGGCAAGTTTCCTTGTTCATGGCAGGGGGGTGGAATAAGATGATCCTTAAGGTCCCTTCCAACCCAAACCATCCTGGGATCTGGAGGAAAACAGATGTCCCAGGGAACAAGGGACAGGACAAGAGGGAACGGCCTCAGGCTGTGTCAGGGGAGGGTCAGGTTGGACATCAGGAGGAATTTCTCCAGGAAAAGGGTGGTCACGCTTTGGAAAGGGATGCCCAGGGAGGTTTGGAGTGCCCAAGGACGTGGCACTCAGTGCTCTGGGCTGGGGATCGAGCTTAGACTCCAGGGTCTGGCAGGACTTTTCCACCCTCAGTGATCCTGGGATTCTATAACCAGAGATCAAAGCAAGCTTCTGGTAACTTTTAAAAAGTTTTGCTTTTAAAGGACAAGCATCAAGCGGGGTTTCCCCCCGGCAAATTCCAGCCACGGTTTGCATCCTGTGTTACAACAGGCGCCTTCGGCTTGATTGTTCCGACTGTTTGAAATCAAGTTACACAGCGAGAAGAACAGAGCTACGTTTGAATCTGAGCAGGTTAAAAAGTAGAAAACAAATATGCTCTGCAAGTACCGACCCTCGCTGTGCACGCCGGGGCTCCCGAGCACAGATTTATAATGAGGAGTCACTGCCAAACTCCCAGCGCATCTTAATACCACCAAAATTCAGACTGAATGCTGAAAGGGACAGAGACCGCTTGAAATTCAGCTCAACAACGCTCCTACCTGACACACCAAAGGAAAGAGGGCTTAATTTCAGTGGGTGGTACAGTTTTATGACAGAGGGAAATGAATCTGCCTTGGGTATGATTGGCACTTCTGGAAACTGAGTTAGCTTTGTTTCCAATCATCACGTCAAAATAGATTTGGGTGTTTCTGTTCAGATCAGCACCATAATCAAAAGACTGGAAAACACCTCCTTCCCACTGCACCTCCCAAAGTCATCTCTTCATTTTGCATCAGGGCTCTCCTGATCTTCAAACCCGCAACATGGAATAAGATTTCTTCCAAAAGCCAGGGCCTGGTTTCTCCATCACCTTTAGAGCATTTCAGAGAATCAAAACAGGATGGGGTTGAAGGAACCTTAAAGCTCATGTTGTTCCAACTCCCTTCCCAACACCTTCCACTGAAAGGTCTCTGGGCCACTTGTCACATTATCTCAGATGTGACAAAACAACTTGGCTTTTGAGATACTGCATTATCTTACCACTATTTCTTATTCAAGAACTCTGTGCTCTCTCAAAAGAACACACAAAGATTGAGCTGGTTACTTGCAGGGAGTAATTTCCAACCCTCACAGCCTGTGGAAGCACTGCTGGTTACCCCCACACTGAAATCAGGAAAGGGAAGGCGCACCAAGGTCACCGGGACAATCTGGTGCTAATGTCATGGATTCCCAGGCTGTCAAATCCATCAGGAAAACTCCCTGTGGAGTTTCACAAACAGCTACAAGCAGACAAGTTCTCTCCTCTCACAAGCACCACAAAAAGAGCCCTTCTTACGCGCTGCCTTAGCCTGAAATCAGACTATCTGAGACATCAATAACACACAGCTTTCTCCTTTTCCTTCCAGCAAACAGAGCTCTGCTCAGAGCTGCTGCAACAGCACAAAGCAGATTTGGACAAGAGAGGAGGCTCCGAGCTGTGCCTGGGAAAGGCTGATCCCAGGCAGGAGGGAGGGCAGCAGCAGGAGGACAATATTTGATCCAGAAAGGGAATCTGCCTCTGCCAGGCGCAGCACGCTGGGCTGTAACCTCATGCCCCAGACTTTGGGGACGATGTGATGCGAGCACACGCACGGCTCAGGAGCTGCTCAGAAATTTCAGCTCCCAGTTTCCAAGGCTTTTGATGTTTATGGTTTATCCAGCCGGCCATTGATCAATATTGATGTAACCCAACCCCTCCGGTCCAAAGGTTTCATTATCAGCACCAGATTTATGGCTTCTTCCAAACATCTTCAACAATCTGCCATCTAAACTACAATAGGGAATTCATTTTTTTCAGTCATTTTCCCGGGGTTTAATTAAGCATTCTGAAGATGGCTGCAGTGATTCAGCAGTGAGGGTGGATCAGCTTGGCTGGCCATCCTCCTGCACGCCTCTGCCCACTTACACCATCAAGACCACAATAAACACATTTTCCTGGCTGAAAGCCATTTGGTAGAAGAAATTTTCCTCTAAGAGCAATGGCATAAGGTCAGCAGACAGAAGGTGAGTGCTCATTCCCTTCAAATGGGATTGGTGCTAAACACCTGACTAGCTCACCCAATTAGCAGTTAATTCCAAGCATTAAGGATGTTTCAATTAAATGTCATTTACTCGCAAGGAATAAAAGCAAGATGAGACTGAGGAAAAAACAGCTGGATTCACACGGACAGCACAGGGCCACTGATGTGAGGGACATTCCTCAGGCGTCAGGAGCTCTGTTCCCCAGTCAGAGCCTTCACACTCCCACATCCAGGTTTATTTTGGCAAGGATCACCTGATGGCAATGTACGGGCTCAAACCCCTCACCTGCCAACCCAGTTTATCACCCATGCCTGGAAACAAGGTGCACCTGTGCTGCAATGACACCTGCTTCCATCCTTTGTGTCACCATAAGCAAATGGCTCCAGGGTCACTGCCAGGGCAGGACGATTCCTCTGCTCACAGCATCTGGGAGCTGCTGGGGCACTTCCAATGTCCCGACACTGCAGTGACACCGCCACATTAATGCTTTTCATATCATTTACAGATGAAACCACCAAGGCCAAGGCTGGGGAAGGTGTTGGGGAGATAACAGGCAGTCCCAGAAAAACCTGCTGAATTTATCCAGCCCCACGGCACAGCCTCATTCCATCAGAATCCCGAGGGCATGAGCATTTACGAGCAGAACTCAAGAGCAGCCAGGTCAAGCAGCCCCTCTTCCTGACAGAATTTCCAGGGCAGTGCTTGCTCTCCAGGGGAGCAGGAAAGCAGTTCCTGGAGAGCACAGATTTACAGGCAGCACCAGCTCCTCCAGCTGTGAGTTACTGGCAGGTTGTGGCTGTGCTCTCACCAGACCAGCTGCTCAGAGCAAAATCCTCAGCTCCTGTCTGCAGGAATTAAGTCAAAAGCTGGGTTTCAAATTGAGCTAGTGTGTGCATTTCATCAGCTGGCCAGCAAAGGCAGAGAGAAAACCAGGCTGAGAGATGTGGAAAAAACCCCACTCACAGGAACAGATTTGACGATAATAACATATGAGGAACGAAACAGTAATAAGTACATCCTTCAGCCAATCACCACTCAATCCTCACAATCAAACAAAAACGTTAAATAAATAGTATCTGGCATTTCCATGTGGTTCTTTAATCCATCTCCTAATCACAAAGAGTTTTGAACCACACCATCACTGTCTCCATATGTATAACAAGATTGTCAATGGAAAGCATCTGATACATCCCCCAGCCATGGAAGGTCGGGAAAAGTCTCCAGAGCTGCTCTCCACCACCCCTGGATTTGTTCTGAGTTAGATGTTCTTAAGGAATAAATACTTTTTTCTTCCTTAAGAAGCTGAAGACACAGTGGGATTTCTGAAGACATCAAATGACATGCAACTGCAGCAGAATACTTTGAATTATGTCAAGATTTAGGTTGTGTTTAACAACAAGGGAAAACAAGAGAGTAAAAGACAACATTGCCTGCACTTAAAGCGATCTGCACTAAACAACTAAATAAGTTGGGAATAAAGCAAAAAAAAAAAAAAAAACCACCAGACAGTAGAAATGCAGAAAATCAAAATTATTTAGCAACATGGAACAACTTATTCTCATTGGAGTGAGAGTAGATGAGGTCATCAGCCTCCTTTTTTTGCAGTGGCAAACTGGAAGTGGTCTGAATATCAAAAATGTAATTGCAATCAAACAGAGCAAAGCTTGGAACAGTGCAAGAGAGCTGCTCCTGTTGTGCTGCATTCTGGAGCACAGGAGCTCCTATCAGCACAGGTTGGCACTAAAATCAGCCATTTCTCTCTGCTTGCTGTGAAAAATAATGATCTGTTGATCTTGGTTTGTCATTCAAATGGTGTAACCCACTAAGGCAGCATCTGTCTCTTTACTGGATCTTCTTCTGCCGTGTTTACCAACGGTCAGAGCTGAACAAAAACAGAAATACAGGAACACAAACTTCCAGAAGCACTTTGAAAACGAGATTTGCACGAGGGCCTGCTAATAACGATGAGAGTTCAAAAAAAACCTCACCTACAACGAGTTTGTGACTGTGTTCCACACAGTATGAACCCACCCCCTTCCCAAACACCACAGCTTTCCAAGCAATTCCCTGTCACTGAATCTTCTACCTTACCTAAAAACTTCTCCATAAGCACAGTGAACAACACATCTCAATGCTGAAGATGAGAGCCCGAGATTGATTTCAAAGTCAAACAAATCACTCCAAGATGCATTTTAATTGGAAGGATCCAAATTTCCACAGGCAAAGCTGAGGAAGACGAGGCAAAGATCAAAGTGCTGGAGGCTGTGGCTTGGGCAAGGCAAGAGCTTTGCTTGAGGATTTTACCTGAGTTGTGTGCTTAAATTATTGACCAGTTCCCTGAAGAGAGGGCCTGAATGCAGTTGACTTGTTCCTGGGATTTGAGTTCTCCTAACTGGGAGAGGAGGAAATAACCAAAAAGCAAGTTTATTTACTACATAACACATTGCTCCTTTAAAGCACAGCACCTGGTGTAACAGGGTGCTGGCCCCCATCAGGAACCTGAGGTGCTACAGCTGTAATTAAGTTAAACTGATTAAAACAAAAATCCTCAATAATAAAAATCATATTGCAGAGGAAAAAAAAAAATAAGGTCTATTAAAGCCATGGCTACAGCAGCAAGGAAGTTAATAAGCCCGCCAATAAAAGTGGCAACCACACAGAACCTCAAATCTGCCATTAATTAATTGAACAGAAAATAGTACCTTTTCTATGGAGCTTTAGAAGCTGAGCAGCAGTCCCCGCCACAGTTCCATATTTGCTCCATAATTAGGTTGGGAAGCCCTGGAGGAAGGGCTCTCTTTTGTGCCATATCCTATTATGTCCTTACAGTGCTCTGCTATTGATTTGTCAGCCCCAGTTACCTCTCTGGGACTTTCTTCCCAAAGGTTATCCACAAACAGCCGCTCCCGCGTGCACAAGAACAGGGAGAGCAGCAGGTCCTTCACAGCCACCCTGAACCCTGTGTGTGCAAGTCACGGGAGTGGGGTTGGAAAGAGCCTTAAATCCCACCCAGTGCCACCCTCTGCCATGGCAGGGACACCTCCCACTGCCCCAGGCTGCTCCAATCTCTGTCCCAACCTGGCCTTGGGCACTGCCAGGGATCCAGGGGCAGCCACAGCTGCTCTGGGAATTCCATCCCAGCCCCTCATCACCCTGACATGGAACAATTCCTTCCCAAAACCAGCTCTGGCAGGTCCTGCTCTGTGCTCTGGTTTTCAACAGAGGCAAAGCACAGCAGCTAAAAATCACGTTCACCACAAATCTCACGCCTCCAAACAAGGAGCCAGGTTTTTGTCACCGGCTTTTATTCCACACTGAACTTCCAATCTGTTCTTGTGTCAGTCTGGTGGCTTTGCTGGAAATCAGTGAGGTGGGATTATTCGGGCAATTAAGAACCGGAATGAATTGCTCTGTTTGAGAAACACGCAAGCAAAAAAAAAAAATTAACAAAATATAACCCTTCCCACTGGTCAGCAAAAACACTGGTTGCAAGTTTTAAACACAAGTAACAGGTTACCCTTGAGACATGCAGGAAATGTGTGCAAGGCTTGGCTTAGAATATTTTAAATGGCCATGGAAGGAGTAAAAATGTGTGGGGTATTCTCTTCGTTTAGTCTGCTGAAGTTTTCTTTGCCACGTTTATGCTTTAGTTTTCAGAAAATATGAAAAATTTGCATAGAACTCCCTTAGAGTTTAGTACCTGCAGAGGATCTAACAATTTTCTGGCAAATCTTCATTTATACAGCACAGAAACTGAGACAAACTAATGTTCATTAACATCAGACAAACCACAACTATTTCAGTGCCTTTTTTTCCCCCTCCACTTTCACTTTTAGTCTTAAGGGAAGATGGAGATTTTGTAGCCAGGGATGGCAAAACCCCAACTGTCCTTACTGGGAATGGATATTTCCATGGAATACACACCTGGGGAGTTTATTTAACAAAGAGGACAGGGTGTTGGCATGGATCCAGCACGGGATGTCCATAAATCCAGATGAGCTCCCTGCATTAAGGACAGATGACCAATTGTGCCCTCAGCTGCTGCAGCAAGAAGCCAGTGACCTGCTCCTGGACCGCCCAGCTCTGCAGCAGCCCGACAGAGCAGCTCAAAATATTCCTGGGATTAACCAAGTCACACCTCACCACGCTCCCTCAAGCTCCAGGAAGTTCCTTTACCTTGCTGAAGGATAAAGCAGAATTTCTGTGCAGATTTGCTGGACAGATCTACAGCCAAATCCTGCATCTCTGCTGTGTCCACGTGGTTTAAACCAAGTGAGACCATGCTGTGCCCTGGCTTTCCTTCCAAAGAAACAAAACACCAGCAAGTTCAGCTCAAACACTCGATCAGCTGAATTTTTACCCAAAATTTCTTGACCAACACACTGTGGGCTAATGTTTGTGATAACTATGGCTTTCCTTTCTGGTTACTCTGGGAATTCAGCTCTCGTGTGTCACTGAGCTCCTCTGGGAGCAGGATCACCTGCTGGGAAGGTGTGAGAGCGAGGAAAGAAAACCAGGAGCTGTGGAACACCAAGAGACCTTGGCAAGGGGCAGCACTGGAGCTCCTGGAGGTGGCTCCCACCAGCCCCCAGAGGAGCTCCAGGGCAGAACCCACGGGCAGAAGTTCATCTGCTGGAGTTCGTAGTCGTGCTTCTTGCCAGGAGAGTGGCCAAGGTCAGGCAGAGTTTCTTTATTCCTGAGATCCTGGAGCTCCTCTGGCAGACACAGGGCCCAAGGAATGTGTTTTTCCAGCATCCCCATTCCAGCCCCAGCAAAGGCACACGGCACAGAATAAAATTCCTCTAATTAGAGACGACCATTGCAGAAGTGCAGCCCTTGCACAAGGTCATGTGCTAAGTGGCTGGTGAACAAACAGATCTGCTCACTCCCAGCAGAGGGAGGACTTAAAATCCGATTTAAGTTCAGCGCCAGCCCCGGTATTTGACACTGTCAAAACAATTTTCTGTTTGAAAGCAACAGCAGACTGTGAGCGAGGCAGCAAAGGAAAACTGGCAGTGGAAGTTAAAGTCATTTTGTTCTTAAAATTAGATGGTTTTTGAAAAAAAAGGTTTATTCAAGAATATTAATTAAGTACAAAGTTCCAAATCCTTTTTTCACTGCCCTGCTGGACTACTAGCTGGATTCTAAACTCAAGTTAATAATTGAACAAAGGTTTTCCCTTAGGCATATTCTCCATATTAAACACAAGTGCCCAAAACGCCTTAAACACACCCTAATTTTCCCCTGCTCATTGAAATTGATCCATAACAAGGTGCACAGGCTGCAGACAGATCAAACAGTATCAGTATTTCTGTAATTTCATACTCTGCAGCTACTGCTCAATAAAAGTTATCACCTGTAACCAGCATCTTGTCCTCAAGATAATTAGGAAATTGTTGGAGGAAATTATTTCTCGCATTAAATTATAATTGCTGTTAACACATTGGAAATGCTGATTATTCCCAGGATTCCCAGGGCTGCGGCAGAACCCAGAGGTGCAGGAGCTGTGCAGCACCGCTGCCCTGCCAAGGACAGGACAGGGACAGCCACGGTCCCCACAGCTCCCTTCAGCCTCAGCCTGCCAGAGGACAGCTCTAAGGAACGCGGGAGACGGCAGGGAAACAAAGAATTCCAGGTTTCTGGGAGATGAAAAGGGGATGAAACCCACTTTTCTCAGCTGCTGCCCTCGTCCAAGGGCCTCTCTTGCAGGGCCACCTGAGCCTGAGCAGCAGCTCCCAGCCCAGAGCTGGGACACCTCGGAACATCCCACGCCTCTGCTGCCTGGAATTCAAATTATTCCTGTTATCGATTCCAAACTCCTGTTCCTGCAGGTTTCTGTGACAGATAAAGATCAGGCACGTTCCAATGAGGTCTGTGAGCCTTTCCAGGTGGGATTTGGGATAACAGGAGCCCTCCTCCCAGGATATACTCCACTCCCATCACCAGCCTGGGAGGAATTGAACCCCCACAATGGGAGAGCAGCACAGCCCCGCTCCTGGGCACAAATATCCCATTTATTTATCCTATTTAAGGCTTGTGGGGTGGCAGGAGGGCAGTTGCAGTGTTTCCCTCCTGAGTGAATTCCAGAAGCGCCACACAAAGCCCCTGCTCTCCTTTTCTGCCCTGACACATCTTCCCACGAGCCTCACGCATTCCGACATGGCCTGACTGTCCTGAACCAAAACCTGGTATTTTCTGGGTGCTGTTTCCACCCAGAGAGCCACTTTATTGCCTTTGCCATCCTCCCTTGTCCCGGGCTTTGTTACAGAGGTCATCCCACCCTCGGCACCAGGCACAAAAACTTCTGGTGGATGCTCAGGTGCAGAAAAATGAATAGGGAAAGAACACAAGTCAAGACAAAAAAGTGGAGGAAAGAAGCACATTGCAAAACCTGGAAATGGTAATTATATGTGGTTTAAACCTTTCCTTTTGGAGACCAACCACAAATATTAGAAGAGGTTTCACAATTCCTTCCTCTTTTCCATTAACACCACCAATCCCTGACCTTTATTCAGTGAAGTTATGAGAGAGTCTTCCTTTTCTGCAGTGAGATGACTTTCTCCACGAAATCATTTACTGCAGGAATATTAAAAAGAACCCCTGTCAAAAAATGAAAAAATGACAGCGATTTTCTCATTTTTAGTGAACTGCCAGGGGAAAAAAAAATATTAAAACCAAAGGTAGAGAGATGAGTCAAAATAGTTCATATTCCCATGAAACCATTCCAAACCATCTGCTTTATAGTTGGCTTAAACCTTAAGGATCCCCTTTCAGGTTGGGAAAGTTAAAACAGGTGAAAATATGACATTTGACAGTTTTTATATGCACCTTGGAGTTCCTTAGGTTAGCCAGATATTTCCATGGAGCACACCGAGGTTTGATGAACAATTGTTCCAACACAGGAAACAGAAAAAGAGGAGTGTTTATTCCTAGGCAGAATATTTTCAAGAGAAATTGCGCTTCCTTCTGCCGAACTCCGCACCCCAAATGGAAAATCCCGTCCCCCCTCCCACACAGACTCTGGGATGTTCTCTCCGTGTGCCCAGCACAACAAAAGCAACAGAGCCAGAACATCTGCCATCACCTGATGAGAGATGAAAGCAAGGCTGCAGCGGTGACAGCCTCCTCAGGGAGCTGAAGGATCGCATTTTAAATCAGCACACTCTGCCTAACGCTGTTCAGCTCAGAATTGCACCACGGAAGGAGCTCCACGTTCCCAAAGCTGTGTCAGGGAGATCGTTGGGTCGCGTTTTTCTCAGAGGAACAAACGTGTGAGGCGTTCTCTGGTACAAAGCAAGTCTGTGCTTCGCTGGCTCAGGCAGGACAAAAGGTTACCAACAGCGCTGAAAACTCTGCAAACACCCAGAGGTGTGAGATCTGACACACAGGGATGAGATGGAAAACCTGACACCATCAACAACCCCCAGAGACCACTGTCCCTCCCCACCCCAGGGGCTGGGGTCACCTGGTGTGCCACCAAACACCTGCAGGGCTCACAGGTCCCACAGAAATGGACATCTGCTGATGTGGTAAATCAGCAGCTCAGACTCGGCCTCCAAATCCCCAGCTTCCTCAGAAACTTCTGATAATTAAAGGCCTCTAATTTTTATCCTTCCAAACTCTTCTCCCTTGCACGGTGGTCTTGGAAACACGAGTCAAGCCTGTTCCCTGATTAATCATCCACAAAACCTCTCTGCTACAGCTCTTCTGAACAGGATCTCCACAGCAGAACATTTCCATTTCAGTGTGTTAACAAGGGGCAATAAAAACACAGCCTAAAGGGATGTGCCTGAACATTCCCAAGAAACACCGCTCTTGGACTTCTCTTGTGCAAGGAACTTTTCAGACCAAACAGGTACAGGAAGGAGCATTTTTGTTATTAAGTATTCACAGAGCGCTGATAAATCTCCAGTTTTACACAAATCCCAGCACAAACAGTGCCAGGATATTGCAGTGATTTAAGAAGGCACAAAATGATGCTCAGCACGCTGCATTTTTAACAAAAACATCTGAACACCATCAGTCCTTCTCCTTGTACCCACAGAGAAGAAAACAGTTCACACCATGAGTAATCACAGCATTAATAACTGCAAAACTGGATGTATTATTGAACTGTTGGTCCTGCTCCCTTTTCAGCAGACAGAATGATGAAGCTGCTTGTCACATTCTCCCCTAAATATTTCACATTTATGGTTCTTCCTATATATAACAGCCAGCACAGCAACTCAAACCTCGCTCCACACCAGGCTGGGGATTTCTAAACCAACCTGGCCAAGCTTACATGTTCCCCTACAAAACACTGGCCTGGAAACGTGACCCAACTTCGGCTTCTCACACAGAACTGCCCTGATCCTTCCCTCCTCGTGGTTCTACAGGAATTAACTGCTGAATTTTGCAATCAGTCCCACTGATCTCATACCCAACTCTCCATCCAGGTTGTATCCAACCCCTGTTAGCAGACAAAGCCTCAGTGACAGCGGTTTGTGAAAGGTTTTGCCTCAGTACTCACACACAGGTGTATGCTCAGAGGGGTTTTCCAACATCAACCTCTAAGTAACTTTGCACCCAGTACAGGCAGCAGCTGCCAATGTGCTGAGTCAGGAATGTAACAGCAAGCCCACAAGTGAAAATTATCATCTCGGTAATTAAATCCACAATGAGACCTCCAGCAACCCCTCAGCGCAAGGAATCCTCCTGATTTTTGTATTGGAAAAGAAATGTCTTGTTTGTATCTGAAATTATTCTGACAGTAGTTCTGCACCTTAAAGTAACATCCCCAGGCTGGTAGGTGGGAGTCACACGCAGTGGAGGCACGTAAATTACTGGGAGAAAGGATTATTCCACCCCAGAAAAACCTGTGGAAAGTGATTGAACAAGTTGCTGATGATTGAACAAGTTGTTCCACATTTTGGCTGCCCCATCTACCACCTTTTCTTCACAGAACATGAAAATTTAAGAGCGAAAACAACCCAGGATTTATGAATCCAATAGCTCCACTGGAAATACGATGCCGTTCATCTTCAGGTTCAATCGGGCTCTGCAAACTTAAAGTAAGTAAATAGTCACAGGAGCGGGCACGGCCTCGGTTCCATCACCATTCCCAGGAGCAGTGAGTGCCAAGGAACACGTTTGCCCACAGGCAGGAGAAGCAGCAGTGCCCTGACTGACAGAGACCTGCCACGGGATGGAAACACTGCCAAACACTCCCACACTTGTTTCCATTTCCAGCTAATAATACAAGATCAAATCCTGCATTAGCTCAGCCGCTAGGACAGGTGGCACAAGGAGAGAAACAATTTAAGAGCTTATTTGTATGAATATTCTGTCACGTCATGTAGCGTTCTTCACTTTGTACTGAGCAAGAAGAGAATTGAGGGGTTCTGGGCGCACTGGGTTCATTTATCAGCTGGATCCCCTGAGGCAGCCACAGTGCCCTGGCCAGCTGCTCCCCAGGGCAAGGGGGACCCAGAGCCCTGGAGGTGCCTCATGAGGTCAATCCCTGGCTCTGCAGACCCCCAAGGGCTTTTCTACAAGTCACAGAAGGGACATCTGCAGAGGTGCCCCGTCAGCACAGCCCCAGTGCCAGCTCTGGTGGGCACAACTCTGAGCTGCTTCAGCCAGCTGGGTGAACTTGGGCAAATATTGCTGTTATGTAATTATCACAGATCCATCAAGGCTGCAAGAGACCTTCGGGATCACCCAGTCCCACCGTCACCACCCATAAACCATGTCCCCAGTGCCACATCCAGACACCTCAAAACACTTGCAGAGACTCCAGCCCTTCCCTGGGCACCTCATTCCAGTGTCTGACCACCCAGTCCACAGCTGCCAACAAACACCACCCCTAAATCATATTTTGTTTCCTCCTACAGTCACAACTTTTTTTTTTTTCCAATTCTAATGTTCTGCTGCTTGCAATACACAAACAGAGTGAGAGGTCTCTTCTCTTGGCCTTGATCAGCACTGCTGAACTCCAGTTGTTCCATCTCCAACACGCAGCTGTGAAATCCACGAGAATTCAGAGCAGCCCTGTGTTAGAGCCTTGGGGATCAACCCCAGCCTCAGGGCAGTGACTCCTGGACACCCAGCTGCTGGTCCTGAGGCTCATGTTCTACCTGATCCCAGGGTAACACACAATGCAAAAGTGAATTAAGTAGTTTGGTCTCTGACCCTTTCTATCACAGCACCAGTGAAACTCCTTTCTTGGCTCTGAATAGCAGCGATAACATTTGCAGCAGGGCAGCACGGATTAAACAAGAGAGAACTAAGAACAGGAACAACTTCTTAGGAGATAAGAAATTAAAGCACCTCATTTCTGCAAAGAAACGCACAAAAGCAAACTAAGCTCCATAAAAAAAATTACATTCCATTCCTGCTGCCACAGGGGACAAGCCAGAGGCTATAGAGATGCCAAACATAAAACAAATTGTGCTCCTAAAATGAGATGAGGGCCGATTCTGTGCGCACATGCAGCAGCTCAGCATTCAGATGAATTTCTGACAAAGAACCCGACACGTGCAATCTCTGTCACTGCTCATTTCCTGCTCCCATCTGCTCAGGGCCAGCTGAAAGCTGCTGCTGAACCTCAGACAAACCCCTCTGCTCCGGGGCTCTCTGACCCTGCCAGGGAAGGTGAGCAATGAAAAGGCTGATGCTGGATCCCGTGCCAGGGTTTGCCACACAAAGAATTCCAGAGCCATTGTGGCAGGAGTGCAGGGCTTGGAGATAAGGGAAATGCCTGCAACAAAACCAAAGCAGAAACCTCTGTGTGCTGCTGAGCTGCTGTGTGCAAGGGGAGCAGTGCCAGCCTTCAGCAGGAGAACACACAGGAAACTCACAGTTAACTCCACCAGGAGAAATATGGAGCAGCACAAGACACAGGAATGGGCACAGAGGCTGCTGACTTTTCTCTGCTCCTTGATATATGGAAGCTGAATTAGACTGGAATTTTAATAGCAGCTGCAACTCACCACAAATAATAATTACGTCATTTTTTAAAATGAAAGTCCTCCATATCATCTCTGCTCCAAGGGCAGGAAGGACACGGATGAGGTTATCCTGTTAGTTTAACTCTTTGGGATGACCCACACTCTGGAGAATTTCTGGATGTTGCAGCCAGGTCTCCCTGTCACCTGCATGGAGCTAAATAAAACCCAGCTCTGCAAGTTAAACTGCCACCAACACCTTGTAACTGGGTACAAAAAGTTGTCAGTCACAATCAGAACTAAATTCAAGTGCATCATTTCCTCTCAACGTTGTCACAACCTACTTCTGTCTCCTAGACTTTATGCTCTTGCCAACTGATTAATCTTTTATTACCTAACTGGGCATTATGAAAGTCAACTATTCCATATGTAATGACAGGAAACTCAAACCTGAAGTCTAAATAATGCATAACAGCTTACATTATCTAAATAGCTGTTTTCAAGCCTTTTATTTTCCACGTCTTTAGTAACTTTTGATCCATACCAAGTGGCACTTTCCCAGCAGAACTTAAGCAAAGCAATTATTTCACCCAGTAAAAGGTAACAGCTTTTGTGACACAGAGGTCACACACCATTACCACCACTGCTTTCTATGGTCTTAAAATCATAAACATTTCGTTTCATCAAGGAACAGATCAGGCTAAAGAGGGGGAAGTTGGCAGCAATAGGACTAGGCTGCAACAGGAAAAATTCCACACAGTTCTGCTGGAGTCTTCTCACCAGAACTGGGATTAATCAACCTCACTGGGAAACAAGGAGACAACAAAAATGTTAATGACAACTCCACGGCAAAGATAATGAAAACTAAATACCAAGAAAACGGGGAGAGAATAGCTGGGCTAATTAAAATTACATGATATTTAACTAATCTCAAAATATTCTCACGGCTCTCGTCTGTAAGAGCTGCCGAGTCACGTGCCAGCCCTGAAGGTGATCCTGCTGGAATTCTTCCAAGAGATTCCTGAAGAACAAACCCGTTCGTAGCTCTGCAAAGCCACTCAAACATTCTGTGCAGGGTGCCTTGATCAATACCCAGCCACCTGCATTGGCAGTGGCACGTCAGGATCCCAGGAAGATGGATTATTGCCGGGTTCTGCACCCCTCCCCACGTCTGCCTCCCTTTCTCCAGGTGCACACAAACCCCGTAGTGCTCTCCAGCATTCCTGCAGCAGGAGAGCAATTCCCACTCCAGATGTTCTCCGGCACCTTTTTCCTCACCACAAGGTTATTAATATATTAATAAGAAAAATACTTGGTTTTCTAAAATACATTTTGAGCAGCACTTTGGAAAATAAGAACTGGATAAGAATTTTTGAGGCTGATAAGTTATTTTTATTATTAAGCTTTTATCTGCAGGAATTCTGAATGCCATCACACCTCTCCTGCCCAGCACTGTTCCAGACAGGCCACAGGCTTTTAAAACATTCCCAACACCGAAAAAAAGGATGCAAGAGGGAATCTCACAGTGAGAGTCTCAAGGGTTAAGGTGGAAAAATACCAAAATATCCACACCATTCTAGGAGAAACATTTACACATCCTCAGCATTGAGGAGGAACAATAAAATTTTACAAGGCTGCAATAAAACGAGGCCAGCGGCTAATACTAAAAACTGGCATTTTACCAAGTGCCGAAAAGCAGATCAATAAATAACCACCTTAAACTAGAGCAAAAAAAGGCTGAGTGATGTGTGAGCAGGAAGCTGGCAGCCGGGGGAAGGACAGGGGCCGGTGGTGATGTGAGATAATCTTACAGAGGGCAGAGTGTTATGAGCCCCGTGAGAGTGGCATCAGACTCTGAGGGTGTCCAGCACCTCCCAGAATGGCTTAGGAATAACATCCAGGTGTGTTTTGGGAAAGCAAAAAGGTTTTAACTAAAGTAGAAAATAACAAATGATACAAAACAAGAACCAGCAGATTTCCAAGGGAAGGAGCTAAAACCCAAATCCCAAAACAGGCACCGGCACAGGGCAAAGGGAGTGTCTGCAGTGCTCAAAGTGAGATCCCCCAGGCAAACACTGACAAAACAGTTCCCCAAATTCCAAGACCCAAGGCACAAAAAGATCCTGACACAAGTCTGCCAGCAGGAGGTAAACGGACGAGCTTTGTGTTGGCAGCCAGCATTTGAATGGTAAAATACAGGAAATTCCGCTTTGAACGTTAATTTCTATTTTTTATTATTATTATTACTACTTGTTAATGAGAAAGTAAAATGCTTTCATTCCCAAATCACGCTGTCCCAGAAGCAGGAGCATCCCAAACCAAGCCAGAAGCACAGCAAGCTCAGCCTGGAAGTGCACTGTGTAACACACAGGGAGGACCAGGAGTGCTCCCAGAAGCATCAAAGCCATTTGGCCCAGCGGGGAATGATCCCTTCGCTCTCCTGCACTCCCTGCCAGGCTGACTAATTAGTTTTTTGAATGACCCAAGCGTTTTTGTTCCCATCCACCTAAACTATTCTACAATTTTTAATTATCTGGAACAAAATGAAACAAAAAAAATCAAGTGCATTACCCTGAAATGCACAGTGAAAACAGAATGAATTTGCATAGCAAGAGAATGAAGTTGCATATTTTGTGGTTTCCATGAGCTTCTCAAAAAGCCAACAGCCAGAAAGGGAATAAAATGTTTATTGGAATAAGGAAGTCCTTTAAACACACACACACACAAAAAAGATGGATGTTAAGAAGAGAATAGAAAAACAACGTCAGCAAACAACATGGGGAAAGGTTTTTGAATAATTTCTCACTGGAAGACAAAGGAGACCAACACTGGCTCCGAAGCTCTTGGTGAGACCCTGGAACAGCTCAGCAGTCTGATGTCCAGGTCACATCCCATTTCCCACCTCACCAGGAGCTGGGACAGTCCCAAGTGTCAAGGCTCTAATTCCTACTGTCACAACTCAACCAGAAGCCTTGTGAGACTTAAGAGACCTCTAAATGTGACTAAGGGGTGTGTGACTCCAATACAGACAAGAGAAAGGAAAAGCCATCACCCTGAGTTGGAGAGAGGAAGGTCAATACTGCATAATTCATCAGCAAATAGACTCAGAATTGGAACTTTCTGTAAAAGTGCTCTTGAAGTGGATTAATCTTGAGTGTCTCTTTAAAAATATGAAATAAATACAAAGCCCAGGTACAAACCCCAGTAATGAACAGCAGGACAGGCTGAGCAAGAGGGAAGAAACAAAGCAAGGAATGCAATCTGATTTTCCTCACACACCCTGCCAGCATCACTCTAACAGCCTGTCCTCACCAGAAAGTCAAAAATCCTTTGCTGAAGTCCTCACAAAACTATTCAAGTTGGACTTGGACTGTACCAGCACGAAGCAGAATGGAGAAGACCTGACCGTGCCCAGGGCAGCTGCACCAGCACTGGGCAAACCCGATTTCAGCCCACGTACATTGTGACAGACAGAGAACAACAGGAAAAGCTCATAAAGGTCACCTGTTCATTAAAATAAACCCCCAAAAGCCCTCACAGAGGCGCAGGTGGGGCAGGAAGGGCCTCCTGTGACACAGCACAGGGAGAAAAAGGCATTATGAAGATGGAACACAAGCCACCAACTTTAATTTCATTGCTTTGTGGGCTTTAGTTTAAGGCCCAATGTTATCTTAATGTGCTTCCTGGCTCCCCATAATTAAATTCACTAATCCCCAGTCTTAAGGCATCAGCAAGTTAAGCTAATTTAAAGTTAGTACCTGAGCCTACATCCGTTGGTTGATTTCTTTCCCCTTCAGCAAAGAAACAAAATTATTGAACCCTTTCCATGGCAAGGAGGTTTTTTTTTGTCTGCACAGCTCTAATGGCTCCTTCTGCACAGTCCTCATTCTGTACTTGAAGGGTTACAAAGAGAGCTCAGTATGTTCATTTCTGAAGATTTAGATACGTCTGGATATTTAATCGAGCACAGAAAATATCTCACAATGTCCCCATTACACAGCTGCTTGATACTGAGCTATCAGAATTTGATAGTATTTGCAAACTCACCTGTTTCATTTCTCTAATTTCTTTGTTTTGGGGAAGGGGAGGTCCTGAAGGCAAAACCCCCAAAAAATCAGTGTGTCAGTCACACCTTCCAACACTGCGACCCTGCCAGAGCTCACAGGAGAGGCAGGATCAGCTCCCCATCAATCTGCACACTGCAGACAAACACAATTACCAGATAAAAATCTCCTGGAAACATGACTAGCTGGAAAAATAAATTTACCTTGCTATCTGCAAAGAAATCACCCAAGTTTCTCCATCACTTCAAAAGAACGTACCTGGGTCATCTTTTTAATTACACAGAGAACATTTCTCAAGCATTTCCAGCTATCCATTCTTCCTCAGGCCATTTCCATCAGCAGCGTTTACCATCCTACAGCCTGGTTTTACCTTTGGCAGTCGTTTGTGCTCTACTTTAAATTCCTTTTTGCAGTTCCAATTATCCCAGGATCATTTGCTTCCTATCCCAAACCACAGCATCATTCCCCATGATTTCCAGAGCCACCAGCTTTTAAGTAACATCCCACTTCCCACATGGATTTCTCCTTGGTAGATGCCACAGTTATCCTCATTCTTTCCCTCCTCAACCAATGCAAACCCAGTATCCATTCCAATGATAGTTACCAGCAATAAAAACATCAAAATCTCTATCCTGGAGCCCCTGCAATGGCATTCCAAGTGAATACTGAAGAGGATTAGCAGACCTGGATGAAAGGAAAGACATTTTTCCCCACTTTTCCTTGCTGGAACAGCCCTGGCTCCAGACCACACCCTCCTGCTGGTTTTCCTTAGTGCCAAACCCACAGCTGAAGGATGTGTCTGGCTGGACCCAGAATGATGGATGACAGATTCACACACAACTAGCAGCCTGTGTGTATATATGACAATCAGACCTTCAGCCTGATTGCTATCTTAATTAACATCTTATCTGAGCAGAAGCAGTGTGCAGCACTGACTCCGGAGCTCTGCTCCCCTTTCCCTGGAGGAGTGGGAACGCTGCTTTGGCAAGGGCAGGATCTCTCCCTCCTTGCTCCACCAGTTCCTCCTCCAGGGAGGGGAATAGAGCACAGGCAGGATGTGGAAGCAGGAACCCATTTTTCCCTGCCACAGCAAACAGGAACTCAGGGCTGTGTGCAGGCAGCGCTCATCCATCACTGCAAAGGATGGCTCTGCTTGTTAAACTCGGGCTCAGCCCACCACTTTCCCCCTTTTTTTCCCCTTTAACATTAATTAAGCTTTAAAAAAAAAGGCAGTTAGGATAAGAAACGGCAGAAAAAATTACGGCCACTTTATTGTTTGTTCCCTAATTGCACATATAACGAGGCAAATTTAAAGCAGTGCACCCCCAAAGCTGCATTTTAATGACGCTGTTAGTGTGGCCTGAGTGCTAATGCCCTCATTTATATCACAAACTGCTGCTCAGAAAAAAAAAGTCTTGTTAAGAAATGCTTAAAAGGCATAATTGTAAATTGGTCCTATTCAGGTTACAGTTAAGAAGCCAAGATTTTATTTCATGAAAATTTACTTATTGTGTATTACAATGTGCTGGTTATAGTCTTATTATTCTGTGTCCTTATTCTTGTATCCTTTTAACTTTAGGCCTACATCTACAGTGCTCTGAAAGCTTCCTGCTTTTTCTATTCCTCACAACGGGGGTGTCTGGAAAAGCAGCACAGGACTTGCACACCCCCCCAAAACAAACAGAGGCTCTGAGGATAAAAAACTGGATTTTGAATTCAGCTCTCAGAGCAGTGAGGAGCCCTCACTTAATGACAGATGTATTAATAATAAGTGACAGTGGAAAAAATTCACGGTTGCCACTGAAATTACGAATAAAATCTTTCTTCTTGCATGAAAACTTTGAGACTCACAAGTAATTTTGAGGATTTTTTTTAATATCCTTTTCTATTTCTGCTGTGCTGGACAAATACACATTTAACCTAATAAAATCTATGGAAACTACTCCTATGAAACATTCCCAGAAGCCCTGAAACATTTATAACCAGAGAGAGACTGTGAAAAACAATAAAGAGCCATTAATTGTAGTGGGATATTATCCCCGAAACTGCATCCTGAGCTATTTCCTCAGGCCCCAAGGAACCCCTCATTTGCTCAGGCAGGCACAGATTCCCTGAAATTCCCGGAATTTTGTGCTCTCAGGCTGAAGCTGCCTGCGAGGTGCTTCTGCCAAGGATGCCCAGCTGCTGCAAGGAAATGAGCAGGCAGTGTTTGAGTGTCCTCAGGAGATGCTGAGTTCAGCCCCTGCCCCATCCCTGAGTGCCCCAGGTCGTGGGCCACGCTCAGCTGACACTGCTGAGAGCTCTGAGCAGGAAACAGCTAAAGCATAAACAATCATTTCACCTCTCCTTCATGCTAAACTTCAGTGAGTTATAATTTGGCTTTCTCAATACAAACCCCCAGCAGGAGGCAGCTAATGACTTTTTCCACCTTAAAATAAGCTGTTCCACACTGTGCTCACTTAGCTTCGTGTGGGAAGCCTGAAGTCAGGTAAAATAAGCCTCTTATGCCACAAAGGAGAATAAAAATATATTATTTCAAAACTAGAATTAGTCATATGGTTTAATATCCAATTTTTAGCCCGTTCCACTGGGTTTTTTCCCCTGCTTAGCCTGCACTGGGAGCGTGTCTCCATGAAGTGGGGATAGTCAAATTCAGCCCTAAGCAAGCAAGGAAAATGATTGTAATAAAGAACTGGAATGCAAAATGTGACAGCTTGCAGTTATTGTAACACAAAACCAACCCCCTCGCTCCAGAGAGCGCTGCCTTTGCTTGTACACTGCTTGAGACTCCTGCACTTAACACTCAGTTCCCCCAACTCTAAATTGAATTCTGTATGTACAGAGCTACGTGGCTTCAGAGCAGGGGTCCAGGAAATCTGAAAATTAGAGGATCTTCTGCTTTTTATTATAGAAAAAAAAAATGGATAACTTGCAAAGGCTGGACACATGAATTCAACTAAAAATACATTTGTTTTCTAATTCTTTTTAAAGTGAAAAAGTATGAAAAAGAAAAGGCACGGAGGTAATTTATAGCAATACTCTGGAACTGGATGGTTGGGTTCAGTGGCTGAGGTGGTCAAGAACAAAAACAGGGTGTTTTTTTTTAATTAAACCAAAGCATTTTTTAGTAACAAATATTTGGAAAAGAAAGCTACATAAAGATAACAATGACCAAGGGACACCGGTGACAATCAAGTTTTCACATTCCTGTTCAATGCACTGCTGAGAACCCAAGGACAAACCCCAAAAGCCAGAAAACACATCTGCATGAAGCACAGTGAACTCCTCATTGCCAAGGGGGTTTAAGTGCTCAAGGACAAACCTTTGACAGGTCTCATGAGTAGGGCCAGAGGTCCTTAAAGGGAGCCGTCCTTAAAGGGAGCCGGGGTGATTTCCTGTGCCTGGGCAGGCTCTGCCTGCCAGCCCCACAGTGCAGCAGTGATTGCACCCTCCTCCTCCAGTGCACAGTGCTTGCACTGCTGCTGCTGCTTCACTGCCCCGGGATAAAGCCCAGAGCATCCCTCCCTCCCTGCTCAGCATTCCCCAGCCCAGAGCATCCCTCCCTCCCTGCTCAGCATTCCCCAGCCCAGAGCATCCCTCCCTCCCTGCTCAGCATTCCCCAGCCCAGAGCATCCCTCCCTCCCTGCTCAGCATTCCCCAGCCCAGAGCATCCCTCCCCTCCCTGCTCAGGCTGGGAGCTTCTCCTGCACTCCACTGCCTGGGCTGGGGAGATTCCAGCCAGCAAAATCCAAGAGGAATTGACAGAAGCTCTGAGCTCCCTTCAGAGCTGTCAGATGTGACATCCCTTAAAATTAATAACAGAATCTCAGGATGGATGTGGGGTGGGAGAGACCTTAAATCCCACTAAATCCCACCCCTGCCATGGCAGGGACACCTCCCACTGTCCCAGGCTGTCCCCAGTGTCCAGCCTGGCCTTGGGCACTGCCAGGGATCCAGGGGCAGCCACAGCTGCTCTGGGCACCCTGTGCCAGGGCCTCAACACCCTGCCAGGGAACAATTCCTGCCCAATATCCCATTTAAACCTTCCACTTCTCAGCTATAAATTCCCACAGCTCCAAACAAAGGTGCCTAAGACTCACGGAGACAGAAGTACAGGTCTATTAATAGCTCCACAATCCTGTCAACCAGGCTGCTACTGTGGTTCATTACGGTGTCAGAAAATATTTAGCCTGCCACACTCAAAGGAGGTGTTTTATTCCAGGTGGAAAGCCAAAAATAACTCTTTCACGCCTTAACACGCAGTTTGTCACAACATTCCCGTTCCCAGGGCCGGGAGGTGACAGCGGCACTGCTGATTTGGTGATGGTTACGCAGGCAAGGAGCTGCGTGTCCCACGTTTCACTGCCCAGCTCTGACACCCCCAGCGCTGCCTGTGCAGCAGTTCCATGGAAATGCCTCTCCCTGTGCAGAATTCGGGAGAATCCATTCGCTGCTCAGATCCCAGCTGCAGCCGGGACAGCACCGCCCCAGCTCTGCTGGCTCTGCATTAGTGGATTTGTGGTGAAAAGGGAAGAAGGAGGCAATTCTCTATGAGGAGATCACAATCGTTTCCTCCCAAAACTTGCCCTAAACCAGGACACCAGCTCAGAGAGCAACAGCCAGCACTGTCAGCGTGGCACTGCCACCCTCCCCTGCCCACTGAGTGGGAAAGGGCACAGCCAGAACCAGCAGGTAATTGATTTCCTGAGTGATAATTCATTCCCTGAGTGATCATTCACTCCCTGAGCCCTGCACCACGTGTGTGTCACCTTGAGGTGAAGCAGAAAGCTGGAAAGGACAGGAACAGCTGGGACACACTCTGCTCCTCCAAAGCACACGGTTTCCTTCAATGGAAGCAAGTTTCTCATTTGTGTTCTTCCAGCACAGCTGAAAATACTTGGACTGGTTTGGGTGCTTCAAACACTCTCTGCTCAAATAAGAAAAACCTTCCTGGAGATGTGTCCACACTGCAGCAGGTGTGACCATGTCTACAGCACAAATAAACAAGGACAAGAGCACTCACAGCAGAAATCCCGAGCTGCTCATCCCCAGCAATGGTGGGAAGCCCTTCACCCTCTGCCCACAAACAGCTTTAAAACAGTTTTAAGTTGGCAACTCACGGTGACAGAAAATACACATTTAATTAATGTCATCTCACCCAAAGACATCTTTCCAAGTATCATCACCAGGTCTTAAATGAACACCTGAAAACTGACAGCACAGGGAAAAGAAGAAGCTGATCAAGCCACAAATAAAGTGACCAGAGCAAAAACTGATCTGACTCATGGAAGTCTTCCTCAATTCAAACTCAGACTTTTTCTCTTACCTCCTCTTTCACATCTACAAGCAAGTTACTAATCAATTTTACACTACAAATAAAACAGGGGGGGTTGTTGTTTCTTTTTGAGGGGATTTTGCTGCAGTGCTGGGAAAAAAAATTAACGTACGCATTAACTAGACCACTCTTATCCACACATGCACCCACTCCTTCAGACAAATCTGATTTGCCAGACACTAACCCCCTTGGAAAGTTTTATTTTCCTACTATTTCATGCTTATACATGTGCCCAACAACCTTTATTCCCTCTGAGCTGGTACAGAAGCCACACCTGTGGCTCCCACAGCACCTCTCCTATTCCCTCCCATAAAGGATGTCCTTTTTGTCTCCCAGGCTGAGGCTGATTTAAGTGACAGGTCGCTCCACAGTTAATAGCCCACATTTAAGTTCCTCTTTCACCGAGGATGCTGCCATCTGTTCCTGTCGTTTGGTTCCTTTATTGACTGTTTTGACCATCTCCTCCTGACACATCAATTTGTGACAGTTCCTGAGACTATTCCCACAGGAAAAGGATGAGAGAGCCTCCCCAAGCTTCCCTCTACCGTGTGCCAAGGCAGATCCCGCACTTACTCTTCTGCTGTCACATTCCTTCCCTCGGCTCTGACTCGGATGATTGTTTGGTACTTTATCATCCATTACCTGTTAAAACGGGAGTGCCAGGCTGGTAAAGCCTCTTTTTTTCTGAGTGTTTTCTTTGCCTTTTTTTTTTTCCATCAAGACTGTCAACCCCCATTTTTTTCCCCCCCAGCTTGTCTTATGGCTTTAAATTTAGATTATTCAGAACATATGTCCTTTACATCTTCCTTCTATTCTCCTCCCATTCATTTTCCAACGATGCTGTCGGTGTCCTTTCCAAATCATTGTGCTTGACAGCGTTATACTCTCAGTTGTTCCTTTAAAAACATGTCTAAACAGCCTCTTAGGTGGCTTTTGAAGTTAAATGCTCCACTGTGCCAGATTTATTGCTTCTCCCAGGAGGTCACATTTGAATAAAATGATGACAAACCTCATAGCAGTATCTTGAGTCATGCCCTGTTCACTACGCAGGATTAATCAAGATTTGATTTGCTTTTTCAGGTGAGGTTATTTATTTTGCTGCAAATACCAGAGGTTTGTAAGATTTTAAATTTTATCTTCAGCCCCAAACCCAGGCAATATTCCCATAACTGCAGTCTAATTTCTGCTTTGGCAATTTTTCCAATCTCTTTTAGCCTTTCATGGACACCATCAGTATATCACGACAAAAGCTTCTGTCATTGTCTCATGATTAAAATCATTCCACACAGATTTTTTTTTTTTAATCCATAAAATTTCACAGCTTCTTTTGATGCAATTTAATAACTTACTCTACTTGACTTAGAACTGTCTTGAACAAATATATATAAACATATCACAATTCCTCCATAATATGTTCTGCTCTTACAACTCTATGTAATTTTTGCTCTAGAAGAAGAAGATCGCTCTAAGTAAATTCCTTTGTAATCTGGAGAATGAGTAGAAGGATAAGGTATTTTCCTGAACCGGGAACTGCAGGATATGCCCTAATTAATTCACAATTACCCTGCACACAACAGTTCAGCCCTGAGAACCCATGGAGATCAGGACACTGCACTCACACAGCCCCCGGGCACGGCTGCCACAAGGGAATAACCAGCCCCTCTCTGGCCTGCAAGGAGAGAGAGAAAGAAGAAAGGCCCTTTCCTGACATATTTTTAAATAATCACAGTTTCCATCATCCCCCACAGCTTCAGCTGTCAGGGGAAGGAAAGATTTTGGTGGGATGGGATCTGTCAAGCCCCTGGTTCACAGGGACACATCCAGCCAGAAAACTGGGGAAGGATCTTGTCCTCCCTCGCAGATTACAAAGACTCCATTGTTAAATCACACCGGGTTCCCTTGATTACACACACCAACACAAGGGCCGTGGACATTTGGAGACTCTCTGGGATCTGCTGCTGATAAAAAGCACGGTTCAAACCAAATGTGCCGCTCCGGAATGCAGGCTGTGACGGTCCTGGGAGCAGGACACCAGGTGTTCCCAGCCCAGGGAACAAGTCCTGCCAGCTCTGGAGCCCCAGCTCCAGGTGTTAACCCGGCTGTCTGCAGCCAAATTCCAGCCACAGGATTTCAGATGCACTCCAGCAGCCTCATTAACGCCGCAGCCTGAAACGCGCTGCCGTAACTCTCAGCAGCGCCAGGGTGCGAGTGTCTGTCAGGTGTAAAACTCCTCCAGACACTAAAATAAAATGCCTCCTCAGCTGAAGTTTCTTTATCTCCTCTGGGTCATTCTCTCAGAGTTAATGGCGTCCCGTAAATCTGATTTAACCACAGCGTGTAAATCTAACATTTCGGTGACAAAAGCTTATGTAAACTGATCTCCATTCCCCCACTGGGGGCTGGGGCTAAGAGAGGCACAGATTTAGGGTTTCAGACAAACTGAGAGTACTTAACAGGCTCTTCTAAATAAAGCCTGGGATTTAAAAAAAAAAAAAAAAAGAAGTTGTTGCTTTCCCTGTGGCTGCCATATTCCTGTCTGAGCACAGAAATACTGAGCTGTGCTCCTGCAAACACCCCTCACCTCCACAGGAGAGGATTTACAGCTCCTGCAGCTCTGCCCTGTGGGCTTCCTGCACACCAACAGCTGCCCAAGGGGACAAGACACCGAGAGAGACACCCAGGGGCATCGTGCTCCAGACAGGACGTGACCTCTGAGCTCAGCTCAGGTGGAGAACAAGGTTATTTCCTTTTGCCAAAGGTTTTGAAACCTAAATCGAATGACTGCAGATTAAAAAAAAGGCAGTTTGTGTTCTGCTGGAATTCTTGTCCGGATGAGACAAGGATCCTTATGTCAAAAAACAACCTCTTCCAGAAGGACCTTTTGACCAGACTCCGTGAAATCCAGGAAACCTGGGGAGAAGTGATGGAATCACCATTCCTGGAAGTGCTCAGAAATCCAGCGCGTGTAGAACTCAGTGATCTGGTCGACTGAACACAGTGGCACTGGGTCAAGGGCTGGACTTGATGATCTTGCAGCAGGTCTTTTCTCCCTGATCCTGCGATACTCTTTCACGGGAGGCCAGAACGTTATGAGCCTCACAAAGGTGCCTCAGCTCCTGAGGGCAGCCCACAGCCTCAGAAAAGCTTAAAAAACAGTGAGATGGCATAATCGGAGGTGTTTGAAAAGCAAAAGGCTCTAATTAAGACAAAATTAATAAAATAAACAAAAGCATTATAAGCTGTGCACATGGAGGTCCCTTACACCTGCTAAGACATCCCAAAAAATATCTGTGCTCTTCTCTAAGTATAGAACAATCGAGGAGGGGGTTTTGGCATGCTGCCCACTAGAAGTAGCTCCAGGTCCTGAGTCACATTTCAAGGGTCCAGCAGGTGCCTTTGTCCTTCGGCACAGCACCAATTACACTGAGAGGAGCACGGAAGTTTCTGGTTCTTTGCCTTGTAGGTGAGAGAAGGGGTGGAACTCACATGCTTTCCTAAATGGGAACACCTGCTAGGGTGGAGGTGCACTGCTGCCCCCTGGTCTGGGTCCCAGGTGAAAGCCTCACCAAAGCCAACACCCAGGGCTGTTCCCTCTCTTTGGCCTCCTCACACAGCTGTGAGAGGAGAACCCTGCACCTGGGGCAGGGGGGACACTGCTCCTGGGCACCCACCCCAGCCAGGGCTGCTGCCCTGACACATTACGGGGTTTTTATCGTCTTTGTTTGTCAGAGACAGGATTAAATGCTCAGGAGATGTAGTTTTCACATTCAGACTCAGATGTTTATTAGTTCTTATCTACATTACAGTCTCACAAGCTGTGAGTTCTGGCTAACAAAGTGAAAAATGGCTCTGTCTCTAACCCTTTACAAGGTCTTTTACGCACAAACTGTCCAACTATGAAATGACACCCGAATTGTTTTTACTTTTAACCCAATTACCAACCACCCATGGTCAGCAATGCAGATTTTTCTACCCAATTACAAAATCCCACCCAGACCCATGAAGAAGGTGAAACAGAAGGACTTAACCTACACCCTAAAACCTCCATCATGCTTTATATCTATTACTATATTCTAAACCCTTAAACTCTCAGTTTTCCACCCTGTGCTATCACACACTTCTATCCAAACTCCACACCCACAATCCCAGTGCTGTCACTCAATTTTGGGAGCCTTCTCCACAGGCTCAGGTCAATGCAGTGTTTGCTGAGGGGTCAGAGTCTGTCAGCACAGAAACTCTGGAACTCTCAGTGCCCAGGGTTCCAACACTGCTTCTCATCAGCCCTGGGCACAGCAGTGCACGGATCCCCCGCTCCCTTTCCTCCCCCAGCAGCGGCAGAAAGGCTCAGCCCAGGGCTTTGTGCCCCTCCTGCAGCTCCCGTGGGTCACACACAGCCCCAGGGCTGTCCCCTGCCCAACCTCTGGGCTGGTTCCTTCTCACTCTGATCCCTCAGCATCAAAGACGAGCCCCAGAACACTTGAGAGGAAGGCATTGCTCTGTTCCTCCTACCGAACCGGTTCTGTTTTGCATAAATAAATATTCAGGAGGCACACAATTAGAACCCGGGCTCTCCGTCTCACTCTGTCCATCCCGGGAGTCCTCTACCCCACCGGCTATAATCACTCTCTTCCATCACTTCTCTCTCAAAGACAGAGCTTTCCCTAATAAGTAGAATAACATCAGTAGAAAAGGTTGAGAAATCACTCTGTAGAATACTCCTTAGCACGGTGCTCGGAATATTTATTGGCTGTTATAGGAAAATAAAGAATTGAGCACAAATCCCATACCAGAAGAAATTAATGATGTGTATACAGGACTCTCAGCACTGGGTAAACTCTTTGTACAAAGCAGTCCCAAGGATACGCAGCAGAGCTGAGGAGAAGAGGGATCTGTACCCACTACATCACTCATGTCCCCAAAAATCATTTTCCCAGATTTCTGACCGTGCCCATGAGACAGAGCAGCACAGGAGGCTGAACCCCACCCCAAATTCCTAAACTCAGGCACTGCTGAGAGATGGAGCCCATTCGAGCACCGTCCAATCCACAGCCCAAGGATCCTGACTGGCGCTGGGAATTGTCACCGCTGCCCCCAGCCAAGGGCTCTCAGCTGTGGGGCTGTGGCTGAGGGCAAGGAGCTCACAGAGCCAGCCCCACCTCACCACACACTTCTCTAGGAGCTTCTCTCATTCAGCAGAGGCAGTTAAAGCTGCTATCAAAAGTACAGCTACACATTTTAATCATCTGAAAGGGAATTAAGAGCTAATAACCATCTTCAAAGGAGCTTCCAGGCAAACTGAACAACCCCTCCCTCTAAAACCATTTAGAGCTCCCCAGAACACCACCCCATCACTGATGGTGAGTGCTGTCATCCACCAAATTGTCTGGGAGACTTGCGTGTTCCCTCCACTTCTCTGTTTCAGTACCTTCAATGGATAAATTGATTTTTGTTTCCTACCAGTTTCTCAGAAAAATTAATTCAGATAAATTCTCTTCTGCCATCTTGGACTTCTACTTCCAATCATCAGTCCCAGGTGAAACACTGCCAAGGCTTCCTTGGGATATTTGTGCTTCTCACCTGGCGAGGGCTGTGTTTAGCCCACCCTGTCTGACATTTTAACTTCAGTAAGTGGCAAAAAGAGGAGTACAAATACTCAGCAGCTCCCAGAACACCACTCATTTTCTGCAATGGCTTAGGTAGCCTCTTATGCTGAGAAAGCAAAAAGCCATTTATTTACATGATTCCATGAGTTAAAAGCAGAGAGAAAGGAAGAAAAACCCAGATGTGCTCAGATCTGTAACTGCTTTTCCTGGTACAGCCCTAAACTTTCCCTGCGTCCGAGGGCAGTAACAGCTTCCAGAACTCTGTGTAGGATTTTCACTGAAATGCCTCTTGAGGGAGCTGGATTGATCAGTGAAAACAGACTGAACCAGTGCTAAAAACGCACGGACTTGGTTCATCTGTGTCAAAGAACAAGGCCAGGAGCCCCTGGTGCTCATTCCAAATTGGAGCCCTTCTCTGCAGTAAAGTGAGCAGCTCATGACAACAACGGCTCTGTGCAGGTTCCTCCTTTGGGGTCTCTCTTCTAAAGGGGATTCCATGTGCAGGTTCCTCCTTTGGGGTCTCTTCTAAAGGGGATTCCACGTGCAGGTTCCTCCTTTGGGGTCTCTCTTCTAAAGGGGATTCCATGTGCAGGTTCCTCCTTTGGGGTCTCTCTTCTAAAGGGGATTCCATGTGCAGGTTCCTCCTTTGGGGTCTCTCTTCTAAAGGGGATTCCATGTGCAGGTTCCTCCTTTGGGGTCTCTCTTCTAAAGGGGATTCCATGTGCAGGTTCCTCCTTTGGGGTCTCTCTTCTAAAGGGGATTCCATGTGCAGGTTCCTCCTTTGGGGTCTCTCTTCTAAAGGGGATTCCATGTGCAGGTTCCTCCTTTGGGGTCTCTCTTCTAAAGGGGATTCCATGTGCAGGTTCCTCCTTTGGGGTCTCTCTTCTAAAGGGGATTCCATGTGCAGGTTCCTCCTTTGGGGTCTCCCTGCTGATTTCCAGCTGGCAGCGCCTCAGGCACAGCTGCCAGGCACACACAGCACCCAGGAGGAGAGCTGGAAGGAGCTCAGCAGGTCAGGAAGGGCTGGGCAGCTCCACAGCTTCCAGCCCCAACCATTCCATGACGGCGTGAGAAGCGCTGGCACCAGCCAGGTGCCCACATCCCGTGGCTCCACTGGCAGCTATTTGCCTGTATCTGACTCAGGTGTTACCTCCCCTAGGAGCCCTGGCTGGAATGCAATTAGTTTATTAGTTAATTATCCAGGGGACTTTAAAACCCAGGAAGCAGCAAGCACAAAATGGAGCTGAGCCTGGAGGAGAACGCTTTGCATCAGACAGAAGCGCAACCGTAATAAATCACAGGGGTTTCATCCTGGAGAATTATTGTTGTGCGCCGTTATTTGCAACAAGTACCCTCAACAGCTACAGCCAGAGTCCCTGCCTCTCATTATTTCCCAAGAGTTCAGTGTTAATGAGCCACATCTGATTAATCCTCCTGCCTTCGGGGGTTACGGGCACCAAGCACCAACCAGTTCAAGTTCCCTGGCCTGACAAAAATCTGCTGCCCAGCCCCACGGACAGAGACGGAAAACAGGAATCTGTCACGAGTCTCGCACACCTAGAGTTTGGATTAGCATTTTCCTTACCCAGTAGCAATTAGCACACCGCGCACCTCGAGAGAGCGAGAGGTGGCAAGGGGAGATGGCTGCGAAGTTTTTATTTGTGAAATGGTGCGACGCAGAAGCCGAGCTCACCCTGAGCAGCACGCCAGTCAGAAGGGCAATAATCAGCCACCAGAAAGGACCTGCTTTTCACAAAGACCCCTCCCCTGGCTCTGCCTTTCTTCTTGTGTGCTCAGCTGGAGCAATTAAGAGAATAATCCATAGGAAGCCGACCCCCAAAAGCCTCTCACAGCTTTCTCCAGCTGTTTCCTTCTTTTTGTTGCCAGCAAACCCAAGCTCTGAAGAGATGATTCACCTCAGCAGGACTCCAAACCCTGCATCTGCTCCGGGGGCATAATCTGTGCTGGCTACGTGGAAGTGGTCTTTAAACTAATGGAGTCACCAGACTAAGCAAAAAAAAACAAAAAAACAAAAAAAAAAAAATCCTCTTCTCTGAACCCCCATGCACAAAGGGTTTAGTTACAATTTTATTTCTAGATGGGTGTTTCCAAGATTATCATCTTTCTTTTTTAATCATCATAATGCTGCTTTGCAACACACATTGCTCCTCTAAAAGGATTTTACTGCACTTCATAAATGCAGATCTGCATCATCTTTTTACAGGTTCAGACCACCTAGGGGCTTGTCCAGCAACACAAAAAAAATCCCTGGAAGTAGAACTGCCGTTCAGCAACCATAAACTCTCCTAAATCATAATGCTGCCACCAAAACAACACAGAAATGTTCTAAAAATGGGTTTGAGCTTCCCGTTCACCAAGAAAACAGAGTGTTCCACCTTAATTACAGCAAGTGGTGGGAAAAAAGCTGTGTCTGGAATTGCTGTGAAGTATGGAGAGTGTTCCTGGCCCAGGGAGAAATCCAAACTGAAAATAAGGCGGAGGGAGAGGGCAGCAGGATTCCATGGCTGAGGAGGAGAGCGCCTTTGGAGCAACTCACTGAAAACCACGGAGAGGTTTTTTGTTCCCCCTCTTTTTTGTGCCCCCATGTAGAAAACACATTAATAATTAAATTAATGTTAAATTAATAGCAGGATGAGGAAGGGAAAACATAATTTTTTTTCCCTGTTTATGTAGAATGAATAGAGATATTTTCCTCCCATATGTGGAAGTTTCTCCAATACAACACTTTACTGGAAAAAAAAACCCCACTATTGCTGATCACTCCAGACACAGCCCAGAGAAGCTCCTCTGATATAAAGCTAAAAGAAACTCACACTGAACTTTATAGTTTATATAAATACAATTTTTCCTTTTCAAGAAAGAACACTTATTTTCTGTGAAGCCCAGAGAAGTCAGAGAAATGCAGAAAAAAAAAGTAATTTTCATCACTCAGTGGTTTCCTGGCTAAAAGAACTTCCTATGGATAGCAGAAACTTGTCTCACAGATGCTGAACAGGCCCATTTCCACTCTCTGGAGACCAAAAATTCTCTTTTGTGCTCCTGGGATTGTGAGTTGTCACTCCCTCCACATTCATTACCCAGCTGCCATCTGCCAGGAACTAATAGAAACAACAGTTACCTCGTGCTCCTAAGATAATGATTCTCCAAAGGTGATGAGATCAGTTAACAATGAAGAAATGCAAGCTTGATAATCCCTCCCCCCTGGGAACTGGAGTGCTGGGCATGCATTATCATAAATGAAATTCATTTTCACTGTGTATTCCAGAACATGAGTTTCCATGGAAGACAGAAAAACTAAAGACCAGGAAACAAAGCCTGGAAGAGTGATGCATTGTGCCTGGCTTCCCCAGAGAGGAGAGCATCAGCTGTTTTAGGGAAATCTCCTTCACTGCAAAACTCCTGCTGCTCTTTCAGGCTCCACCTCTCTTTTTGTCACACCCAGAAAAGCTCAGGCTCAAGTTCTCAACCAGATGATGGATCCTTTCCAACCAATTCAAACCACAGACTCGCTGATGTTGGGAAAAGCCTCCCAGATCCAGTCCAGTGTTCGAGGGAATGCCACCAGGTGCACTAAACCACATCAAAGTGCCACGTGTACCTGGTTCTGGAATAAAGCACTGGGGAAATGTTGAAGTGAGTTCTCCCCTGAAGTCCCCCAGCAGCCTTTCCTGGCCTGAACTTGCTTTTCAGGTGTCCTACGAGTTCCTGCATGAGGAAACCCCAGTTTTCCCAGGGTTCTGTCTCCTCCACACCCCTCAGCAGCGCTCAGCCTCCACGTGAAAGTTCTGGAAAAGCTGCTCACAGCACCAGCCCATTCCAAGCCCCCCAGTGCCTTGTGTTTCCCCTAAACATTCAGGGTTAAATTCAGTATTTTTGTTCCTGTTCAGGAAGCCCTCAGCTCCCTGGAGGTCCCTGCACACCTTCAGTACTACAGCAGGTCAAGTGTCCCGTCCCACTGCAAATGTTTGTCTTTCATGGCACCAAGCGGAACGTGAATTCTGAGCCGTAAAAACCTTTAATTTCTACTCGGCGAAAAACCTAAGTTAGATGGGAAGCAGGAAGGAGAGCTAGAAAAAAAAAAACAACAACCCTGATTATTACAGAATATGAATTATTACCCACAAGTCTCAGGTCACCTCTGCTCTGCTGCAGAGCACAGACTCCTTGCACAAGGCTTATTAAAACACAGCCTGTGTGACAGAATGGGGCTAGCTCTCACCTAGGCTGAACAAGATCCAGGCACGCTTCTCAAGCACTCAAGCTCATGCTAAAAAGCACATTACCAGAGCACTAAAATTAAGCCAAGTACCTCAGAGTGCAGGTTTTGCCCCATCATCCCCTTTTCTGCTGCTGAAGACAGCAAAAGCAGTAACGTGCAGAGGCTCCCAGCCGGCAGCCCAGCGTCCCCAGCCCCCGGCTCACAGAGCTGATGTGACACCAGCTGTTCCCAGCCCAGGGACATCCCCACTGCCACCAAACCAAGGGGACACAGGAACCCTCCCGAGAGGAAAGGCTGCTTTGTGTGCTCCAGGGATTCCTGACCAGGAAACGAGGAAAAATTTGGGTTAGGATCATCTCTGACACTGCCAGGAGCTGCTCAGCAAAAAAGATACCAGGGTGCTCCTGTTCTGTGGCATCAAGGCCAGGCTGGAGCGCCCAGCTCTGTGGAAAGTGTCCCTGCCCACGGCTGGGTGGGGAATAAGGTGACCTTGAAGGTCCCTTCCAAACCCAAACGACACTAAGTTTATCTGAATTTTTTTTTTTCCCCCCCAACTAAAAGGTCCTTAGCAGACCATATTTAACCACTGAGTTACAACCTCTTGGCTTCTTTTATTGTGCATGAACTGCTCTCTCCCCTTTCACACACACCGTCCTACTGAGGAGTGTTCACTCCTCACCTCCTCCTGTCTCCAGAGCCTCTTCTTCCCCCGGGCTGTGTTTTTAAGCACCTTACCAACTGGCTGGTAATTAACTTTTACTCCGGTTTAGTTATTGACCATTTCCCAGGATGGATTATGCAGAAGAACTCTTTCACCCATAGCACGGCTTTAGCCAGAGGTAAAACACTATACCTAGGAAGAGATAAATCTTTTTTCTTCCCTTCTGGGAGAGTAAGTAACCATGGATGCACAAGAAACAATGCCTGCAGATAAAAAGAATGTCTCTAGATAATAATGTTTGTCAGAAGAGATTTGCACATTTCTTTGAACCGATGTATTTATATCCTGCTAATTATTTGAGAAAAATCTCAGAGACCTTATCACAAAGACAGCCAATGCTAGGGTTATATTTTTTCCCCCCTTCAGGTCCAGGTTTATTTCAAATGCACCCTTCAAACTTTGCAGTTGGCTTTTCACAGCTCCCAGTCATTTTAGTACTTTAACCCTTGTGAAAACACCCCTACCCTAAAACACACCTGTACAATTCACCAGGAAGCATCTCCAGATTTGAAGGCCGTTGGAATTTTTGCACAACCAGCCCAGGTCACGTTTTGATTCTCCTGTGAATATTGCCTCTCTCGTTCTCACTCTGCTTTCCCAGGAAAAGCGCGGGACGCCGCTGTTCCTGCCGCACCAACACCACGCAGCAAGTTGTACAAGCAGGAGCCAGACACAGGTAGGTCACCTCGGGATCTTTTTTCCCTTTGTAGCCTCTGGAATGGCAATTTAGAGAATGTTCTGCTCAGCAGCTTTTCAGCTGCTGCTTTTCCCTCGCCTCCTAAAGGCGTAAGGGAGGGAAAAACATCACAGGAAGGCTTTGAAACACCACACCTGGACTGGAGGAACGGCCAAGCTCGAGGTCATCTCCCTTCCAAGAGGAAAAGGGGAATAAGGCATCGTGCAGACACCCTCCATTTCACTGTTTGTCACCTCCACCAGTCCCCTGGGTGTTTCCTGCAGGTCACTGCAGCCAAGAGCAGCTCCACGGAAAGCCCCAAACAACGAGAGGATGGGAGATGGGAACTTCTGCTGCTACCACTGCCCAGAACTTGGGATAACAACAGCATTGCACAAGCTACCCTCACCCCAGGGACAGAACAACCTGTTAATGGCAATTGTCGGATTTGAAGCAGCTCTTAAACCGCTCATTTTTCCAGCGGATGAGCTGATGGAAGCAGATTTGACTTCAAGTTACATCAAACACCCCAAGTCTGAGCGAGCTGAACTTGGATCCAACTGAGGAAAAGTCAGCTCTTCCTCAGAAATGACAGGAAATATCCAGCACTGAGCCATTCCCATCTCACCCACCATCACCACAGGGGAACGATTCCCTCTACAGAAGCAGCACTAATTATGAGGATGTAGAAACATCCTAAAGTACAGCTGATCCTCCACCAGCGGGGCAACACCACCTAACAGAATTTCAGCCTGCAAATCATGTCACAGGCAGTGTCACTGCATTCCCCTGTGCCACTGGAAGCTGACATATTTCAAAAATAACATGCTTAAAACTGTTCCACACCTCTAAATATGCAGAGCAAGCAGAAATTCCAGATGTCTTCCTGGAAACGGATACCTCACACCCACAGAGCAATGCCTTCTTTAAAGCTCAGTGTCCCACTAATTCAATTCCTACTCTGTTTAAATGCTTAACAGTCTTTTGCTCTTTACAGTGCTGAGCACCGGGCTACAAATCTCATTTAAAGTAAAATGTTACTTTATTTCACTCAAAACTTAGTGAAACAAAGCCAGTGAGGCACGGGAAATCATCCATGCACAAGTTCTTGTGAACATATTTTAATTTCTTTAATTAAAACAGCCAGCCTGATGGGCCTTAGTGGCAGATTCTCTGCTGGTGTCAGCTGTCACAGTCCTCTTGATCTCAGTGAGGAATATTTGGATCACCTGAAACCCATTTCTTTTTACAGAGACAAATCACAATCAGCGGTGATTCACCAATAAAACTGGTCCAGAGACACTATTTTGTCACTTGTAAAGACTCCAGGTGCTCAGTAGAAAATAGGAAGCCTGTATCTGTTATGAAATACAGCTCTTTTCCCCACGCTGTAACAAATACAGGCAGACACTGCTACCAGAGCCTGGGACAGCTCCTGCTGCTTCCCCTGGGGAGTCCCTGGGACCCCAGGGACAGAGGCAATCACTTGTCTCTTCTGGAAACATAGCGGGGATCCAGCAAATAAATAGCCACAGATCCAATTGGCAGCCCTAAAGGACAAAAAGCGCCATGCCTTCTGTGTCCTGGCCTCCCAAAACCCAGAGTTTGCTCCATTCTACAATCTCCTTCCTCAGGAAGAGCTGCATTTGTGTCTGATCGGAACTGAACCTGCCCAAAACCGCTGGGTTTGCACCAAGGGATGCTGGAAATGCAAAACTTCTGGCTGCAGCTCCTGTCAGCAAGGCAGGTTTTATTTCCCCCTCTTTGTTATCTCTGTCTCCTGCATTAAACAATTCGTGTGCTTTGTTTGTTTTGTCAATAGCACTGTGTGCCAATTGCGATAGAAAAATTTACTTAGCATTTAATTACGTTTCAGAAGCTCCTGGGAAAACAGTGGGAGTGTGAGAAGAGGGAGGGAAGCATTGCCAGAGCAGAAAGTTCTAAGCTCCTGTCATTTTTTTTATGCGAATCTTGGACATAAATTACTCAGTCAGATTCCTTTATCACAGGTACATCCTTCTCAGGTGACTGGAATGAAAAGAGAGCCACAAGAGCACTTTGAGATCCCAAGCCTGTGCATGTACCTAGATCCTGGAGTCACTCTGGGAATATCCCCTCAGCATGGAGAGCAGCATCCTCCCTCAAAACACAAGACCCCAGAGCCACTGGTGTTCTGTTTGTGATGTGTTTGGTGACAGAACCCCAGCAGCCAGGTCTCTACTGGAGCTGCTGGCCAGTGAAACCCAGCACAAACCAGTACAGCTGCTCTGCACTTCCACAGGAAAGAGGAGGGAACAAACCTGATGGAAGGCACGGGTGGGGAGAATAAATCCCACCTAGAGCTCAAAGCACTGCCGAACTCATTATCACAGCCAGGAAAGAAAAGGTATTTCAACCCTAACAGAAAACATCCTAAATCTCACTGAGATTATGCGACAGGACTACAGGAAACACAAAGTTATGAAATGACATCGTGAAGATAAGAGACAAGAGCAAACTCAGATAAAAGGCCACAGGAGAAAAGCAGATCCTACGCCAAAAAAAAAAGAAAAAAATAAAGTATTCTGGTTTTGTTACTTTCTCTAAGAATCTTGTCAGAGTCTTTTCCCTGGAAGGAAAGCGTCTGTCAGAGCAAGCGAGAGGAACCGAGAGCGGCAGATCTGAGTCAGGGGAACAAAAGCAGAGCAGCAGAGTAGAAAGGAGTCAGCAGCCAGTCCCCAACAGTCTGGCACACAATAAAACACACCAGCAATCACAGCTTCGGTGAGAGACAGCGCAGGGCTGCAGATGAGACGAACAGATGGAAAGACAAAGCCAATCAGGAATCAAAGATGCACAGTCCCACCAAGGAGACTCCCCACCAGTGTACACTCCACAGGCTTTAGCTCCAGAACTAGGTCAAGTGATTTTTTTTTTTCCCTTTACCCCTTAACTACTGCCTGAAGTAAAAAGTCCTGAGGTGAGAACAGATCCTAAGAAACCCCAAAAATATTCTGGAAAATAAAGCAATGGATGAATAAACAATACACAACATAAACAAAACAGATTTTAGCATAAGATTTAACTGGGGTACAGAACAGGGAACCCCAAGAAAATATATGGAAAGGAATAAAATACAAAGTAGTTCTCAAAATGACTGGAGAGTTTGGGAATGTACACACATACACAATGCTGACAGATGGCAAAAACCCTTGGTGACTGCATTCAGTTTTCTTATCAATACAAATTAATTTTCCCCCTTAATCTTAAATGTTCTTTGGATACTCAAACTAAATTTGTGATGGTAACAATAACATTTCATTCACAGGTTTATGAAGGGATCCACTACAAACTCAGGAGCAACCCCAGGGGTTGTCCAGGCACGTGTACAAGACAGAGTCCCTACTAAACAATCCATCCCTGGCAGCAAACCCTGCACAGACACCCCCAACAAAAGGCTTTTCCCTCTCTGCCCCTGCACTGAAACCATGCAGGCACTGCCACCCTGGCATATGTGCAGATAATCCTGAGCAGGGGAGACCCCAAAGGCTGAGCACATTTCATCTGGACACAGCAGTGACACAGCTTGGCCACGGTGCCCCAGTCTCCACGGGGTGGGGCACTGCACCCTCACAGCCTGGCACAACACATCACCCATCATCCCCAAGAGTCTGGGGAATATTTGATCAGACAGCCCCATAACAGCACAAAAACAAAGGTGTTCAACGCTGAAGGTGATGCTCCTGTAGAGCCAGGTCTGACCAAAAGGCCGCTGCTGGCAAGGGAAGGACTCCCAGAGCCTTTCCTGGTGGAGCACAGAGGGAAAGGAGAGCAGAGGTGAGCAGAGCCACGGTCCAGCTGCTCTGCTCTAGATGTGCCACTTTGGCAAGGAGATTCAGATGCCCTCCAAAGACCCAAATCCTCTGCCACATCCTGCTGGGGAACCTTTGATGAGTCATTTGTCCTCTGGCCCTCTCTTCTCCCCATCCTTCACTCATCTCCTCCCTGAAATCCTCCTGATGTGGGTATAAAAGTAAAAAGCGCAGCGCACTGAGGCTGCGCTGGCCTCTGCCGACACGGATCAAGGCTCCAGCCTCTCTGGACTCCTGCTCAGAGTTCAGCTTCTCACTTTTATGTCCTGTTGGCCAAGAACCAACCTTTGGTGTCCTGCCAGCCATCTGCACTCGAGCTGAACAGAGACAAACCCGCTGAGACACAGAGCACAGCTCCAGCCGTGGCTTTGGAACAGACACCAGCAAGGACACACGGGTTTAGGTTTCATTTCCAAATGGTTGTGGATTTTGTTCACTTATTACACAGGTTATTCCTTCATTTTCCTCCAGTGAAGAATGTCTTTAGAAGGACTGGAGTGTATATTAAAGACTTTCAGAGCAATTAAATTGAAGAGTAAATGAAAAGATAGACAAGATGTGCACAGGTAAGAAACCTCACATTCTCTTTGAAGTAAAACTATAAAAAGCTAAAAAATTGGAATACAAGTATAATTTACTATAGTAATGGGGACATTAGCAAATAGTATTGGGTTGTATTAAGACATAGAAAATTTAGGCTGAATATTAAAAACTGCCCTGATGAAGTGCTATGATAAACATCCCACGTGAGTGGAGGGAACACAGTCCAGCGCCATGGCAGCAGCCTCAGAATTTGACAACAAATGGCACCAACTGAAGTTTTCTCCACTAACACTTGTTCGAGGAGGGACATTCTCCAAGAACACATGTCCAGCCTGAGCTGAATCCCTTCCCAATCAGCAGCAGCAGGTGACAGGGCAGTGTCCCTTGTCCCAGGTGAATCCCAGGGACACGGGAGAGGAAGGCTCAGCTCAGGGGGATTATCCTCATTCCTCAGGGATTCTCTCCCCAGGCAGAGCTCAAGCAGCACAGCATCCAGCAGGTTTCACCCACAGCCTGTCCCCGCCTGACAGCGGGAACTAAATTACACCGGGAGGCACCAGCACTGACAAAGCCTTGGAGCCCTCGCCCAGAGCTGTCAGACACAGGCACAGCCCCAGGAGAGAACAAAGCCTCCTGCAGACACCCAGGCTGCCCCGGATTAACAGGGAAACACAGCACTGCAGCCGGATCCCTCTGATCTCCCACCCACCTGCTCCAAGGAACACTTGGGTGTTCAGCAGACAGAAAAAAAAAAAAAAAAAAGGAAGTTTTCCAGCATTAACAGCTCAGTTCTGTGCCTGGGATGTACAACAGATCAGAAGGGCTTTCACAGCAGACACCTCCTAACTGTGACAAATGAGGGGATCACCCTCATGCCCGAATCCGTGCAGCACCTGGCAGGAATACAGGGAGATCCATTTTGGGGGGGGATAAGAATAATTATATCAATATAATATTATATTATTGCACCCCTCCTGTCAGGGGATGGAAGCAGTGCCAGCCCCAGAGCTGCCTTTGGATTTCTCTCGGGTGAAACACAGCACAGAAGCGGCTGCTAAGACCAAAATTAACCCTATCCCAGCCACAGCACTCGTTAAGAAATGCACTCTGCATGCAGGATGGAAGTGAAACCTCCCGGAGCTGACAGAGCACTGCAAAGCAGAAAATCGCCTTCATCTTGTTTATTTTCTCAACCCGCAGCTGGTGCGATGCGAGCTGATAAACGCTGGTCCGTTCTGGTGGCTTTTCCCACCAAAAGGCTCGGGAAGGAGGCTTTTCCCAGACCCTGGTCCTTCCCGCAGCCCGCCCGGCGCATGGAGCAGCATCGCATCGCCATCTCCCGGCAGGCGGGATAAAACCGAGAAATCCACATCCACCAAACAGCAGGAGCCACGAACAGACGTGTTTGTCTCACAAGCCAAAAACATATTGAAATCTGGCCCAGGAGTCGACATCCACCTTACTTTCCTGACTCTCAGAACTGGTTCTTAATGTTAGCAAACTTTAAAAAAAAAAAAAAAAATTGAAAATTTAAATATGGTCTAGCCCAATCCCCCACTTCTTAAAATTTTTGTATAAAAAAAGTAAATAATTTTTAAAGCCAGCTTATATAAGCAGCACAATCACTATTCTGAACTAAAGATTTCACCCACTTGATTAAAAGAGTATCAAATTACCATCAGACAAAATATGGCTCAAAGTCCTTGGTTCTTTCGAGTATATAAAGGGATAAATAAATATCCTAAATAGCAGGGAGGCAGGTTAATTTATCTTCTAAAAACCTTTGTCAAGCCTTTGGAAAAGGGGTTCTTTATCTAGCTCAGAGCTGTAAAACCTAGTCTAAGAGCAAGCCCCTAAAACAACGTGGGGATTCAGTCCTGGTGAAATCCCGTGGGACTTGGGGGAATTCATAAATTTTATTAATGACTTCCATAACTTACTGCAAGTCATCAGCTGAAACACACCACAGAAAGCCTTGGCTGGCCCAAGAGAGTTAACACCTCCGAAGCAGAGGCTCCAAGCAGAGTTTTTTAGGGAGACAGCAGGCAGAGCGCAGTTAAACAACAGCTCCTGCAGAGCACCAAGCCCGGCACCAGGGTCATTTACCATTATTCCATCTGAGTGAGCAGAGAATCCGCAGCAGCTCGACATCGAGCCCATCAAACGGGGCTCCCTGCAACCTCAGGGAGCAATGACAACGGCAAGATCGGTAAAAAACCACCCAGAATTATGAAGTCGCAAACGCTGGGAGATAAACAAGGTCGCAGACTGCCTCCTCGAGACGCAGCTATATGGATCTGACCTTTCTGTAAAAAGTGGTAATTTCAGTGAAAATAACCTTTCAGTTCCAAGGGAGAGGGGAGTAAGTCATGTCTCCTGCCCTGGCGGTTTATGATGAGACTCCCAGCCCTAATTTAAAGGTCACCAACAATCCTTTGAAAGCAAGATTGCTTTTCACTTTGTCCACGTTTCACGTAACATGGTCGGAGCTGACTGGTCCACAAGAGCAAGAGCACAGCTCCTGGCCAAGCAGGCAGCCAGTGCTCATCACACCCTGGGACACACCAAAATTACAGCAGAATAATCGGCAAGAAAGACTGCTGGCACAAAGGATTGTTCCGCTGATCTGTATTACAGGAGTTCT
Organism: Hirundo rustica; assembly: GCF_015227805.2. NCBI lineage: Eukaryota > Metazoa > Chordata > Aves > Passeriformes > Hirundinidae > Hirundo > Hirundo rustica. The sequence goes on from NC_053461.1 coordinate 19,423,122, forward strand.
GCTGCTGTTTTCACGCTGCTGACAGGGAGAGGAACTGGAGAACTTGCTATACAACACTCTGTGAGCCCAGCTAATACTGCACTTAAGTCAGAGTCCCAGATGTTTTCCAAACAGGAATGTTGCACTCCATCCCAGCCTGCTCAGCACTTTGTGATGGGGGCTGGATGCAAAGGATGAGCTCGTGGAGGTCGGAGCCAGAGCAGGGCTGATGAGCTCAGGGATACATTCCTGAAATTTCACTTCCCACCTGGAGACTGCCCAGAAACCCCCTGGGACCCGCCCGTGGTGGGTTTAGGTTTGATTTGTACATTCGGGAGCAGCTGCTGGGAGAGCTGGCACTGACTGAGCCTTGCACACACCCAGAGGCACAGAGAGCCTGTTTCTCCTGGCTCCCAGCGACCTGCACTGGAAACACCCACAAGACTGAGAGGATCTCAAAACCCCCGAATGGTTCCACCCAGTGCCACCCCTGCCATGGCAGGGACACCTCCCACTGTCCCAGGCTGCTCCAAACCTGGCCCTGGGCACTGCCAGGGATCCAGGGGCAGCCACAGCTGCTCTGGGCACCCTGTGCCACCCCTGCCCAGCAAGAATTCCTTCCTAATATCTAATCTACACCTGCTCTCCATCACTTTAAAGCCACACAAAACCAGTGGTGCATAGAACACTAACATAAAAATCGAGGTATTACATCAAAATTAGTAACTCTGAAGGGTAATTGATTTTGGACAAACTGAAATCTTACATAGGCTAACTTTATTTATTTTTTTTCCCCTTCCTAAATTTTCTTTGAGAAAGAACACCTAGCATTTAAGCATTATGCCTTTGAGACAAATTGTATTTAAAGGTTACAGCACAAAACTACATCTCTCAGTCCTAGGCAAGAGAGTTTATTAATTGCCCTGGATACACACACACTCATAAATTTGTTTGGGTAATTTGATGAGGGGAATTGATTTACTATCACAGTGAAATACTCCATTAAACACACACAATTCATTCTTTATACTGCTCCTCCCCCCTTAAAAGCATCCTGTCTGACTGCAGGCCACACTGAATTATTATTCTGTAATCATTAAGTGATTTATTTAACCACAGCACACACAGTTAACATTAATCTATATTCCTATTCTAATTTCACCTTTACGTTTTCTGTTGTCCTACCAACAAGGAAAAATTATGGATTTCATTTAAACCAAAGTATAGCTATGGAGCAGCAAGACAAGAAAAGGGACATTTTTATTCTCAAAACATATCTTTTTTGACAATACAAATGGAAAAAAAACACAACATGAAATCTTTTTGAAAGCACAAACTGTACAGAATCATCACTGTGAAAATCTCGTACTACACCAAGCAAATGCTGCTTGTGGAGAAATAAAAACAAAGCCTAACCCATTTTTATTCCTGTTAAATCAGTGAATAAAGGAAAGGCTCAGACCAAGATGCAACACGGGATGGAGACTAGAAGGACTTTTTTCCATGATCCATCATGCCTGACCCAACATTTGCCTGAGATAAAAGTGATTATTCCTGACTCCACCTTCTATCTATTCACAGAGCACGACAGTTTTCCATCAGCCTCTGCTCCTGTGCGTTTTCAGATGACTCCTGTGCTTCTGGAGAGACATTAACCAGCAAGATGAAACCTCACAGCTGAGAGCAAACCACCAAAAAGGACCACTCCACCCAGAGTATTGACAGGCACCAGGCCACACCAGCAATGAGAAATCAAGAGCAGGAAACTAAATTATTTTACAAAGGAAGCTAAAAAAATCATAAGAAATCTTCACTGCACCCTGTTTTGTGAGGTATAGAGAGGAGACCTGAGGAAAAGGGGAAGCATCTAGATTCTCTGAGAAGACAACATCAATACAGTCCTTTGGGGCAAACTGAGATGAAAACACTACAAAAATAGCATATCCACACCCCAAGGGAGCACTGAGCCACAGAGTCACCCCCCAGGTGCACACCTGGCCTTTCCTGCCACCCAATTATCTTCAGAAAGGATGGCAAAGCCGTGTCTCAAAGGAAAACAAGGTGGGCTCCAGGGATACCCTGAATAATGGAGAGCACACCTCCACAAAACAGAAGTGCAGACGTTGCAAACCTCCCCTGCCAGCACAATCCACAGGAAACGTGCAGTGTAAGGGCTAAGGAAGCCCTGAAATAAACATTAACACCCTCCAAACCAGCCCTGAGAGCTGGCAGCGAGGCTGTGAGCAGCAGCACCACACACAGACACCCCTTTGCACCCCTGGGCACGTCACACAGCCACCTCCGTGCTGCCCCGGGTGGCACTGTCACCTCCAGCAGGGCACTGAAGTGCCACCTCAGCAGCCGGGTGTCCCACAGCACACAGGGACCTCGGCACAGCCGCCTGTGAGCCGAGGACAGCCCTGGCCAGGTGACAGCAGCGCTCCAGCAGGCAGGCAGTCACCTGCGGGGCTGAAGGCACTGCAAGCACAACCCCGTAAAAAAACCACAAAAGCCACCACAGCACACCGACCACAGGAGCTGTTCTGGGGACAGGCAGGACAGCAAACCCACGGGGATGCTCCCTCAGCTCCATCTACTCTGGCAGAAGGTGCAGCTCTGTCCCTGCAGCACGCTGAGTGAGACCACCCAGCAGAGCTCGCAGCAAAGCTGGCTGAGCCTGCTGTGTCACTGCTACAGCCGCTTCAACACCGCCCGCAATCCCCTGGAAGTGCCCACTCCACCCTGGAAGTGCCCACTCCGCGTGTAGCCCATGAATGGTGTGCAAATACATCTCCCCCAGCCGCAGGGAAATGCCAGAGGTCGCCGATGTCAAACGAAGTTTGCTCGTACAAGGCGGATGGGGAGCACAGAAGGAATTTGATGTGCACTTCAAAGGGAAGGAATTTGTCCGGCCTGGGAGGCAACTCTGTGTCTCACTCGGCAATGAGTTTCTTCTGAGGAAGTACTGGCACTCAAATCTGTTTAACTGAAAGGCCTTTCTACGGCTTTCTCTATAAACAAAAATTGAAAAATACACCCAGGGACGATTCCCTGCAAAACATCAGCACGGTTTTAGCCAGGAATATATTCCTAACATTTAATGAGTGGTCCATCTAGCCTTTGTAAGTGGCTCACCTGCTGCTGCCAGGCCAAAATAGGGGTGAATTTAATTACCTAAAATACATCAAGACTGACTTTCACAAAACCACCTTACTATTAATGAGGGCTCCATTCATACAGTGACAGCCCAATTGTTCCCATCGCCCTAACTTGTTGCTTCGCTTACATCCAAGGATGTGACCAAATGCTGAGTTACAAAACCTCCACTCATCTCAAAGTCAAGGCTTTGAGAGCGCCCACAGATCGGCAGAGATTCACGGTTCCTGTCACCCGAACGATGCTGCAAGAGCAGCGCAAGGGGAGGAAACGCAGAGCCCACAATAACCCAGAGCTCAACCACTGCTGAGCTTGCTTCGTGTGCCCCTGCCTCAGTTCTCTTATCTCTACGAGAAAGGAAACAAAGTTCATCTCCCCCTGGGAAAAAAAAAAAAAAAAAAAAAAAAAAAAAAAGCCATTTTGATAAACCGCGTTATTCTAACGCAGCATTTCCCAAGGTCAGCCCTCTCTGCGCAGCTAAGGCACGCTTAAACAAACCGATCCTTAACTTCTCGGCATTCCCAAGCATCATTACCGGGGCTCTGACCGCAGCGTGCCTTTCCTCGGGAGGGCTTTGGGAGCTCGTCATCCCGCAGCAGGAGCCGGGCTGAGGATGCTGGTCCCCAGGGGCACCCGGAGCGCACATCCCGGGAAAGCACCGAGGGATCGGGCTGGAAACGGCCCGACCACGGGGATCCCGGCTGCGCAATTAGCCCCGGCTGCTAACGCCGTTATTACATTCTCAGCAGAGAGGAGCCGCACCTGCGGCCGGTCAGGTGTTTGTGGCCGGCCCCGAAGCGCAAGGAGCACACGGTAAAACAGCTGCAGGCTGCTCTGAGAAGGGTTCAAAGGTGGGAAACAGAAGTACGTGCTGGAGCTGCCCATTTCCAGTGGCAGGTGGGTGAGCTGCAGTCATCACCTCTATGTGGGCAGGCACCTCATACTGACAAAAATAAACCAAATAAAGTCTTCATACCCAGTGTCTCCACAAAGCCCTGGGCACTGCAGAGCAGGCACTGCTGTGCCACCTCAGATTGCTCCTGTCCGTATGTCTGGCCTAAACGCTCTGCAGAATGTATATATTTATATATAGAAATACATATTTTTATTCTATTTCACTAGTAAAAAACAAACTGTAAGTGCTCCAATAAATCCAAGCACCTTCCCGCATTATTGGCACTTTTTATGGTGTGGCTGCTTGCCATGAGCACACCCGAACAAAACCCTGCCAGGACACGGTTTTATCTCACCAGCCCAGTGTGGGGACAGCAACCTGAACTCACCCAGCCTTTGAACATTGTCACTTCACTCCACTTAATGGGATATTGACTTTTTATACTTCACTCTCTGCAAATCGATATTCTAATAGACACAAGAGACTGGCAGGAGGGTGCTGAGTACCTGCCCACCAACCTGACAGAGATGATGATCCATAAATAAAGGTCAAATCAGAGGAAAAATAAACCCAACATGAAAAGAGCAGCACAAAGAGAAGAGCTTAAATCATGGATTTCTTTTTTTTTTTTAAATAACTACGATTAACTACAGGAGAGGAGACACAGCCTAGAGCAAACACAGATAAAGCAGTTAAAACCCTCAGCCAGGGAATGATGGACTAGATTCCCTCTGGAATGTCTGTACCACGATTTAAGAAACCCTTCAGGGGGCATCTCCAGTATATCACACAGGAAACGTGCTGCCTTTTAATGTAAAAGAGAAATTCACAATACCTGAAAAACATCTGAACAGGCTGTGCAGAACAAAGTCAGCAAAACCATGTGCAAAGTAAAATAAAACACTTAAAACAGATTACCATATTCCTTCAGAGTTTGGTTCCACAGGAAGCCAAAGGGAGCTTTCTAACAGGCTCCTTTAGCAAAAGGCTCCTGATCACTCTCCCCGGGAGTGCCCTGAAACCGGGACCCTTTGGGGCCAAAATCAGTGCAAGGAAGCCACAGCTGAGCTGATGGAGAGCTAGCAGCACTCCCAGCTGGGGAAAGTGTTACACCAAATCCCCCAGAGCACTGATGGTGACACCAGAAACACACGGAATTCCTGTGTTTATCACCTGGGATGGTTTAACTTCCACCACACACATGGTAGAAAGGGTTTCTTTGATTCCTGAGCCTTTTGCCTACCTGAAAGGCAGGAAAGCTTCCTCTCCAGTTTGCCCTAGACTAGGGTTGTACCGAGTTTTCTGAGCTCGTCTCCCTTAACTGCAGCTGTGGAGTCACAGCCCCAAGCTCCACCACAGAGCCTCAGCCACCAGAATTCAGTGGAGCGAGGTACAGACACAAACTCACAGTTCAGGCACAGTTAACCTTCCAAATCCCAATTTTCAGAAGAACATTAGGAAATCCAAAGAAGGGCAGAGAGAGGTCACAAAAATTACTCATGAGCAGAAAGCATTCTTTATGTAGGAAGAAAACCCAACAGCATAATACATGCAACACAACAAAAGGGATTCACAGTCTCATCCCAGAGGCTGCAAGAGAAACTCCCAGCTGCACCAGGCGCCTCAGATCAACATTACAGAGTTCACCTCCAATTCACTCTTCAGCTCCATTTTAAGCTGTCCTTCCACAGCAGTTTTACATAACAAATGAAAACAAGATTTCACCTTCCCCAAAACCAGCCAGGCAAATTTTCACCTTCTCTTACAGCTCCAGTGCAATAAATAATCCTCTCAGTTATCCAACAACCAGTACTCTCATTATCTTCACATCACCTTGCTATCCCCATCATCCCCCATAAACACAAATTTCACTGTCCAGACTCACCAGAAACGCTCCTGTCGCTCCTTTTCCCAGGCAGGAGACATGAGGTGAGAACTCTTCCCACTTCCTGAACTTTGCAGAACAAGGGAATCACAAAAGCCATGTCCAGATCCACAACCATCCCAAGAACAAGAAGGCACAAGTAACAGCTCCCTGGAGCACAGGAACTCACTCCAGAACCTTCTGACTCCCAGCCCAGCAAGGGGGCACTATTTGTGGGTGTGCTAATTGAGCTCCAAGTGGAAATACATGGCTCATGTGCAGGTGAACGCGGTTGAAATGACGTAACGGCCTCGTCAGCTTCAAACGCAGAACACCTGTGCCAGGGTAAATCCAGAAGCTGATGGAACCCCAGCAAGGGAGCACAAGCCTGGCTTTGTTTTCCCAAGACACGGGGCAGTTTCCAGCTCAGAAAGAGAGCGTGTGAGATGCTTTAGAAGAACAACATGCATTGCACTAGCAGGATTTCCCTGAGCCGGGTTTAGATGAGAGATTGGGAATAAATTATTGTGAGGTGGGCAGGTCCTGGCACAGGGTGCCCAGAGCAGCTGTGGGTGCTCCTGGATCCCTGGCAGTGCCCAGGGCCAGGTTGGACACTGGGGTTGGGAGCAGCCTGGGGCAGTGGGAGGTGTCCCTGCCATGGCAGGGGTGGCGCTGGATGGGTTGAATGTCCCTTCCCACCCAAATCGGTCTGTGATCCCAAGCCACAACTTGTTTCCACAGATTTGTGCCTCCCATCATCCAGAACACCGATTTGGCTGGATTATGTCCAGCCAAAAGCCATAGCCATGTTTTTTCTTGTCCCCAGGACAGGAGCATGTGGCGCTGCCTCCCCTGCACGAGGGCTCGGTGTCCCATTCACTCTTCTGACACATTAACTTGTTAAAAAAGAAAAAAAAAAAAAAAAGAAAGAAAAAAAGAAAGAAACAAACAAACAAAAAACTTAAATGAAAGCAGAACATCTTCAAAACAAGCAAGGACTGACAGCCACGTGAGGAATTAGAACAACTCAGTGGGATGATAATGATGATGATGATTATTTTTATTATTATTCACACGTCCCCGGGGCGGGGCCAGGCCGGGGCGGGGCCAGGCCGGGGCGGGGCCAGGCCGGGGCGGGGCTCCCTCACAGGCCCCGCCCCGCTGAGGGCGGGACCGCCCCCACAGCGCCCGCCCCCCGCGGCGCTGTCAGTCACTGCCCGCGCCCAATCAGCGAGCGGCGCCGGCCCCGCGCAGCCAATGGGCGCAGAGCATGGCGGGCATGGCGGAGCTGAGCGGCGGCAGCGAGGCCGTGGCCGTGGCGCTATGGCCGCCAGGGGAGGCCCCGCCGGCCTTCCAGGTACCGGGGCGGGGACACCGGGGGAGAGCGGGGCAGGGACACCCTCCTCTGCAGGGACACCCTCCTCTGCAGGGACACCTTCCCCTGCAGGGACACTCATCTCTGCAGGGACACCCTCCTCTGCAGGGACACCTTCCCCTGCAGGGACACCTTCCTCTGCAGGGACACTCATCTCTGCAGGGACACCCTCCTCTGCAGGGACACCTTCCCCTGCAGGGACACCTTCCTCTGCAGGGACACCTTCCCCTGCAGGGACACCCTCCTCTGCAGGGACACCTTCCTCTGCAGGGACACCTTCCCCTGCAGGGACACCCTCCTCTGCAGGGACACCTTCCCCTGCAGGGACACCCTCCTCTGCAGGGACACCTTCCACTGCAGGGACACCCTCCTCTGCAGGGACACCCTCCTCTGCAGGGACACCCTCCTCTGCAGGGACACCTTCCCCTGCAGGGACACCTTCCCCTGCAGGGACACCTTCCTCTGCAGGGACACCTTCCACTGCAGGGACACCTTCCTCTGCAGGGACACCTTCCCCTGCAGGGACACCTTCCACTGCAGGGACACTCATCTCTGCAGGGACACCCTCCTCTGCAGGGACACCTTCCTCTGCAGGGACACCTTCCTCTGCAGGGACACCCTCCTCTGCAGGGACACCCTCCTCTGCAGGGACACCCTCCTCTGCAGGGACACCTTCCTCTGCAGGGACACCTTCCTCTGCAGGGACATTTTCCACTGCAGGGACACCCTCCTCTGCAGGGACACCTTCCACTGCAGGGACACCTTCCTCTGCAGGGACACCCTCCTCTGCAGGGACACCCTCCTCTGCAGGGACACCCTCCTCTGCAGGGACACCTTCCCCTGCAGGGACACTCTCCTCTGCATGGACACCTTCCACTGCAGGAACACCTTCCACTGCAGGGACACCTTCCCCTGCAGGCCCCGCCGCCAGCTTCTCCAGGCAACCTCTGCCGGGGCCTCCCCATCCTCAGAGGGAAGGATTTACCCCTAATATCTGATCTAAATCCGCTGTCTCTTAGTTTGTATCTGTTCCTGCTTGTCCTGTCACTCCAGGATGTGTAGGAAATTGCTTCAGTGGTATTAGAGAGTCTGTACAATGCAGATTGGAGAAGCTTCTAATAAGCTTTGGGAAAAAATTAAGGTGTGATCCCTGTAGACCCGAATCTCCCTGAATGGTGTGGTGTGCTCGTATTTTACTGAAATGGGAAAGGTTGTGGTGGTTGAGGAACATTAAACTTGGTTTGGAGCAAAGCCGAGTGACTGAGAAGCTGATACTTATTAAAAAAAGAAACTTACAAACGCACTGTCATCTTTCACAACACCCAGAACCTGCCAGGTACAAGCTGCTGTGAAATGTAATATTTAGTGACAGCACATCCTCCAGGCTTCTAAATAAAGCTGAATGCTGAGAAGGGAGTGAAAATATACCCGTGGCTGTCATTGTATCTTGGTTTCCAAATGTAGCCGTTTCTATCAGGTTTTATTTTGCAAGACTCCGTGGTTCTATAACCATTCACCTGCTGGGGGCATCAGTGTAATTTTGAGAACCTGATTTTCTACCGGAATTAGGAGGAAGTGTGAACACAACAAGCTGAACAGATAAATTGAAAGTATCTTTATTTCCAACATAATTGTGTGTTCAAAAATCTGTGGCTTAGAAGAGCTATAGACTAACCTTAGAGGTAACTTACTGAGCATTTTGAAGTGTGGGGAGAATTACTTTACCAATACCTTAATAATTCTGCAAATAAACACATCCACAAATAAATATCTTTGGTATCTCCATAAATGAAAATCGTGCATAGTAAAGTAGATCTAATGAGCTGGTTTATTTCTGCTAAGCATGTTTTGTGGTCAGGGAGCTATTCTGAGAAATTCAGGCACTAAAAAGATTAACAAGGTTTTTGAAATTTACAAGGTATATGGAATATCTGATGTAGGAAGCATTTCAGACAAGTCTGAGTTGGAAGTTGACAGAAAAGCGATTCGAGTTGTGGGATCAGTCATTTACAGACAGGAACATTTGTAAAATCCCCGTTTCGAGCAGCGCCCGTTGATGCCAAGGCTTTGCCTGCTCTTCTCTCCGCAGTACAGCCCCGACAGCGTGGCCGGAGCAGACGGAGAGATCGACCCCACCGAGGTGACCTTCCCGGGCTGTCCCTGCCGCAGCAGCTCCTGCGTGGCTCCCGAGTGCCCCTGCCTGCGCCGTGGCCACAGCAGCCCGCGCGCGGGGCCGGCGCGGGAGCACGGGCAGCCCTTCTCCAGGCCCGTGTTTGAGTGCAACAGCCTGTGCGGCTGCGGGGAGGAATGCCAGAACCGCCTGGTGCAGCGGGGGCTGCGGCTGCGGCTGCAGGTGTTCCGCACGCCGCGCAAGGGCTGGGGCCTGCGCGCGCTGGAGCCCGTCCCCAGGGGTGCCTTCGTGTGCGAGTACGCCGGCGAGGTGCTGGGCTTCGCCGAGGCTCGCAGGAGAATCCGGGCGCAGGCTCCGCAGGAGCCCAACTACATCATGGCGCTGAGGGAGCACCTGCACGACGGGCGCGTCCTGGAGACCTTCGTGGATCCCACCCGCGTCGGGAACGTGGGCAGGTTCCTGAACCACTCCTGCGAGCCCAACCTCGTCATGGTGCCAGTCAGGGTGGACTCCATGGTGCCCAAGCTGGCGCTTTTTGCAGCCGTTGATATTGCTGCCGGGGAGGAACTTTCATTCGATTACTCTGGAAGATTCCATAATTTACCGGAAGCTAGCAGAGAGCAGAAACCTCCGGAGGAAGAGAACAGCCTGAGAAAACCTTGCTACTGTGGCTCCCGCACGTGTGCTTCCTTCTTACCTTGCGACAGCTCCCTGTTCTCCACACCAGAGAGTTCTCCATAGCCTTTCAGCCTTAAACACACCCCCAAAAATACTATCTTCTCCAGTAGTTACATAAAACTCTTTGTGTTCCAACAAGGAAGCACATGTGTGTTTGAGGAGCAGCAGGGAGACACGGTTTCGAGAACTAATTTTGTGCAAAACCCTTTTCAAGGTGGATAGTACAAGGGAGTATTGGAGCTTTGAGATGTTCCAAAATCAGTGACTAGCCAGGCCTGGTGTTTTTGTCTGGTTTTCCTCTGACAGCTGTACGTTAAAGCAGCTCTCTCAGTTTGTATCATTCAGAAAGTATTTGTACCTTTGGCACTTGTACATGGACAGGACATGTAACAGCAAGTCACGGACAGTGGCACAAGAAAATGACACTTGCATGAAAGTGAACCATGACTCTTGCAAGAAAAGCATTAGGTTTCTTAAAATCCATTAAATTATTGTTTTTAAATTACTTGTATTTTTGTTGTTGTTGTTCCACAAAGCATAGTAACTACTAATGACTGACGTAAAAGCAAAGAGTAGCTTTAGTACTTTGTGTGTCCCAGGCAGCTGTGACTGACTGGCTGTTTCACTCCCCTTGAGCTCTGCTGAAGTGGTGCAGGACAGCAGGCTCCGAGGAGCACAATGTCCCATCTTTTTTAATCACCTCAGCCTCCAGGCTGCTCCCCTCAGCTCTCTGCACTCTCAACAAGCAGCACATCTGTTACTGCCCAGCACTCAGTACATGCCCAGGGAGCAAATCAAGCCCCTGCAGCATGAAGCAGGAGGATGCTGACAGCTGACTGAAAGTACAAATACAGAAGTGCATCTGAACACCAACAGATTTGTGGGTTTGTGCTGAACAGATGACAGATGCAGGAGGGTTCTTTCAGCTGCCAACTGATCCATGTTTTCACTACTCCAGGGCCAGGCAGCATTTAGCAAGGCCTGGCCTTACCCAGCACAGGGAGAAGGTCATTCCATCTTTGCATCTTCCTTGTCCAGCTCTAACAGCTGTGCAGGGCTTTTCTGCCAGATGGGCACATTCTGGAACTGCACCTTCCTTCATTTCCTTTCTGCAAAGATGAGATTAAGGCAGCTGCACATCGGCTGGTTTTGATATTTAAGATGGATCAACTGCAGAGCAGTTTTTCATTCATGTCACACTGTGCCATCAGCGGCACAAACCCTCAGTTATTTGCTCTGGACAGTTTGAGCTTTACCTGTTTCCATCCCCTTTGACATAACACACACATCTCATGGGGATCAGTAGTTCTGCAGGCGATGAGTAACTTCATTTTTAAATTACAGACAACTTGGATTTGGACCTGAAAGATTGGTGTCACTGAAGGACTGAGCTGTCACTCCCAGCTCAGTGCGCTCTTTCACAAGGAATCCAGGCAAAGAGCTAAAAACTGGGAGCTCTCTGTAATCCTGTCTACTCTCAAAGAGCAGTAAATATTATCAATATTTCAATATTCATCGGGAGATTTACTTTCCTATTGAAATATGATCAGAATAATTCAAGGATGCAGCTCTGAACAAATTGAAGGTCCCCTGCTCTGGGCAGGGGAGTTGGAACAAGATGAGCTTTAAGGTCCCTTCCAACCCAAACCACTCTGCTTAACCTGATACTGACCAGGGATAAAGGACATTTTGCTATTTACTAAACAAAATCCCACTTGCTGTTTACCTTTGCTTCCTTGCTAAGGTGCAGTGTCCCCCTCTCCCATTTAAGTGCCTCCCTGTTGCTGTTGGGGCTTACACACGGCTCTGGGTTTATGTGAAGATAAACATTACCACGTGATTTCTCTTAGGGTTAATCATTAAGCATCATTTCTGTGAGTGCAGAAACCTTCCAAAGGATTTCAGGCGTTTGTCAGAAGTATTTTTCAGGCTGAGTGGACATTAACTTTACTCCTTGCCTCAGTAAGGGTTCTTGCTGCTACAAGCAGAGAAGCTCCCTGGATCCCAGACCTTGGAACGCACAGGAGTCCAGAGCACAGCCTGGACTGCAAGGCCTCTTGTGTAGAGGAGAGTTTTATCTGGTTTTCTCCCTGAAAAGGCATCACACCAGCTGCTTTCAGACCACAGGGCTGTGAGCAGATGATCCAATCCACTTCCTCTTTCCCTCCTGAGAAAAGTTTCAAGATTAGTGTTAGAGCATCTGCACTCCTCGTTTTCAGGATGACAGCACCATTTGTTACCTTCCTGTTATGAGTATGCACTTGGCATGACTTTGAGTAGTTAAGGAAGTGCAGATTACAAAAACTCCAACCACCTTTAGCAGTATCTGGTCCTTGATCACAGCTGAGCCCTGTGGCCCTGCAATCCAACCCCTCAGCCCACGCCAGTGACCTGATCCCAGTTATCTGCTTACAGCAAACTTCCCAGCACAGCACAGGAACAGTGCTGGACTGCTCAAAACAGCCACGCTGAAGGCCTTGCAAAAAATGGTTGTTAATTAACAGAGTTCTAAACCATCCTGACAGTTGCTGATGGCCTTTTTCCATACAGCACGTGCACTATACTCCACCACAGCCTTGGCACTGCAGCTGCCGGGGGGAGTGGACCAAAATCCTACTAAAAAAAAATTCCCTGTCAAGAAACTAGAAAAGAAACAGACCCTTTTTTGTATCTGCTGAATACCTGTTCACTTTCCCCTTCAGGCTCCTTTCAGCTTCAGAGCCCCAGTGTGCTGTTCCACAATGAATCCAGTCAAACAGCTCAGAAGGCTCTGAGCTTCCTCTCATCCTCCCCCCTCCTTTCTCCTCTGAGTGCAGTATTAGTTATCAATATCTCAATATTTTGCCATGTGATGCTGTGCCCTGGAATAGATTTTTCTGCTTGCTGGGCTTACCTGGACCCCACTGGAGGCTGGTGTTTAGTGAAGGGCTGCCCAGGCATTCTCCTGGGTCATCTTTTCAACATGAAACCAGTGCAGAAGGAGCTGGCAGGTGATGGATTTGCATTAAACTCAAACACAATTTGCTACAGCAAAGACAACACTGGCAAGGACCAGCATCAGTGCCAAGGCTTTTGTTAATCCACCGTTACGTTCAGATCCCAAAATGAGGTTGCTTTCAATTACTCCCATTTCCCTTCTTACTTGCTAAAATTCCTCTCCTTTTCAATGAGGAATTTTGTTTTCAACAAAACAGTTTAGAAATTTACCCTATTAGGCCTTAGGGCTCACAGTTCCATCTGCCATCACTTCCATGACTTTTATTCAAGTGGAATCATTCATTAGCTTCAGTTTCTAATGAGGCCAGTTTTGCATTTTCCAAGTCCTTAAAATAAGCTTACATTGCATCCAAGAAATTCAAAGGAAATTGTGTTTTTCCATCAATAAAAGTCTTTGGCATAAACAAACGCTTGACATTTTATTCAAATATGTACAAGATTTCTAATCATCATCAGCCTGAGGATCATCACCCTCAGCTGCAGAAGGCACTTCCTAAAGATCAGCAAACATCTCCCCAGAAGAAGGCCATTTCTGGACGTGATTTTCACTGCAAGTGGAATGTAACAAAGGGCTGTGCGAGCTGCCTGTGGGGAGAGCTGTCACCTCCCAGCTCTCATTCTTGACTCCTTCATTTCTCTCTCAAAGCTGCCTAGAATTTCCTAAATGCCTAGGATTCCTTTTAAAGCTGTCTAGAAGTTTATAGTCTTTGCTTATTGCATTTGAGTGTAGAAGCTCTACATAAATAAAATTAATAAAGATCTCGTCTAAAGAGGAGCCGTTGTAGTTGACAAGGCGGTGATCAGTCAAGGGTCGGACTCAATAATACCGGAGGTCTTTTCCAGCCTAAGTAATTCTGAGATTAAGTCATCTTTGAAAACATCACTGGCGTGTTTCTGCTCAGTTTTGTTCCAGCTGACACCAAAGCACTCTGGTCAGGATTGAAACCCAGGCCGGGCTGCTCACGAACACGAAGGTTCTCCAAGCGCTGTTGAGTCGTGCTGGTTTTCCTTCCCTCGGCAGGAACCCCGAGCGAGGCTTTTCCATTCTGTGTCATCACCAAGGGCCAGTGCTCACGTTTCTTCTCCCGGGGGTGGGCTCCAGCCCCTGCTGTGCCCGAGGAACACCCCCTGTCAGCGTGGCCCCGGCGCGGCGTCGGCGGCGCAGCGGAAGCCCAGGTTGGACGCGGAGCTGTCGGGGGTGTTCTGGCTCCGAGCCGCACAGCGGTACCTGTAGCAGTAGGACTGCACAACAACACAGAAAGGGAACTTCTTAGCACAGCTGGGGCTTTAATTATATATTAATTAAATATATAATTAATACAGATTAATACAGCAAAACATTGCCGTGGCTGTGGGACGGATTGATGAAGTGATACGGATGGAAATCACAGCATTAGAACATTAGAAATGAGGGAATCCTGCACAGACACCAGCTGACACAAAAACTACACTGAATGGCCAAGTGTCTGATGAAGTGTCAGCCAACGATCTCTCCTGCTCTGGGAAAAAGCCAAAACAACCACCCAGCTCCTTCCCCTCAAAGGCTGAGCTGTGTATCCATGTGCTAATGCCCCACTGGAATGGACAGGTACTGGCACATGCCTGGAAACATCTCCCAGACTTTTGGGATGGGATGTAAAAAGGTGCAACTTCAGGCTCTGTCAGCTCTGAGAGGGAGAAGAGCACCAGCACACAAAGATCAGCCTGAGCAGACATCAGGCACCTAATAAAGAGCCCTTGTGCTAACAGCAGTGAGTAGTCTTTGTCTCGATACACAGCCTAGTTTTATCACCTACAAAAAAAGACTAGGGCAGACCAGAATCTTCACAAACCTTCAAAATGGGTCACGTTATTCATCACTGAAGAGCCTGTTCCAGTGTTAATTTAATCAAAACTGCTAATTAACATCTGACATTGATTTCACCTAAGAAGGAAATCAGTGTAGAAAATGGGATCTCACTGTAGAAAATTTAATCTAATTATGAGAGTGATTCGCCAGCCACAGGCTTTGCAAGGGAAGAAGAGCAGGACAGCTTTAATGAAACAGGAGATGTACAGTGAGGGGTTTTACGCACTGCATGAGCAGTTTAAATCACCATTTTGTGTCACGAGCAGCCATCACTCCGTGGTGACATCCTGGCTGTTCTGAAGGGTTTTCAGGTATGCCACCAACTGAGCTGAAACACTTCATCTCCCAGCCAGCTCTGCAAACACCTGATATCATAGATCCACGGAATTCTAAAAGGATTTGGGATTGAAGAGCCCTTAAAGCACATCCAGTGCCAACCCCCTGCCCTGGGCAGGAACACCTTTCATTAGATCAGGTTACTCAAGAGCTCCTTATCCTTTCTGAATCAAAGTTATTCTAAAAAAACAAAGTCAGATCCATGCTTTCTACTCTGATAAGTATCACTCAAGCTCTGTCATGAAAACAGCATTAGAAGCCTACATCAATTTTAAGTTCTGCATCCAAAACCCATACTGATCAAAAAAACTTACTTGTTTTAATTCCAAGCTAAGCAAAAAGAGGTCCTTAGGAACATCAGGTGTTGCTCTTCATAAATTCCATGAAACCCCTTGACAAGCATCCAGGCTGCCAGGAAACTCTGTCAGAGGATCATTTCATGGCCAAGTGCTTTCAGAGGGAAGAGGGACATGAAAAGAGCACATTACCTTATGGCACATGTAGGATCCACCCTTCTTCACTCTGTCCGTGCCCGAGGACGGCCCTTTCTGGAGGGGAGGACACCGGTCAGTACTCAGGGAATAACTGCTAATTACAGGGAGCAGGGAGATGGAGGAGGAGCAATCCTAAATATTCCAGACACAAATGTCAGTGATGTGTGGAGCAGGCAGCTTGAAATAATTCTGCCATACAGCATTTGCAGGTGACAGTAACTGTGCTCCCTCCCCAGCCCTGCAAATATTTAACATTCCAGTTGCTGCCCACTGAAAATGCCTGCTAACAGGGAGGTTCCTAAGATAATTTTATCAGGAAGGGAATGAGCTCCAGCTTTCCTCAGCGACCACATGGATCCCACTCTCCTGCCCTGTCTCCCACCCAGGTCTGCATTCTAGAAGAATCTACCCCAGAAGAGCATTTGTAACTGAACATAAATCTCAGGGACTGTCACAAAACCTTGAGAGTTGATGTTGGTACTCCAGGAGCTCCTGCCTGCACCCCCCAAGTTTGACTGCTTTGCGTCAAAGTTCACCACACAAATCGCAGCAGCTTTGCGTTTATTGCCAAAATTTATACGTGTGAAAAAGAATCTGGCCTCTCGCTGCGTTTCATGGCACACAAATACTCAAGGAAAGCCACACCCTGAGGCAGCATCCGCTCCTTCCGAGCCTGGGTGCTCCTCCAGAGCACAGCCCTGCTCCCAGCCCGAGGCCTCTGGAAACTGTCCTCCCAACACCTGCGTGCACAGCCCCTGCTCTGAGATAAGCCTCTAACCAGCACAGTCATCACCCAGCCTGGTAATCTCATTTTAAGGGAAGCCAGGAGAAAACTGACCTAAAAAAAGTTCCACAAGACAAAGCAGAACAATGGGGCTGGGGAGCAGGATTTCCCCCAAATGCTGCGGTGCTGAGCAGCAATCTGCAACCGCCTCCAAAGACAATTTTAAAAACGAAGAGGAACGTTTTTGGTTAGGGTTAGAGAGCCTTAAATCTATCATGTGTCAGCAACTACAAAGGGCTGGCCTGTACTGAGCAGTGTGTGAACCCAAGGCTCATAAGTGCATCTCTTTATTAACTACAGATATCTTCCACCAGGCAAAAATTGGACATTAAAGATTATTTGGTAAGAAAAAAATGACTTAAATTGACCTTCACAGCCTCTGAAGGAAGACCACAGCCCTTAAACACTTCACCTGCAGAAAACTGCTGTAGCGTCCTCCATTAACCTATTCTATTACAAAACATCATTCTCTTATTTAAAATCACTGAAGGTAAAGAGTTTATCATAAAACAACTCATGGCAAAGATGTCAGAAAATCAGAGAACCAACACACATCATCAGCATTTGCAGTGTTAATATTTGCTCATGCACATATCTCACCTATAGATGAAGGAAACTGCCCTGGCTGTGCTTCACCCTTGCTAAAAGCTTATCACAGCCCAGCAATTAAGGTCACATTTGATTAAAACAAGCAGATCTCTGCTCTATCAAACACCACTGTTTTATAGCCTGACCTGGAGAAGTGCACCAGCTGGTACTGAAGGGGAAGGACATTGGCTGCCTGGTGCAAAGGGCCAGAGCTGTCCAGACTTTGATCCCAGATTTAAACCTCAGAGTTTACTGTAAATTAGCAAGGTTATTCTGTACTAGAATACTACAACAGCCATATTCCAGTCTGATTACACAACTACAAGTGCTTGTGCAATCCATTACCAAAGCTCATAAAAGTAGGATTGCTCTTTTAAAAGTTACTAAAAAAAAAAAAAATGCAGCAGCTTTTTGTGTTAGTGAAAATAAAGTTGTATTTCTTTCACTACATCAAACAAATGCTTTCTGATAGCGCAGGGTGATTTTCAGTGCACAGACACATGGTTACTCCGTTTTGACAGAAATCAGCTTTCAAACAGAACTGCAGCTCATACAAAAAAATTAGAGCCAGAAGTCACCAAAAAAACCCCTAGAGGTTTGGCTGACCTCACACACACACTTGGCTCTCTCTGCTAAAGGATCAGTTACATTTTTAGGGAGGAATTGTTCCCTGGGAGGGTGGGCAGCCCTGGCACAGGGTGCCCAGAGCAGCTGTGGCTGCCCCTGGATCCCTGGCAGTGCCCAAGGCCAGGCTGCACACTGGGGACAGCCTGGGACAGTGGGAGGTGTCCCTGCCATGGCAGGGGTGGGATTGAGTGCGATTTAAGGTCCTTCCCAACCCAAATTCTTTTGGGATTCTGTGACTGCAGTGAGGCACCCTCATTATAATTATTTAAGTGAGACACTTTGGTGTCGATGATGCCAAAGCTGCAGCACTTCCCTGCTGGATTGGGGTGATGCTGGGGTGCAACTGTCCTGGGAATTTTGCTCTGCTCAACTCCAAGAGTTTGCTGAAGTTTTAAACCCAAATACTTCAGAAAGTATTAAAAAAGGTAAGTGTTAACAATGAGGCTTTTAGGGGTTTTTCAGATGCAAAGTAATTGTCAGAATCCAGCCTCTGAGGCAGAGCACTTTAAAGTGAATTCCAAAGGGTTTTTCTGGTTAAATGGGTAAGGAAACTGAATCTCCTGGTGTGAAAAGGTGTCCCAAAATAGCCAGGCTGCAGTTATCTTCTGAGACATTAGAACTGATTAGCACCAGATCTATCAGAGCCCAGCTCTTCAGTCTCTGCAGAGCATAAGGCAGTGTAACCTAAATATAGGATGTGTTCTCTGGGCTGAAAAGACTGAATTCTTCCAGAGGGTCAGAGCTCAGGCAAAGTTTTTTAACATATTTAGTGTAACACCCAAAATCTTCAAAGCAGTGAGAGCTCTGGGCTGTGCTGGGTATTGGTTACAAGGAATGGATGGAATTCTGCACACACATTGTTGGGGGCTTTCATAATTGATCGTCTTGCCCTCACAAACAATTATCAGGAGAAAAATAAACCTGCAAGTGCTTTGTAAGATGTGAGTTAATAAAAAAATATATATTTAGTGGGGTTTTGCATGACAAGCTCTACGTGGCCTTACTTGTCATATTCCTAAATCACGGGATTTACTCATCCTGGATAACTGGGAGAGGAGCAGGTCTAACACTGGAACTGGAATCTGCTGAGACAGAGCATCAGTGGCCCCACAGATCTCACCCTGCAGGACCCTTGATTTTCCTGCCACAAAGGAAAACAAAGATTCACCTCTCAGAGCTTGGTGACTTCTCCTAAACCTCAGTTTTGTCAATGTTCAGTTTAAAACAAGCTACCAAAAGCCAGAAAGATAATTCATGATGGTTTGTTCTCTGCCTGGGAGGGGGAAAACAAGTACAGCTTGTGGCAATATAAATGAACTAAACACCTTCCTTTTTTTTTAAAGGAATCATTCCGTAAATTCTTGATTTCTGTAACATGAGGCCAGTTTGGAAGTATTCAATGGCTAACGAGGTGTGGACAACTAACCAAACACCACAAAAATGGCCCCAGAGCCCTGTGACTGCAGTGAGGGTGAGCTGTGCTGTCCCAATGCCCCAGGAGCACGGAGCAGCAACGAGACCCCGGTCACAGAGGGGATTTGTGCTCAAGATGATGCCAAGCAAACACTTACAGGGTTGTGGAGGTCCTGTGGGGAGTGGTGCACAGCCCACCAGTCAGATGTCCACTCCCAGGCGTTCCCCACCATGTTGTAGAGGCCGTAACCATTGGGGGGAAAGGCAGAGACCTGCACAGGACAGGGAACACAGCTCTGGAACCAGAACAGGGCTTGAATCCTCACACCAGGCTGCTGCAGGTGCACTGTGAGGAGCCCCAAAAGCAGCCACCAGATCAGCAGTGCAGAACTGGAACACTTCTACATCCTGCATTTAAATCCAACAGGACGGAAAGCTCCATCACCCTCTGTGTCCCCAGCGCCCTTTCCAGTGTGACACAGCATCTCCTGGCCGGTTTTGGAGACTCCAGACCTCCAGAGAGGAACTGTTTGACCAGCAGACACACCTGGCATTAGTGACTTGACCCCACCCACAGTTTCCCCTCCCACCAAGGAAAAGCCAGAGCAGCTGCCAACTCCTGCCTGTGCAGACTCGTCTTCTGATGAAACTTTTGGACTTAAACTTAACTACCAATAAATAATTCATTCACATTCTCGATTGCCTTCAAAATTCCACTCTGGTTGTTGTACAAGACAGGCTCAACCTTTCCCCAAAAGGGGAGTTTAATTTATTTTACACTATTGTGTGATTTTTCAGTTCACAAAACTGCGAGGCCAGAAGTGCAGGCAGAAAGAATTTCAGCTTCTGCCTACAAACTGACTGGGAAGGGGGAAAAGAGGTCAGTTTGAGAGGAACTAGAAGTTACAATCAAAGTAATCTTTACTTTTCAATTAGCTTGTAAAAGAGTCCCTTGATAATGCTCAAGCCTGCGGTGAAATTTAATGTAACTTAAAATCTAAACTGAAAGAGCACAGGGATGGAGAGCAGCCATGGCTGATCCTGCTGAAGACAGACCTTAATTTTAGGAAGATTAAGATCATTTCCACATGCTGGATTGTCTTTGGGCCACACTTACAGGTGCAGTCCCCTTGTACCCGTCCTCTGCCGTGTTGTTGGTGGGGAATTCTCCCTGCCAGATGTTGGCATAGTGTTGTCCTTTGGGCTGCAACTTGTTACCCCATGGGAAAAGCCTGGGAAAGGGACAAACAGAGCAGCTGTCAAACACTTTTAATTAAAAGTCAGTGTTACACAGAATCCCAGACTGGTTTGGGTTGGGAGGGACCTTAAATCCCACCCAGTGCCACCCCTGCCATGGCAGGGACACCTCCCACTGCCCCAGGCTGTCCCCAGTGTCCAGCCTGGCCTTGGGCACGGCCAGGGATCCAGGGGCAGCCACAGCTGCTTTGGGCACCCTGTGCCAGGGACTGCCTGCCCTTGCAATAAAAACCTTTCGCCTAAGACTCGATCTAAACCTCCCCTCCTTAAGTTTAAAGCCATTCCCTGTGTCCTGTCCCTCCAGGCCTTGTCCCCAGTCCCTCTCCAGCTCTCCTGGAGCCCCTTCAGGCCCTGGAGGGGCTCTGAGCTCTCCCTGGAGCTCCTCTCCAGGTGAGCCCCCCCCAGCCTGGCTGCAGAGGGTAACAAACCCCTCCCAACCCCTCCTGTTCCAGCCCCAGCTCCAGCCCCTGGGACAGGTACCTGTTTTCAAGGCCCCCTCGACAGGCGTACTCCCACTCGGCCTCCGTGGGTAACCGCTTCCCTGCCCACGTGCAGAAGGCCACGGCATCATTCCAGGAAACGTGCAGGACTGGATGCTCCATTCTGGAAACCAAATGAACAGGACAAAGCTGCTCAGGGCACCAGGCAGGCTCAGGGCTGCACAGCACAGCCCTGCACCCACACAGGGGCACGCAGGACTGAGCAGGCACCAGGGGACTTCTACAGCGAAGAAGATACTCAAGGAAAGGCAGGAAAATGCTGGAAGGGAAATGCAGGCATCAGAGGGGAAGAAGGAGGAGAAAATAATGAACTTCTGTTTGTCTCATGTTCGTACATCCATGGTCACTCCATGTGGCAGGGTGGGCCAGGCCAGCTTTGCACCACCCTTGCACAAGGCCAGCATTTCATGGCAGGTTTCCAGCTCCTGTCTGCTGGCTCTGACCTCAATTCCTGGCTCCCCCTAACAATGCCTCCAGCTATTATCTCTATTTTTGCCTCAGATAATTCTTTCCTTGCCCTTGGAGAGCAGACAACTCGTTACTGAGCGCTTCAGCCATCAGATGATGGTGCACTAACAAAGTCCTGTCCTTAGAGGACTCAAAAACCTGCTAGATCTAGGCTAGAGAGTCTGATTTGATTTCAAAATGCTGTTAGAAACTTTCACTAGTTGATGAAGTGTCAACCTCATTGACACCTGCCTATAGTGAGAGGAGGAGTTGCAATGTTAGAGGTCCCAAATGAAGACAGTAATTTCATTTTCTAGGCCTAAAATTCATCCCACTTCTGAATTGAAAGCAACTGTATGAAGACAAGGATCAGCAAGCTTCAGTGTTCGTGCAGGCTAAACTGTAAGAAAAAAGCACTTAGAGGTTCCAAAGCATTTGGAGGTCCTAGACAGTCACAACTGATTTTCCACAAAGTCAGAATACAGTTAAAAAAAAGCACAGAACTCCTCAGTCTTCTGTTGCCAGAGAAAGAGGCTTCCAAATCCCAGATGGAAGAGTTCGCTCTGCCCAGACTCCTGGAGTGTGCACACAGTGAGGATTTATTCTCCCTCCCCAAACCCAGGTGTGCACTGGAGTTTCTGCCCCTTGGGAGCTCTGCTGTGTCTCAGTGCTGGTACAAACGTGAACAGCAACCACTGAGGCTCAATCAGCAGGGTCCTGACAGAGCTTCGTGCACCCCATCACTGACCATGGCCACGGAAAGCTGCTTGCAGCACACCAGGAGGTGGGAAAACACTCCCAGAGGCAGCAGCAAAGGGGGGATGGAATAAAGCCCCTCTCCTGCAGCCCCACTCCTGGTGGGAGCCCAGGGATACCCGCTGTGGTTTAGGATGGGATGGGTGTTCGTGGCTCACCGGCTGGAGATGCTGGAGTCAGGGCCCTCAGGGTGCTTCCAGCTGGCTCCTTTCACAGGCAGCCACCAGGGAGCAGCTGCCACCTGAAAAAGGACAAGAGCAGCAGGGAAGGACGCTGAAATTCCAGCTAAGGGATTTTGTGAAAAACCACCAGATCCCTTCCAACCCAAACCAGTCTGTGCCTGTATGAATTTCATCTCCTGGCTGACTTCAGTCTGATACAATCTGCAGAGAGAAAAAAAAAACCCTACAATTTTGGCTAGAGAGCATTTTCACCTTAATTATTTACTCCCTGGACTCAGTGTTTTGACATTAATGAAACAACCCCCCGATGATGCCCTTTAGCTGGGGGTCAAACATACACCTTGTGACACATTTGCTTTCCAGGTCATTAACCCACTCAGCTGATTTTAAATTATTTGCTCTCAGCTTCCAGAAGGTGGAGACAGAAGAACCACACAAGGGAAGTGAAGCATGAAGCCTTTTCTCTCTCTCTTTTTTTTTTTTTTTCCTTCCAGCTGGTTTGCTGGGAAACATCACACAGCCGAAATCCTCTGTAGCCATCAGACATTGAGTAGTTCTCTCAAACCAGAAGTCCCAAATTTGGTGCCTCAGCGCCAAGGAGTTTTTCCTGGAAGACATTCTTTAAGGATTTCTTCGACAAGGCTTACTCAAAGCACAGGAGGTCACGCTTAACTGTTCTGATTCATGTTCACTTAGAAATACTTATTTTAATAATGGGGCCTTCACTAAGGCACAAAAAAGGAACATTTATGCCACCCATCAGTGGGTTTATTCCAGCAACTTCCAAAATACTCTTATTACAGAGATAATGTCCATGAAGAACAGAAATCAAAGGAAATAAGCCTGGAATGCTTTAGGAGGGAAACAACCCAGAGGCTGCTTAGTCCTAGACTGACTTTGTCAAGTGTTATTCACAGAGGTGGGAAAGGTGCCAAGAGCATTACCCTTTAACTCACCAAACATTCAGAGCAAAGTCCAAAAAAGTCACTGCAAGCTGGAATTGAGGAGACCCAGAAGCAGCCTGGTCAATTTTAGCAGCATCCAGGGGGAAGCTGCATCCCTCAACAGAACACGTAATTACATGTGTGTGGGAGAAAAGATTATCCATGTCACACACGAGCTGTTGAGAAAACTCTGGTCCAAGCTACACATCAAATCCCTCACATGGATATTTCAGGAGGAAAAATCAACAGAAGTGCCCAAACACACGTTATCCTGTGTTTGGAGCACCTCATCAGGCTGTGCTCTGACACTCCCCTGACAGCCTTTCCCTCCTCCCCTCCCAGCACACACAGATTTTACCTACACCACATCTGGGTATCTGAAAGCTCCCTGTAAATCAACAGCAACCCTGGACTAAAGCTGCAGAGCCCAGAGCTCTTGGGAGCCCTGGGGAAGGGCTGTGAAATGCTGAGGAGGCTGCAGGGCTCCTCCAGGCTGGGAGGGTGCTCACACACAGGCACGGAGGGAGCATCGGAGTGTTGAGCACCAAAGGAACAAAGATGCTCCCAGCAGCCTGCTGGTGACACAGACATGCTGTCCTCTGCTGCCCCCTCAGCAGCACCCCCAGGCAATGACAGCTTCTACAGACCCTCTCTGAGCTCCCCAGCACGAGCACCTCAGTGAACAATGCCCAGCCCAGCTGTCCAACAAGGGACATTCTCACCCCAAGCACAGCCACTACCCTTTGCAAAAAGCACGAGCAATACCTGATCTCTCATGGGGATTTACAGCTCAGTTACTGAGCATCCAAACCCCAAAATGAGACCTTCCTGCAGAAACTCTGCTCAACTGTCACAGCGCTAAAGCTTCACTGGGAGCTGCTAAACTGATACAACAGTCGAGAGGTTTAAAACCAGTCTGATTTAACCAATTCCTTGCCCATATTGAGGTTTGACCTTTAAACCATACTGAAAATAGGACAGAAATCCAAAATTAGCATTTTACAGCTATTTAAGGAAAGGAAAAGAGCAGCAGAACCATTTGCTGAAGCTAAAATCTGAAAGATCACAAGAAAGATTTCGACAGCTTCTAAGCACAACATATTTTTGTAAATTAAACTGCTGGGTTTTAGATAAAAACATCTCTGCAGGAGACTGCAAAGATTTACACTTTAGACGACTTTAATTTTGGAAAACATTTTTGTGATGCAAAAGAAAAAGCAGATGCTTTCAATCAGGCTGGTTTATTTTAACCCAAGAAAAATGTCTCTCCACAGGAGAGCACTGCGTGTGCACAGCTCCCGGCTGGGGCTCTGCTGAGCTGAGCACCAAATGGCTGCCAGGCTCTGCAGAGCACCCAGAGCTCCAGAGCAGCCACACATCCAGTGCTGGGACAGGGAAAACAGGGAGAGAGCACAGAGAGCCTGCAGGAATTCAGGGAGAGAGCACGGAGAGCCTGCAGGAATCACCTGGAGATTGATCTAAGATTCACCTGGCTGCAGTGAACACACCCCGAGCTGCTCCTTCCAGAAATCTCCTACCTGAAATCTACAGCTCTCTCACAGACCTTCTCACAAGTCTTTAAAGCTTTTAATTGCTCTAGATCTAATTAGCAGAAGAGCTAATTAGACAGATATTACAACATCACAGTTAATACAGCCAAGTCCTCCCCTGCCAATAAAGAGCTTAGTTACTTTCATAACGCTTCACGTTCTGCTTCCCTCCGAAACATGTTCCGTGCACTGGCAACGGATTCCTGCAGTCAAAATAGCAGCAGATGCTGTTGAATCAGAGCACAATCCCCTTCCTTTGGTTAATTCTTGCAGGATGTCACCTGTCCCAGGTTACCGACGCCTGCCCTGCATCCCTTACACCCCGGAGCATGGGGAAACACCTCCCAGAGCAAAGCACAAAGGCTTGTTTTGGTCAGATCCAGCTGGAAACGGGGATTATCCAGCTCTCCCCTCCAGGATTAAACCTTAACAGGTCACTGTTCTGCTTCTTACAGACTCAGAGCACTGTGAAAAGAGAGCCCAGTGCGATAACACAGGGAAGAGCTCAAACAACTCATTCTGACCCACGAGTTTTACACTGGGGTGGAGCAATTTGGAGGGCTGAAGCCTGAACTCCCACTAACAGCCTGAAGAAAACTCTCCTCCTCAGTATTCCATTTTCCTTTCCAAGTAGGCTGGGACAGCCTAACTTTAATTGCTCCATTACCTCACAGTGTCAAGATTTTTCAACTACTTCACAATTACCTTGAGGAAAATTCCTTCATAAATCTATGTAGAAAAAAAAATAAAAAATCAGAGTGGGGAACATCACCAAGTGAGTTTCATTGCCAGCATTGCCCTGTTGCTGCTACTGCAGCAGGGGAATACTCCTAAAAACCAGCCCAAAGCCACCCAGCCCACAGCCATAAAAACACTTATTGGTCTTGCTCTAACATGACACAGGCCACGTTCAAGAACAACAGCCCCCACTTGAGGAGCAAATCTCATATTCAAATCAGATTTATGTATTTGAAAAATGACCAAAAAGAAATTCAACAGAGCAGCTCATCTTGGTGCAGACTCCAGCATATCCATCAAGTAGTAACTCCCCTGAAATCACAAAGCTGCAGATTTGAACCTTAAGTCAGGCCCACAGGATGATGACAAATTCATGCTGCTGTCCACACACAGGGCACCAAACATCATCTCTTTTTGTGCTACAGCATTCTAATGCTACTTTAATGCAGCAAAGCCTTACACCGGGTCAGGACAAACAGCTGGGGAAAAACACAAGTGACTGCAGAGTGAGAACTTCAGAATTAACAGCGTGAAAAGGGATTTTGAGTGAACAGTAGCCCAAGTCTGGAAACCACTTCAAGAATCATTTATTAAGTGGTGGGTTCTTAACAAAACACTCCAGTTCAGAAGCTGACTTAATAGGTTACCACTTGTTTGAATCAGATGGCGTTAAGCTCTGTACATCTTTAATATGCAAAAGGATCTTGCAAGCATTGGTAGGACGTGAGAAAAAAATTTGTTATTCAGTAAAGAACATCATTCTTGGATGAGGTTTTATTTTATCCATTAAAGGCAGATACACATAAATCTCTGACAGTTTTTCCTCCTCTAAGCCAGATCCTAAACTTGAGCGCTGATTAATGAAGTACTGAAGAAAAAGGGAGAGGGAAAATGGAGCATTTTTAGTAGGGCGAGAAGTTTAAGAAATAAAAATAATTACTGTGCAATGGATCCACTTCATTGTCCCTGCAGAGAACAAAGCTGCTGTAATTATGGACAAGAACTGAGACAGGACTGGGAAGTTCTGGCACACACAAACCCCAGCTCACAGTTAGCAGAGTACTTGTCCAGCAGGTAACCCACACCTGCATCTCCAGAGATCCCTGCCAAGCCCAGCCAGCCTGGCATTCTGTGAATATCTGATTTTCCCAGCTCCTGCAATTCCCGTGCTATTTCTTCTACCAATTAAAAGTCCCAGCTCCCCCAAAGCTCTAATTACAGAAGAATCTGTCTCACGCTTACGTTCTAAAGTTAATGGCCTCCCTCATGAGCTCAGAAATGGAAGCAACAAGAGGGTTTGTTTAATATTGAATATTGGTATTATCTGCCTTAAACCCCACTATTTTACAGCAGTTTGAAACAGCACACCAAGGAAAGGCAGCAGCTTTAAAATACATTTAATTTTACTTTGTAAGTCATCACCTACAAAAAAATATTTCAGACTTGATAGGAAACAAGCACTTCTATGAAGAGACCTTTTCTTTGCATAAGGAAAGGTCATTGAACTTCAGTTCAGTGTAAAACTTCACAGCCCTGTCAATCCTCCAAGAAAAATAACCACAAATACGTGATGCTAAAATCCAGTCAGATTCATTAAGTGCAAGTTTTGGAATCAGAAGAAGCTTCTCTTGAGGAACCGATACTCCTGGTGAAGGCAGACACCTCTGGAAGCCTCATTTCCAGCCAACACCTAAATCTGCACTCCAAGTGGTCATTTCTCCCAATAACCAAGTGCCCACGAGCTGTAAGGAAACGAGATGTGCACGGATTGATCCCCAGCCTGAGGCACAAACCCCGCCCCGCTTCAGCGCTGCAGCTCTGACAAACACGGGCTGATATTCCTGGCAATTCCCAGGGAGAATTCCCGCACATCCTCCTTTATCCCAGCAGTGGGAGTAGAGCACAAAAACCCCCAGATGAGCAGTTCAACAGCTCCACCTTCCAGCTCCTTGCAGGGAGTAGCTGAGGCGCTGGGGGCTGCTAGGAACAGCTCACCCTGCCCACACTGGCACTGCTGTCCTCCCCGCACCCAGGGCTCCTCTCGGCAGCACTTCGAGATGTGCAGCTGAAATGCAGAACCTTTCAGTTTGGGGTTGTTATGAAACAGGCAGATTGCACAGCTCCAGGCCACTGCAGAGATTTCCATACAAACAGGGATGAGAGCAGCACCCCATAGCTCCGGATTGGCCAGAACTCAGTGTTTGCCTGAGCTGCCAGCGAGCCAATTCCATTGCATTCCAGACCCAAAATTCCATACCCTCACAGACAAAGGCAGCACGAACATTTGTATGCTCTCAGGCTCTTCAGTGCAGAATTTATCTGGCCTTGAAGCAAAAATTAAATTTTTTCTGCCTTCCACGAGCCAAGAATAACAACGTCCCCACTGCTCTCCAGTGAGCAAAGACCGAGGCTGCACTCCTGTTGTGCCATCCTGGGTCCCTTTTCCATGCACAGCAAGGAAAATCCTGCAGGGATTTTGGCAAGAGCTCTCAAACCCCCTCAGAATAAAATGGAATTACAGAATGGTTGGGACGGACCTTAAATCCCACACAATCCCACCCCCTGCCATGGCAGGGACACCTCCCACTGTCCCCAATGTCCAACCTGGCCTTGGGCACTGCCAGGGATCCAGGGGCAGCCACAGCTGCTCTGGGCACCCTGTGCCAGGGCCTGCCCACCTTCCCAGGGAATTCCATCCCAATCTCCCATCCATCCCTGCCCTATGGCACTGGGAAGCCATTCCCTGTGTCCTGTCCCTCCAGGCCCTTTCCAAAGTCCTCCTCCATCTCTTCTGGAGCCCCTTTAGGCCCTGGAAGGAGCTCCAAGCTCTCCCCAGAGCCTTCTCTTCTCCAGACTGCATGTGAAGAACTTAAGATGTGAAGCTCTCATAATTTTTTAAGCCCACACAAATAATTTCAGCTTCAAAGAGCCTTCTACCCTTGCCCTACAAAATCCTTTTCCATCTGAAGGAGCCCTCCCCAGCTCCATCAGTAACACCCTCATCTGGCACAGCACTAAATCCTCCCTCTCTGCCACGTGACCATCACAAACTTGGAGGCCAAAACTAAAACTTGAGTTCCCAGAAATCTGCAACGATTCCATCCTTGGCTGCTACACCCCTTTTTACTGCTTCCCTTCCAGAGGCTGAGGCCAGCCCACATTCCTGTCAGTGCCTATCTGGGAGCCCACCTCAGCTGCAGGAAAGGCACACCCAGAGCTCCAACAATCACCCTACGTGCTCAGCTGGGTCACTCCTGCACAGCCACCAGACCCAGCTCTGCCCTCAGCCAATGGCTTTGAGGCTCTGATAAATCTGCTTTAGGAACTGGAGAAGACAAAGTGGCCAAACAGAGCAAAAGCCCCAAGAGGCACACACAGTTATTTAGCTTGGTACCTCCACTTGCACCTTTCCCCAGTTATTTCACTGCATGTGAAATACTGCTTAAAAAAATTTACATTCCTGTGGCTCTACCCCTATATTCACATTTGCATTTCACATCCCTGTGCTTCACCTGGAGAAAATCCTTGACAAAACATTCCTGAGCCACTGAGGCAAAGGAAAACCACAATCCTTCCTCCCACTGGTTGGTGGGAAGGATTTTCAGTGCCAGTAACACACCAATATTTATATCTGACTTCTGCTTTTCAGCTGATAGTTATGACTGAAGAAGGTGCCTTTTAACAGCAAGTTTACTTTTAACAACTCCAGAAAACCTTCATAAAGCAGCAGCCAAAAAAGACCAGTTTGGGGCACATCCCAGGCCTCTGGCATAGCACTTGTCCTGTGAGCAGTGCAGCCAGCACTTGGAAATTTGGCTGACACACTCAGGAAAGCGGCTCCCAGCACTCTGTGTTTACAAAATTGCCAAGGCTGAGCTTACAGCAGCATTCTTGGGCTTTGTTTTTTTGTTTATTTTAAAACAGAGAACCTGATTTAGGAATTTCTGCATCACAGAACTACACAGGAAAAGGAATTTCTGCAATACTGACTGTTAGGAAGACAGGATCAGCCATTCATTTATTTTTTAATTTGTATTTTTTTATTATTTTTTATGGAGGCAGAACAAATCCATGGATGGATCTAGCATCAGTTATGCTGGTGGTGGGAACTGCAATTTAGCCTTATCTCTCACAGCGCACCAACGTTAGTCCTGAATTCAAAGATTACAAACTGCACTTGTAATTTTCCTTCCCTGGCAGGAGGAACCCAAATCCCACGTTCTTTGCCAGTCCCTCACAGCACACGCTCACCCAGGGCTTCCTGAAACCTCCCAGCTCTCAGGCTGCCCCTCAAAAACAAAATTCAAGCTGTGCTCCATCAGAGCTGAGGAGAATTCTGATGGGAGGGGACTTCAGGAGGTGATTTTGTCCAAACCTGTGCTCAGAGCAGATCAACTCATCCAGGGGATGACAGGACACAATCTGCTTATCTGCCAAGAGCTGCAAAGGGGACCTGACCTGTTAAGGAGGGAAATGAAGCCTGAGGAAGGCTCAGCAACACATTCACAACAGAAAAAGAGGAAAGGGAGGCCAGAGAAGATTTACTACAGAACTTTCTTTCTTTTTAACCCAGTATTCACTTTCACTCAAGAGGAAATCTGGATCAGCTCCAGAGTAGTCAGCACTGCCCCTCCCAGGATCACTGTGGTGCCCGGGGGGATGAGGGGAGCTGGGAAAGCAGCAAATGAACACAGGATCTTCTGTAGAGGAGGAAACATCGCAAACTCCAGCCGTTCACGACACAGGGAATCTCACAGACTCAGCCTGAACTTCTCAGGTAGGAGGCACAAAAAGACAACAAGGGGGTGATACCAACCTTTGCCAATCAGGAATAGATGTTTTTAATTGTTTCCTAAAGGAAAAGGACAGAGAACAAACTGCAAATCCTCCCCACTTCACCCGTGATTTCAGGGCAAACACCTCCCCATAATCCCCTTTTTGCACCTGGCTTCGGGGTCATCACAGAGTTTAGCTTTCCCTGCTGTGATTGCTGGCAGAGCCCAGGGATTGCTCAGGGAGTTTCCCCCGGCTGTGCTACTCACTGCTTGGTGGATGTCAGCCTTCACTGCTTCACTCAGCATCCCCTCAAACACAAAGGAGTCACCAAATTTCTCTGCCTGTGGAAAGAAGAAGAGATTCGACCATTATGTCATCAAAGGGAGGCTATTCTCAGAACCACACCCAACTTTTACAGCTTTGCTTTATCACGGATAAGAAAACTCAGAGAATCGTTAAGGTGGGAAAAGACCTCCAAGACCATCAAGTCCAACCTTTGACCAAATTCTAATCGTGAATTTGAGTTCTCTTTCAAAGACGCTGTTTGGGAGCAGAAAATAAGGGATTTTTTCCCTCAGGATGTTGTTTTTGTTCAGCAGCCACTAGGCAGCTCACTGAGCTTCTGCACATGTTTTTACTTTTCTTAATTAAAAATGCAGTTCTGATTGTCCCAACTGCTTTCAAATGCTACAGTCATCAATCTAACATGAATGGGCAGGTTTCATTCCTCTTATTTTTCATTTGGGAATCACAATAAAAGACTTGAGTCTTGTCACTGCTCCATCATCACTATTTCCACGTTTTAAAGTGCTGCTACAACAATGAAGAGTTGAAAGTAACTCACATTGTACCTAGCATTATATAAATCCAAAAGAATAAAAGATACAAATAATTTCCATCAACCACAGTACATTACACCAAGAGGAAAAAAAAGGGAAGAGGCGTAAGTGGAGCTCTCAACTGCACCAGCTGAGCCATGGAGGCTGAAATAGACCCCACATGATGCAGCTCTACCTGCCAGAGCTCCAGGAACATTTGAACATCACTCCCAGGCACAGGGTGGGATTGCTGGGGTGTCTGTGCAGAGCCAGGGCTTGGACACGATGGTCCTTGTGGTCCCTTCCTGCTGAGGATGTTCTGTGATTCCACATTAACCCCCACCACACACCTGCTCATCCCAGCAGCTGTTTGCAACAAGTGAGCTTTGTTCCAACTCAAAATAGTTAAAACTGCCTTTTTTCCTTCATAATTATGGAGCTAAGAAACAGAAATAGTAGACAAAAGAAGCTCTTCATCCAACCAGAGGATCCTGCCTTCCAAATGAGAACCAGTTCATCAGTGAATTCAGCAAAGTGCCTCCTTTGAGACCTGCTCTTACCGAGGCTTTCATTTGCCTAAAAGGGCTGTCAGGGCTGTGTGGGAGCAGTCACCTGTCAGGAGGGAGCTGAGCTTCAGGCACAGGCGGCTCCTTTCTGGGAAGAGCCTTAACACATTCCCAGTCCATTGTTCCCAGGAACATGCACAGTTATCACTGCTATTGTCTGCTCCTTAGGCACAGGGCTCTCTGTCACCAGCAAAGGGCTGTGCTGAGCCAGCCTGCAGAGTCCTTGGCCATCTCAGTTTGTTAAATCCCATCTCCAGGTTTCACTAAAATAAGGAAAATCTAACCTGGTACTAGCACAAAGAGCTTTAGGAGCCAAATTTCAAATAAACCCAAACAAACCACCCCAAAAACCCCAGCTGAGAGCTGCTGGCATCACCCAGGCTGCAGGGTAGACACGAGTGCAGGTGACAATTATTAAACACAGCAGCAAACACCTGACTGCCCTTTCAGCCCTGGACAGCAAAGGCCACACAATTCCTCCCCCCCACTACTTCCATCTGAAATAGTGGAGTATGCAAATCCCAAAGGAGCATCGTGACACCCTCCAAAAACAACAGCCAGGGTGTTCAGCTGGGATTTTCTCAGGCTGAGAGGAGCCTGTGCCGCCTGGTGCCTCACCTCAGTGATGTAGCCCGTGGAATTCACAAATCTCTCGAACTCCTGGTTGCTGACCTCGTACTGGTCCATGTAGAAGCTGCCAATGTGGACTCTCCGGGCAGGCCCCTCTCCGTCCTGCTGGATTTCGGGTTCGTGGGTGCCCATGGTGAACACCCCTGCCGGAATCGCCACCATCTGCACGGCAAACACCACCCAAAAGGTTGGGGAAATGAGGGACTGAGGAGCCCCACGCTGGTTTTACCCCTCCTGCACCTCGTCTTTGTTTTTGAGACAGCATTTTGGCCAGCTCGTTCGGGGAAACTGCAAACAGAACTGAAATTGGGAACAAATCCCCACTTGCAGCTTTTTCATGAGGAGAGACACGTTCTGTTTCCTGTGTTCCACTGTGCTGTGACTTCTGCAGTTACACCACAGCCAGGGTAGCAAAGGAGCAGTAAATGAGGTCACAGCACCTCTCCTGCTTCTTCAGGGCAGCTGGAGTGAGTATTTGGCATCACCTCGCTCATCCCATTTCAGTGTTTCTCCTCCACTCCAGACCTCTCCTGCTTGGGTCTCTCCCAGCAACACCTAAAATTCACACAACTTGCAACTGGCCCATAAAAAATGCTACAAACATCATCTCCTTCACACTACCCACACCTGGAGCTGGCTGCACCCTCGGAACTCTCTCCACTGAGAGGAATCTGAGCTCTTAAAGATAGCCTGAAACTGACTCCATAAAAAGGCTTCAGGATAAATTTGCTCACATTTTTTAGGACTTAGGAAATGACAGCGTGGTGCAAAGTTGCACCACTTCCTCCCTCCAACCCTCAGTAGCTGAAACAATCCCCTGAAGAGGTTTCCAAGCCAGGCCCAGAGCTCACCAGTCTAAAGCCATATGCAAAATTAACTCTTGCTCTCTCCCATTTCTAAAACCATGCTGGAAATAAATAAACCTGTTTGTGGGTGATGCAGAGGCCAATTCTCCTCTCACTTCTCTGCTAGTAAAGGCATTTTCTAGCTGAGCATCATTAAGTTATGTTGTGAGCATGACTTAAACCGGCAGTAATTAGCTTTCATCACCTACTGCTGGAGCTGCCAGCTGCATAAAGAGACAGAGGATTCTTTCATCCTCCAGACCCACAGTGAACTGCTCAGGTTTGTCACACAAAACATCCATCGGTGACACAGATCCCAAGCACAACAGGGATTTTTCACATTCTCCAATTCGTGGAGGGCAGCCTGCAAGAGCAGAGTCACAGCTGCTGCTGTTCATCTTTCTCTCAGCGAGTTCCCTCACTGCCTGCTGGACACAAGGTTTTCCCAGCTGATGCAGCTTCCCAGCATCACAACAGAGACACTGGAATGGGAGCCGCTCGTGTTTTCCTGTAATTCCTGCGAGGCAAGAGCGAGATGGGGCCAGAAGCAGCATCTGAGCCCAGGCCCAGTTTCTCAAGGGTTCGGCCCACCCGCCTATTATTAAATTTAAGCTTCTCCACAGCAGTTCCCCGGCTGCTCCGTTATCCCGAAGGACGCCCTGCTCCACCGGGGCCGCCCCACGGCCCGGCCCGGCCCCTCAGGGCGCTGGGTCCCCGCCTGGCCTGGCCTTGCCGCTCACCGGCCCGCGCCCGGCGCTCAGCCCGCTGCCCGCCGCTGCCGCCGAGTAGCGCCGCGCCGCCGCCTCCCGCGCGTCCCCGGCGGCCCGGCCGGCGCTGCAGCCGCAGTCCCCGGTGCCGGGGGTGCCGGAGGTCCCGGCGGCCGCCGTTATTCCCACTCCCAGCAGCAGCGAGAGGAGGCAGCGGCACAGCCCAGTGGGCGCGGCCATCTTGGCGGCGGGGCCACGTGCCGCGCGCGGTCACGTGACTGGGCGTGTCTGAGGGGAGCGCGAGGGGCGGGGCCGGGCTGTGCCCTCGTGTCCGTCCCTGTCACCTCCTGTCCATTCCTGTCACCGCCTGTCCATCCCTGTCACCTCCTGTCCCTCCCTGTGCCCTCGTGTCCATCCCTGTCACCTCCTGTCCTTCCCTGTCCCCTCGTGTCCATCCCTGTCACCTCCTGTCCATTCCTGTCACCTCCTGTCCCTCCCTGTGCCCTCGTGTCCATCCCTGTCACCTCCTGTCCCTCCCTGTGCCCTCGTGTGGCCTCGTGTCCGTCCCTGTCACCTCCTGTCCCTCCTTGTGCCCTCTTGTCCATGCCCTGTGCTCTCCTGTCCATCCCTGTGCTCTCCTGTCCATCCCCTGTCCCCTCGTGTCCATGCCCTGTGCTCTCCTGTTCCTCCCTGTCACCTTCTGTCCCTCCCTGTCGCCTCCTGTCCTCCCTGTCCCCTCGTGTCCCTCCCTGTCGCCGCCTGTCCTCCCTGTCCCCTCGTGTCCATCTCCTGTCCCTCCCTGTGCCCGTCTCCTGTCCATCCCTGTCCCCTCCTGTCCTCTCTGTCCCCGTTACCTGCAGAGCCTGTGCAGATGATGAAGGCTCTGGAGCAGTGCTCTGATGAGGCCTCTCTGGTCCATAGAGGGGAACGGAGCAATCCACATAATTATCTCAAATACCCACGGGAATCTCACCCGTCCATATAAATACATCAAATATCCACACGGATCTCCCATAAGGGGCGTCAAGAGCGTGGTTCCAGGCTCTTTCCAGGAAGGGTGCTTTGGTTCCCCCTCTCCATCAGGAAACTCACAATTCCTGCGTTCTTCATCCTCCCCGCAGTTCACTGTAGTTGTTGAAGATTCTGCAAAATCTTTACTTTCTTTGTGGGGGCTTCTGTTCAGAACTGTCAACAGAACGGATCTTCTGCATCATCCTACACGCCAAAATAAATCTTCACTCATCCTGCGGGATATTAATTCAAAATCCTCAATATAATTTTTGCTTATACTTACAGCAAAGAGAAGCATGGCCAGAGTGAAGGAGGGTTTTTATTGTTTGGTGTGTGTGAGTGCTGAAAGGAGCTGCACTCGGATGTGTTTGCTCTGTGAAGTTTCAGTGTGTGTAGAATGGCACTCGCAGGGATGAATTCCAATTATCCATCATTAGTCCCTTTTGCCCTGTGACGTGCTCCAGAAAAGATTCAGGGTGCAGGAAAACAAATGAGTGCAAACTTAATTATACAACAAACCCTTGCTGTTTTGGGGTCAGAAAATGGAAATATATCTTTTGTGTTGACACGACAATCTTTGCCCTTTGTTAAGGAATGCATGTCTATGAAAGTGAGATCTAAATCCAAATTATTTTCTCCTGCTAATTTTTTCCCAACACAATTCACTGAAGCGAGAGCAAAATGTAGGCATCCAAATTCTACAGACTTGTAGAGCTGAGAAGTGTCTGCCAGGATAACCTCCCCTTACTAAAGCCCAGGGACTCTGGCTGAGTGGTGATGGAATTCCGGAAAATCAGCTGATCTCCAATGAGCTGGGACAGCTCTCTAGTGTATCCTGCCCACTCGTTCTCAGGGCTGGTTTTCCTGGAATTCCTGCGTGCATCATTTGTGTAGTTCCATCAGGAGGGTTCATATTCCTTGCTCTCCCCGGAGAACAGATGAAATAATTACAGTTTGCTTCTGATCAAACTTCCAGTCTGAGATCCTGAGGACTTGGGAGAACTTTTGCTGGTGTGGATCATTTTGTGCTCAGCCATGCAGGCTTTAGTTTCTCTCTTCCCTCACATTGAGTCCCCACACTTCTGATCTTGCTGTTATTAAAATGTGATGGGAATGAGAGATTTTTCCAGCACTTCACTGAGAGCCTGAGGTGTTCTAGCATTTATCAGGAGTGCTTTTCATCCCTGAGTGCTGGCATGGATCTCCCAAAGGACAGGGAACTTCTGGGATCATCTTCCCCATTGTGAAGACCAGCCATCATGAGCAGGAGGACACAGATTGATCCTCAGAGTCCTGGAATATCTTCTGCTCTCGTTTTTCTTCCAGGGCTGTTGAGCTGCAGCTGAGCCAAGAGCAGAGACAAAACCTGTGCAAAGCCACCCCGCAGGCTGGAGGTGCAATGTTTCCAAAACAGCCCAGGGAAGCCAATGGTTTGTTGCAAATTTGTCTGCATAAAACAAGGCAGTGGAAATAAAAAGCAAATAAAAGACTTCAAACTTCGTTTTAACATCTTTCATCAACGCTGAATTTCCACAGTTGCTAAAATTAAAGTAGGAGCAGAGCAGAGCAGAATAAGGTTCGAAAAGGAGAAAAAGAACAAAGTACTCCAATAGCAAAAAATAAAAATCCCTCACAAGTTGTTTTCCTGTGACTGAAACCACATGTGAAATTGAGCCAAACATTCATAGTCCCGCTCCCAGGGCTGAAGTGATACCTACCAAGTAGTGTTTTTTCACCATTTCCTCTCTGAATTCTTGAGTTCATTCCCTCAGCCCTCTGGGGGTGTGTGGGCTCCAAGCCCAGCCCTCATTTGCTACTGAGTGAATGGGACTCCGTTCCCATCTCAGGGCTGCCTCCTGTAGTTCCCATTGTCAGGGAAAATCCCTTTAAGGGAATAGCTCTGGTCCTTCCCAAGGTGACCTTTTCCACCCCCACGCTGCCCTACAATTTTACCTCTTTCCAATGCTGTAAGATTATAGGAACCCCATGAACTCGCTGTGTCTGCAGCGGCATCCCAGAGCAAGCTCCTAAAAACAAATGGAAACTTTCATGATTATCTTTGCCAGCACCTCTTCAAATTTAGCAAGTCCTTCAGAGAACTTGGTCAGTATTTTTTGGCTGAAGGCCCAAAAATTGGTGAGGGGCCATCAGTAGCAAGAGCATGGAATGACAGGACAAGGGGGAATGGATTCCAACTGACAGAGAATAGGTTTAGATCGGTTATTAGGAAGAAATTGTTCCCTGTGAGGGTGGGGAGGCCCTGGCACAGGTTGTCCAGAGGGAGCAGCTGTGGCTGCCCCGTTCCTGGAAGTGTCCAAGGCCAGGCTGGATGGAGCTTGGAACAACTCAAATCATTCTGGGCTTCTGTGAGCTCCTCTCAGCCTTTGCAGAACTGACCAAGACCAGAATCAAAGGTAGTCCATAAGCAAAAATGTGGCCTTTGGTATCTGGGAGAGGAATGTCTCCAGAGGGCAGGCTCCATTCCCTCCCTGAGCAGCCTGTTGCCGTGTTCTCCCCCCGAGCTGCTGCTCGGATTTGTCCCTCAGTGCTGGAGCTATTCCAAGGCAGGCTGTTCGCAGAGCTGCTCAAGGTGCTCAGCAGGCAGAGCTCTGTCCCTGGCTCTGGTGACAGCCCTTGTGTCTCTGCCTGTGTCACTGCAGCCACTCACAGCCTCCGCCTGCTGAACCCATCCAGAGATTAGATTTGATTACACAAGAATTCATTAGGATTATCTAATGATATTAGGCACCACCACTCTGCCAAATTCCTGATGAGTAATGGCTTGTAGTACTGCAGCCATGTAGGAAACCCATAAAACCCTGTTCTCTGACCTTCGCTTCAGTTCCTGAGTCACGGGCTTCAGCTCCTGCATATCCTTGCTCCAGAGCCACAACTGCAGCTCCTCTGGAGGTATTTTTAACGAAGAGGCAGCGCAGGGGGAGGTCATGTTGATTTCAAAGTGGCTAATCTGGGTTTGTTTCCCTTCATCAGCGTTATTCCGCCGCTGTAGAGAGGGAAACAAGCAAGGAGCCGGGCTCCATTCCTACCTGTTACCCAGGGCAGCAGGTGGGTGTGGGTGAGAGTGAGTGCAGGGAAATGTGTCCTTCACTTAAATCCCAATTAAAACGATACAGTTGTTCTACAGGCAAACATTGCACCCACCCCTGTGCTCTGGGTGCTGCCAGCCAGCCACAGAGGGCAGGAAAATCAGGGTGTAACTCTGGGAAATAACCTGGGCTAATATTTAAGGGCAAATAATTGCATAATACAATAAATAAATGAAACATTACTGATTTTTATTCGCTGCTGGTCATTCTGGGTGAAGTTGCGATGTCTCGTTAGTGATGACCCCGTGCTGTTATTTTAGTGAAGAGGAGCCCCAGTGACGCTCGCTGTTCCCAGAGTTTGGAGTCGCTTCCTGCAGAACACAGATGACAGCACCTGTGCGGGCAGGTGCTCACCTCAGCCGCCACCTCCCCGCTATTCCGCGCTCCCCGAGTCGCCCTGACACCTGGTTTGTTCAGTGTTTACTCCGTGTTTACCCTCCCTGGCTGCTTTCCCCGCAGCCTCTGTGCCCGGTACCCCCGCACGCTCGCCCCCCGCCCGATCCAGGGTTCTGTGCTGAGCTAAAACACATCCGCATCCCCAGCCGGGGGGGTTCACCCCCATCACTGACCACACGGACCGAGCGGTCCATCCTCATCACTGACCCAATGCACCGGGACATCCATCCCCATCACCGACCGCACGGACCTGGGGGTCCATCCCCATCCCCATCGCCATCACTGACCGAACGCACCGGGACATCCATCCCCATCACCGACCGCACGGACCTGGGGGTCCATCCCCATCCCCATCACTGACTGAACGTACCGGGACATCCATCCCCATCACCGAACGAACGCACTGGGACATCCATCCCCATCACCGACCGCACGGACCTGGGGGTCCATCCCCATCCCCATCGCCATCACTGACCGAACGCACTGGGACATCCATCCCCATCCCTGACCGCACGGACCCGGGGGTCCATCCCCATCCCCATCCCCATCCATCACTGACCGCACGGACCCGGAGGGTCTCCGCTGCCCCCTCCCGGAGCGTGGGGCACGCTGGGAGCTGTAGTCCTGCGGGACGCCGCCCCCCGGCGGCTCGGCGGGGGCAGGACTCGGTTACCCAGCATGCTTCCTGGATTATTTAACAGGCGGCGGCGGGTGCCGAGCGCAGTGACCATGTGGACGCGCAGTTGAGGCGGCGGCGGGCGCAGCCTCCGGGAGCGGGACGGGGAGCGCCGCCGGAATGGGGCTGCCGAGCCGTCCGTAGCCCGCCCCGCCGCCTCCGCAGCCAGGTACGGCCGGGAGAGAGCGGGCACGGCTGGGCAGGGAGGGAGGCGGTGAGCGGCCGCCGGGGCAGCCCCGTCCCGCAGCCCGAGGGATGCAGCCTGGTGCTGGGCGGGGATGCCCGGGGATGCGGCACGTTGCTAGGCGGGGATACCGGGGAACGCAGCCCGCCGCTGTGCAGAGATGCGTTCCCGTGCTCGGCGGGGATGCCCGGCCGCCGCAGCCCTCGCAGGACCGGGCAGAGACCCCTCCGCCCTCCCGGCGGGTCCCGCAGCGCTGCCGGAGCGGGCTCCGGTCCCCCGGACCACCGCGGGCTCGGCGGTGCAGCTGCGCGTCCGCGCCAACTTTCCCCGTGTTTTTGCCCCCGTGCTCGGGGCTCAGCCGCGAGCGATGTTTCGCGTTATGTAAACACTGGTGAGCGCCGATGGGGACTTGGCTATGTGCGATCTTCCTCTTAAATGGTCAGAAAGCGGGCAGCTGTGGGTGGATGTTTCGGAGGGTCCCGGCGACTGGCCTGACAAACCAAATATTTGGCTGTTTCCTGGACTACAATAACTGGACTTGGGCGGGGGAAGGGGTGGGGGCACATGTGCATTCCCCATGCGCGTCCGTGGGATGTGCCATAACCCCGGGCTGTTCGCGTCTCCGTGCCGGGCGCTGCCCCGAGGCTCCCCGGGCTGTGCACGGGCTCCCCGTGCCTGTTGCTGTGCGGGGCTCCGGGAGCTTTTCCCCGCAGGGAGAATGCTCCGTGCAGCGGGACCAGCTGGGGCTGGCTCAGCCTTTCCCCTCCCTGCCCCAGGTGGGTTCGCTCCGGCTCCCAGCAGTTTGTCTAAAAAGACTCCAGCAGGTGAAAAGGTTTGAGTTGGATTTATTGCCGTGCGACGGTTCTGAGCCTGCCCGGCCGCAGATGGATTGGGCTGCGGTCCTGCTGCTCACAAATCAGGAAGGGAGAACGTGGCTAATACAATCCAGATCTTTGCCTGATGAAGATTTAGTGGCTGCGAGTCCTGCGGGGAGCAGCGTGTGTGGGAGCCACTGGTTTTATTTATTAGCGAGGGTCGGTACCTGTGCGTGTGTTTTATTTCTTAGAGCGTGTTTAGTTATTTGCCTTCGAGGTTCTTTTCCCGGGCTCAGAGATTGGCCTGCTCTCCCAGGACTTGCAGACCTGTTGAGCCGGAGGATTGGCTGACTCGCAGCCCAGGCCGTGGTGGAGCTGTTTTCCTTGCAGGGCTCAGCTGTGTGAGTGCGGGATGCCATGTGAGGCCAATATCCCTTCCTTTCCACTCAAGGCTTCCTCTGTGGCCGAGTTAATGGGCTGCCAGGCGCTGGATTTCTCGTTGGTTTCTCTCCTGTACTTTAATTTACACCAATTTCCTCGCACAGCCAGTATTCTGTGATGTAAATGCCCGGTGGTTTTGCTGGTGTGAGCGCCCGTAGCAATAACAGCATTGCGGGGTGTTGTGGCTGGAGCAGAGCTTTGGGTGTTCAGTGAGTGGAGAAAGCCGGTGGCGTTGATACGGCCAGAAATTCAGGGTTAACGGGACGCTTGGTGAAACAAACGTGGAAACTGACCGCTGTGAGACACAGCAGCTTGAGCCGGTGAGAAGCTATAGTGCTCAGTGTGCCTGAACCAAAAAAAAAGGAATCACTGTGAAAATAAAACCACAGTTCCAGTGTGTTTCAAAACAAGCTGATGCTGAGCTGATTATGTCTGATGTTTTCTTTAAACTGCTTCTTGTTTGTCAATAACAAGGGTTTTTCTTGTTAAAATGTCTTATTTCCCAAAGATTAAAGTGTTTGCTTAGATGAGGGGTTTTTTTCCCCCCCATCTGCTTGTTTTGCAGTGTTGATTAAGCCCTGCAAATAGTTTCTTACAGGGTTTCACAAATTAGGAAGTAAACAAACAGGAGTAACTTTGGCTTGCCTTTGCAATCATGGGGTGGAGCTTAGCTCGGGGAAATGGTTTTTATGACATGTGCTAATCCTCAGCACCATCGTTTGAGGGTGGAAGAGGCTGTGGTGGAGAGCGCAGGAGAGGGACATTTGGTTTATTTCTTTGATGATGGTTGGTGGAGCTGCAGGTGTGGATGATCAAAGCTGTGCTGGGGCTGATAAGTCCCAGGTGGTGTAAGGGACAGTTGTGATCTCTGGTTATAAGTGAGAAGTGTAATTTCGGGAGGAATTCTTCACTGAAAGGGCTGTCAGGCATTGGAAGCGGCTTCCCAGGGAGGTTTGGAGTGCCCATCCCTGGAGCTGTCCAAGGAACACTTGGATGTGGCACTCAGTGCTCTGTGCTGGGGCCGAGGTGAGGATTGGGCACTTTGGACTCGATGGTCCTGGAAGTCTTTTCCCACCTCAGGGGTTCTGTAACGTGAGCTTATCCCATAGCACCATCAATCCTCTGACTTTCCCTCAACAAACCTGTTTTGGTGCGGCATAGTCTAGAAAATGCAGGAATCGAGTTAAAGTGAAGAAATAATCTCATGTCCTGGCAGCTCACAGGTGAGGCTGTTGCAGCTTAGAGGGAGACTTGTAGACCACAATGTCCTGCTGTTGTGTGGTGTGAGGTCTTGGTCTGCTTTTGTCATAACTCCTCTGGTAGAGACAGCTCTGAATGCCCCTGGCAGCGTGGCGAGAACAGGGCACCTGCAGGGGTGGCAGGTTTGGGGGGAGTTTTGGGGATCCAGCTCCTCCAGTACTGTGTGTGTGCCAGAAAAGGGAACAGTCCCAGGGGCTGGTCACTTTGGGGTGCTCTGGAAGTCTGTTGTGGAAGCAGAAGCTCCTTTTGGCTGCTTCTGGTCAGATGAGCTGGTCTCTCCTGGTAAATTGCTGAAATGGACAACATTGAGGTGGAACTTCTTGTTTGGTGCTGTCGAGCAGATCCCAGCTATCCTGAGCCCTTGTCTGGTCCCTGCCCTGGAACTGGAGCCGTCAGAAGAGCAGGTGTTGCTCGTTCTGATGAGCTCTTGCAGCAGGTGCAGCTGGTTTTGGCTACCTGGGCTCGTTTGTGCCACCTGAGCTGTCCCAGCACAGGTGTGGCATCAGGAGCAGGGCAGTGCCTGTCCCAGTACTGGGCACTGCTGGGGCATCTCCAGTCTTGGGGGCAGCTCTGGGACCCTCAGAGTGAGAAAAACATTGAGGGGCTGGGGCGTGTCCAGAGATGGGAACGGAGCTGGGAAAGGGTCAGGAGCACCATGAGCAGCTGGGGAGGCTCAGCCTGGAGAAAAGGAGGCTCAGGGGGAACTTCTGGCTCTGCACAACGCCCTGATGGGGGCTGAGCTCTGCTCCCAAGGGACAGGAGGAGAGGGAATGGCCTTGGGCTGCACCAGGAGAGGCTCAGGTTAAAAATTAGGAAAAATAACTTCACTCAGAAGAGTAGTCGAGCACAGAAATGGGCTGCCCAGGGAAGCAGTCCCATCCCTGGACGTGTTCAAAGATTGAGCAGATGTGGCTCTTCCTTGCTTCTGGCCGATTTGTTGACTGTGGTGATTCCTTCAGTGCACGGCAAACTCCTTTGGAATATTTGATGTGTCAGCTTGCAGAGTGTGCTGGGAGCCTTTGAGACATTATTACCCCATAAATACAGGATAGTTGTAGTTGCAGGATTGTCTTAAAGCCAGGAGGAATCTGAGGCTCCCGTGGGAGGTGGGATGAGGGTAGTGGCTCTGTAGTAGCTGGTAGACGAGCTGCTGGCTCGCCCGTGGGTGAGTGTGAGGGAAGGCGGCCTCGCCAAAGCAGCTTATGGAGAGCAAGGGGTTTAGAGGCAGAAAAATCATGTGCTGCTGGAAAGTTATGTAAATGTAACGTCTCTGTCACAATGAGACCGTGGTGTAAATCCTGATTGCTAAAAATCTCCAGTACTGCGTGTCCATACTGTATGTATGAGTTTAGTTTCTTCTGCTAAGACAGCAACAGAAGCTGGAGGTGCTTGGGTGGCCTGGAGCCTTTTTATTTGTGCTGTTTGTGTGTGCTAATGCACAAGGGGAGTCAAAAGTTTCATCCTGGGTGGGGACAGGTGCCTCTTTACGGAGTGGAAGAGCAGGAGAGAGTGTCCCTGTGCTGCAGGGCCGGATGCTGGCTGTGTCCGTGGATGTTCCAAGGGATTGCTGTGCTCTTGCGCCGAGCCTCTCCTGGAGGCTGCTGCGGGAGGCAGGATGCCAAAACTGCACGAGCGTTGATCTGGCTCGATATTCCTGTCTAATTCCTGCTCCCCCTGGACACCACAAAAGCACTACAGCAATTATTGCCTGGTTCTCTGTCTTGGCACGGGCAGGCAGTGGTGGGGGATGGAGGCATATCCCTTTTTCCAGGGTGCTGCAACTGTCTTAGATCGGCAGGGGCATCCGGAGGCTCCTTGTGTGGCTCTTGCTTGTGCTGTAGCTGTTGAGAAGGTACATTTCCAGGTCTTCAGGGCAGTTGTGGTTCATGGGATCAAATTTGCTCAGAGGAGCCGTGGCTGCTTCGTCCCTGGAAGTGTCCAAGGCCAGGTTGGACAGGGCTTGAAGCAACCTGGGGTATGGAAGGTGTCCC
This sequence comes from Hirundo rustica, assembly GCF_015227805.2. Taxonomy (NCBI): domain Eukaryota; kingdom Metazoa; phylum Chordata; class Aves; order Passeriformes; family Hirundinidae; genus Hirundo; species Hirundo rustica. Next base: position 19,466,885 of record NC_053461.1, read on the forward strand.
TGCCCATGGCAGGGGGTGCAATGAGATGATCTTCGAGGTTCCCTCCAGCCCAAACCGTTCTGGCATTCTGTTCTGTGCAAAAGATGGAGATGAAATGGAAACTACAGGAGCTGTAATTCAAGTGAGGAAAGCTGCAACATTCAGCTGTGGATTCCGAACTCAGCGGAGTTTCATTTTCGTGCTTGTGGTTTTGGTTGAGCTTGTCAAAACTTGGATCAGAACTTCCTAGCAGCGTTCTCTGGAGGAGAGTAAGATGTCAGTTGATATCTGAGCAAGTTAACCCTCTGGAGCGAAAAATGGCTTGGAAATGTGCATGGAAGTCTGTGTTATTTGGGGATTTGTGGCTTGTGGCAATGTAACTGCATCCTCACGTGCCAGAACGCCGACGTGAAGAGTGCTGCAGGAAGCTGAATGTTCGTGTCTCACTGATAATATTCCCTGGGAGCGTCCAAGGCCAGGCTGGGCAGGGTCTGGAGCGAGCTGGGACAGTGGAGGGGAGTGGAATGAGAGGATCTTTCAGATCCCGTTCAAGCCAAACCAGTCTGTGACTCTGTGATCCTTTGGCTGCAGAGGTGATCAAAGGAAGGGGAATAGCTCTGAGAAATGGAAATGCCAGATGTTTCTGGGTTGGGATGTGAGGTAATGCCTCTGCTTTGGGAGCCATGTGATGCTGAGCTCTAAGGGAAGAGGCTTGCTTGGTTGAACCCAGTGTCACAGTGGACACAGGCAGCTCATCCTCTCCTCATCCGGTGCATGATGTCTGTGATCAGAAGATGATAATCTCTGAGGATGCTCATGGAAGAGATTTCTGATCATAGTAGGCCAAAAAATGGCTGCTTCCCGAAGGCTGTACTTTGTTTTTTGTTTTATGGAATTGTTTAGTACAGTTTTGCATGAAACTTGTATAAACATTTCTTTTGTGCCTTGGCCCATCCTGTCTGCTTCTCCAGAAATTCAGAAGTCTGCCAAGAAGTTGTGAAGGAAAAAAGCTTTGTTTGCAGTCCAGCTCTGTCCCATCTGCATCCCGCTCCAAGAAGAAACGCACGGCCACAGATGCGGACACCGACCTCAGCCGGCTGATGCTGCTTGATCCGAAGGGTTAATTGAACCCTTCTGATTAAAATAACCCTGCAATCCTTGGCTGCTCCTCTCTTAAGTGTTCAGTAGATTCAGATGCTAAGCGCTCGTGGGTGGTTCAGTATTTTGAACCTTTGCCTTCTAGAAAATTACAGTTGGGAGGCCAACAGGTACAAGTCAGCCTGGGAACCGGAGCCTTCATCTGTAAAGGAGCCCGGCCCATCAGGGCTTCTGAGCTCAAAGTAGGTCCCCCGGCCACCAGTGGCTCTCCACACGTGCTCATCATGTGCTGGCCGTGGCTCCTCCTCTTGGGCTGGTTGTCCCGGGCGCCGAGGTTTTATCCCGGGAGCCGGGAGCCGGCGGAGGTGTCCGGGAGGGACGAGCGGCGAGCGCGGGAGCGTCCTGCCTCGGGACACCGCCGGAGCCCGCGGGAGCGGCGCAGCGGGACGCGGCCTCGGCTCCGCTGCCCGAGGGGACCCCAGCGCGCCGGGGACACCTGCCAAGCCCAGCCCTGGAGACCGACGGCGGGCCCGCCATGGAGGAGAGGGAGCCCCCGCCGAGGTGCGGTACCGGGGAAGGTGCTGGGCGCTGGGGACGGGGGCAGCGAGCAGCTGCGGGGCCGTGGAGGCTGCTCAGGGACAGGCGAAGGAGACGGCGGTGCTGGGTTTGGGGAGCGCCGTGTTCGCCACGGAGGGTTGATGTGGGGTGCAGGAGCCGGCCCCTGCCGTGGTGAGCCCTCAGTGGATCCTGGCCGCACAAAGTGACGCTGGCACTGCTCTGTACCCTCCTCTTCCTTGGCCATCTTTGCTCCTTGGCCGAGCTCCAGGCGGTGTAATAAACCGAGCTTGCTCTCTTTCCCCATGACATTGGTCGTCCCGGTCCTTTTGGCGTGTTCCAGCTCTCTCCTGATGGAAATACGCTGGAAAACATTGTGTGCTCACAGGGGCCTCGTTCGGAGGCTGACGTCCAGGCTGCCTCCTCCCAGCAGGGCTGGAGCCAGCAAGGATGGACTTCAGGAAGTATCAGCTTCAGTAAGTGCTCCTTACTTTTAATGGGATTAAAAAGATGCTGTCAGGTTGTACTTGATTTGGAACCAAAACAAATGCTGTTTTTCCCCTGACAGTGTGTCTCTAATAGATTTTCTTTTTCCAGCTGTCTGCAGATGCCTGTCAATGGGACCTGTCAGTCGTGTTTCTTACCTCAGTCAGTGGCTGCTGTGTAAGGGATTGCTGTCAGAGTGTAACTTCCATGCTTTTGACCTGAATTCTCTGTAACTAGCTTGTCTTGTTCCACTGGGCAAATAATTAAAAAAAAAAAAAAAAGGCAGGTGCCCTTTCTAAGGAGAAAAGGACATTGTGCACATTTGCTTTCCTGTATCGAGGTTTTATTGAGGTTAAAGTTACCGAAATGAGTTGCTTTATCTGTTTTTTTAGGCTGTTGCTGCACCTATGAAACAGTAACTTCTGTGCAAGTTTGTCACTGATACGATAAAAAAAAATCTCTTTATCTGTGAAGTGGCAAGTAGCATGAGCAGCAGGTAATTAACTCTGCCATGGTCTCGCTGTGTGAGTTTACACTCCTCTTCCTAGTTATTTCTAGAGGAAGGGGAAGTGTGTGCTTGATCAGAAGTGCACTGAGACTGATGTCCCTCCTGGGAGCAGAGGGGAGCGTGGGCTGGTGGACGGGGGTTCGGGAGACCTGGGTTCCGCTCCGGGCTCCGACTCCGACCTGCCGTGTGTCCTTGAGAAAGTCACCCTGCTCTGCTGCTCCTTCCTTCCCCTCTTCCCCAGCCTCCATCTTGCCTGCTCAGCCTGGAAATTGGGGGGAAAAAAAACCCCCATCTGCTGCGTTTTAAGCGTCGGGAGGAAGAATACTGTGTGTGAGAGGGTGCGTTTCTCCTCCTTAATCTAACGGTTCATCAGCGGCAGATAGCCGCCTCCTGGACGTGAAAGGTTGCAGCTGAAGGGGAAAACAAGATCCTGTGGTAGATAAATGTACTGCACTGATAGGGTTTGTTTTGTTTTGTTTTTTAAGGTGTAATCTCTGAAATGGAACTGCATGTGCAAAAAAAGGAGCAGCGCTGAACCCTGCCAGCGCCCTGAGCTGGGTCCCGCCCGGGTGTGTGAGGATCCCGGTGTTCAGGACATGGCCTGCTCCACATCCCAAAATCCCTTTATTTGCCTCTCCCTGGCGAGTGCAGAGAGCTCCTTTTAGATTTGCTAAGTCAGAAGCTTTGCAGATGACAGAGCTCTGTCCTCAGCCCCAGCCCGGTGATTATTCACTGGGTGAGCTTTTAAATAAAGCACTTCCTCCCTTCTTTGGCTGTTCTAATGGGATTCTTAGGAATCTTAGTGTCCTCAGGGAGGAAACCTTCCTTTTTTTTACTGAAAGAAGAAAGAGAAACATCAGGTTTGGGTTCAGATTTTCAAGTTAACTGCACCTGTGAAAATACAGAATGCTCTGTGGGTGTTATCCAGAAAAAAACCCACATGAAATCTTGATCAGTCTACAGGGCCAAATTTTCAGCCAAGTAATCTTGTAAAATTTGGATTTACCAGATTATCTAAACCCTGGATTTTCTGTGTAATACAGGGTTTAGTTGCATTTAAAAAATGTTAACTCGCTTGGCCTAATTTACCAGTATTAATGACCTGATTCCATTTAATTCAAACACAGGCTTACCTGTTCTTGGGGGTTCTCGGATCTGTTCATTTCCGGATGATTCTGCCTATGCCATTAAGCAGTTCTTTGTGTTTGCTTCTTTGTTGTCTCTCTACCCTTAAACTCTGGTCTTGTTTCTGTCAAAAACTGAAACAGAATTAAACTTTCACTCTGGAATTTCCTGTCGGCAGTAATGAAGTTGAAACACTTAAGTACAGTTTGAGATGCTATTCTTAAACAACTGAGATAGTGAAAAAGACTTTGATAAAGTGCTGCTCCAGTTTTGGTACCAGCACATGTACAATTGCCAGTGTTTATTGAATTGAGCACTAAACCAGAGTGAAAATCTGCCAGTAGAGACCTGAGTGAATCCTGGGACTGCAGGGCACAGCGAGGAGCTTTTAGTTTATTTTTTTTTTTCCTCTAAACCAACGTCGTTAGAAGCATCTTAGAAAGACGCAGTAATTTGTATCGCGGTTGCTGGGAATCAAACAGTCGGCAATAAGACACATTTGGGCTTGTTTATTTTACAAACGGGATTTGCAGTCGCGGGGTAAAGAATTAAAATCCCACACGAGGCAGACGTGTGAGACACGAATTCGGGGAAGCGGCTTCGGGTTCTTTGAAAAAGCCTTTTCACAAAGGCTGGGGATGAGGAATGACGGTGCAGGGCTGCTGTCACAAACAGTCCCCGTGAGGAAGGACTTCAGACGGGGCCTTGACTCGGCTCTTCAAGGAAAGCTCCCTCTTGAAACCTGTTTTTTCCAGCTTAGCACCGGGATTGAGATGAGTGGTGGGAGAAATGAATGTGAAATGTTTCCAGAGCAGTTGCATTTCCCGATCTGAGCGTTTGAAAAGGCAGCTGTCCCATGGAGGTACTCGCTATTGAGCAGGCAGCTGGATTTTTGCAGTGTTTTCCCTGTTAATCCTGCTTTAACCGCCGGCGTGAAATGTGTTTTCATGAGAAAAAGGATTGAATTTCAGGGACTATATTAAGCTTATCCTGGTTTATTCAAGGCCATTAGGCTGAGCATATGCTCTGCTCGTGCCCTAAAATACAACAGAGTCCTGAGAGCTGCTGGGAACGGTTTTGGGTCTGCAGAGCTTTGCCTTGGGTTTGGGGACAAACCATGGTCAAGGGCTTGTACAAACCCTTCCTCTGCATCTCAGAACTGCTTCTGTTCAGTCCTCTTTTTGCTGTAGGGAAAGCAGCTTGTTTGGAAGATTCACCCAGGATAGTCCGTAGTAAGAAATAATCAGAGCTGACCCCTGGAGCTGTGTCGTTTTCTGTTCAGTCAGAAAATCAAACTCGGGCTGGTGTGGTGCAGATTTGTGCTCGCCAGAGCAGGAGGGGAAAGTCCTGAAACTCCTGGGCTGGAGAGATGGTTTTCCTGGGCTTAATTCTCTGCCTGGATTTAGGAAATGCATGTTCAGATCCAGCCCCATAGAGCAGAGCTGGCTGAGAAGCTTGTAGGTCAGTCTCTTGAAATTCACATGAAATTCAGCAGGTTTCTATGTTTGCTTATTTATTTTAGTCAGTTTCTTAAACACGAACTTGATTTTGTTTTCCTGTGCAGATAAACTGTATATAAAACATACTGAGACACAAACTTTGATACAGACATGAGGGAGCAGTCACCAACATAATTATAAAACTTCAGGCTTTCAGGGCTTAAAAAAAATACTGCAGAATGTGTTCGTGTCTCAGGAATTTTTGATGTCTTTGGGCAGATATAGTTGACTTCTCAACATACAGTCCACTTTTACTTCAGGTTTCTTTTGTAACCTGGCAAGTCCTTCTGTCTGTTAAAATTAGAACCTTCAGTTTAGAGGGAAAAGAACATTATTTTTAAAGCTTGGGTTGCTGCTCTCGACACTGCTGCCACCTGAGTTAAGCTGCTTGGAGAAACCTGACTTCATTTTTGCTAGGTAATACCACGCTTATCAGCACTTCATCTTTGATTTTTTTTTTTTTTTTTTTTTTTAAAGTGAGTTTACCTAGAGGGAAGCTTGTTTTCCTGCAGTGTTTAAGGGGAGGAGAAGGACAGTGCTCCCTGGGTAACGCTGCCGTGTTTCAGCCGGAGCAGGGTGGATTTCATGCAGGGCTCCTCTCTTGCAAGGCTGTGAGAGTGCCATTAAAGCAGGGAACATGCACAGAGCAGCTGCAGATGTTATTTAGGGCCGTCCCCTCCTCTAGTGTGCATCGATTGCTCTTGGCACTGGCGTATCTAAAATAAATAAATAGTGGGGTAATGGCTGTGTTTGTCAATGGAGCACAATTGCCTTTTGAGCGGCGCGATGGTGCTGTGCCCGTGAGAGCCAGGCACCGGGAGGATGTGGAAATCCTTCAGGGAGCTCTGATGGCCAGCCCAGTCTGGTCAGTGCCCTGGGGAGGGAAATGTCCCCTCCCCAGCCAGGGGGACACGCAGGGATGCTCTGAGTGAGTGTCCAGGAGCAAAGCTCTTCTCCTCAGTGCCTCCTCTCCCTGTGCTGTGAACTGGGCATGGATGTGCCAGTGCTGACAGCTTGTACTGCCTCCGCTCCTGCCTTGTCCTGCTGAAGGGAATAATCAAAAATCACCCCCGCAGGGGTCTGATCTGGGGAGGATTAGTGTGGTCAGCTGTTGTTGATGGCACCTTTTAGAAAAATAGGTTTTCACGCCGGATACCCGGGAGCTTTGCTCTTGAAAACTTTGCGGTTTTACTTTTTGCAGTTGTCAGAGGTAGAAAATACGTCACTTGAGGTGGCTGACCATTTGGTGTTTGATGCCAGTAACTGGGGTGATTTTGTGAGGAGACTGTAAAAAGCTTTGAAGCTAAATCAGTGCAGCAGTGATTCTCTTCCCTTGAATGTGGGGAGGCCGGTGGGGTCACTGAGCCCCTTCTCCATCTGCCAGTCCAGCGTGTTCCTGAGCACTGGCCAAGCTGAGCAGCAGCACTTGTAGGGGGAATCTCAGGGGGACTGATTTTGGCTATTAAAGAATACATGTAGCCAGTGTTGGTTTTGAGTGTGGCAAAGCCTGAGGATAAATTAGTATTTTATGGGAGTGGGAATTGGCTCCCTGCTTCCCGAGGTGGTGGAGCATCTCCTGGTGTGTTGGAGATGACATCACACGGATGGGTGTTAGAGCAGTATTCAGAAATGCAAGAGCAGGAGGAGTGAGGATTTACATGTGATTAATCCTTGCCTGAGCCTTGGGAGACAAGGTTATTTTAGCCAGATCAGTGCTTGGCAGAGCTGGGATTGTGAGGAGCACAGCTCTTCTGGCTGGGAGGGGCTGGGAGCAGGAGGAGCTGGGATTCCAGGCTGCACCCCAAAGCCTAACTCCAGCAGAGCTGGGATTGTGAGGAGCACAGCTCTCCTGGCTGGGAGCAGGAGCCATTCCAGGCTGCACCCCAAACCCAGCTCTGCAGTGATGGCTTTGCAGGCTCATGCAGAAATTCTGAGGGTGAAGAACCCAGCAGTTCAATTCACTGAACTGCTGCCAGCTGAACACCACCCTTCTATCCAGAGCTCTGTGATGGATATGGGTAAAGCTGATAAACTTTTATGAGTGGAATTGTCAGTAAATTGCAGAAGAGCTTTTTTTTTTAGGGATTTGCACTGTTGTGATATGTCAGAGTTACAATATCATGGTGTGTTGGGGTCTTCCTCAGTGAAGAAAATGTGAGAAAATTGAGGCTGTACCCTGGAAAGTGATGCAGGAGTTTGCTTGTCCATCCCTGAGCCTGGTTTTGGTCAATGGTCTGAGTTTTTTTGTGTTTTTTTTTTTTTGGCCAAGAAGAAAATCTCTACTGGAAGTCAATAATTTTGACCTCCACATTCCCTTGGGAAGAGCTGTGGTGAACAGCTGCCTCTTGTGAGGGAAAAGCAATCCTCCTCATAGCCTGGAAAGGAAACCTTAGTGCCATTGTAGAAAGGGTTAATTTTGGAAGTATCTGTGTTTTTTGTTGGCTTAGACAGCTTTTGCTTTGGGCTGTATTAATTCAGGGCTGAGCCTGATTCTGAGGGATGAAAAGTTTTTTGGTCTGAAGTTGGTAGTTCAACATCCAAGTCAGGAAACGAGCAAAGATGCATTTCCAGCGCTGCTAATTCAGTCACTCTGCATATTTCTGTATGTTTCATGGCATAGATCTTAAAATAGGTAGCAGTGTTTTCCTGTCCACTTATCGAGAAGGAATGGGAACAGACTGTAACTGAAGGACTTGGCATTTAGCAAGAAACCTGGAGCCAAAGGGTTTGTGTTTGTGTGCACCCAGGTTTGATTGCAGAGGAGCTGAGACCCCTTTACCTGCATTACCAGCCTGTTATCCCCCGGTTTGCCTGGATTTGTGTTTTGTTGTGCTGGTGACACAGATTTACTGGGATAGAATGTCTGTGGCATGCTTTGATTTAGTAAATGAAAGTTGTTACTGCTATTCCCAGCAGCGCTGATCCTTTGGCAGTGAGGAGGGAGAGCTGGTCGGAGCTTTTCAGAAGAAAAGTGTAACTCCAGGTTGTTATTGCTGCAAACATCACCCTTTAGGTCTCCATGAATTTGTCCTGGTTGAGCTCCTACCTTGCCTAACAACCTGGTCCTTACGCTTTTGGCAGACAAGCAAAAGTCCAGGGAGAGGGGATATTTATCCCGGTATGGCCAGGGCTGTGCTCTAGAGTAAACAGAATTTCCTGCTGCTCAGTTCTTGTGCTCTCAGACCCTTCAGAGCCTCTTTGGGTGTGATGGGGAGAGGGAGTGGAAGCGTTTAGAGTTTTTCCCTCCCCTGTGGAGCGTGGTCCTGGGCAGTGCTGGCCGGCAAGGCTCACAGCCTTGCTGCTCCTGCTGGTTGAAAACCTCAGGCACAGCAGCTGGTTGGACCTTTTGGAACTTGGTGATCCAAAAGCAGGGCTTGGGAGGATCTCCAGGAAAGCAGTAAATGGGCTTGGAAAAGATGTCTTTGAAAATCTGTTGGGTTTTTTAATCTGGGCTCATGTTGTCTCTGTTACTGTGACAGATTGAAACTCACTTTTTTTTCCTGTATTTATTGGAATGGCAGGTGGGTGCTGTGTCATTTAGACTCAGGGCTTTAGAGAAAATAAAGTTCTTAATACAGGGGAAGTTGGCAACATTCAATGTCTGTCTCCTCAGTGTTACATTTAAGGCATCTATTTTAAACCCAGGATTGAAGTATTACTGATTTCACAGGGATTTGGTTTCCCGATAAAGCGTTTGACTTTGAAAATTCTTAATCTTTGTTTTTACATGAAAAATCTGTTGTCAGGCTTGTTGAGTGACTGACTCTGGTTTTGGGCCTGCAGGTGTAAGCAGGAGGCTGCCGGTGTCGTGTCAGAGTTTTGACGTGACCCAAAAATATTGCCACGAATCGGGTCAATATTTTGAATTTCTCAGGAGCACCATTCCAGCACAAAGGAGAGCCTTTAAAGCGTGCTTAAACCCATCTTTAATTCTGGCAAAGAAATGTGATTCAGTTACAAATATGCCTTAAACTGAAGCATCCCTCTCCCCCTGGCAGGTGGGATGGGGTGGGTTGGTACAGCTGAAATCCAGCATGCTCTGGGATGAATCCCTGCCTGTGCACCAGTCCCACGTGGAATGGGATGCCAGTAGCTGCTTGTTTTTCCCTGGTTTATTTTTCCAAGCGAGCACTCTGGCGTGTGCTGGCTTTTCTTTGATACCTGAAATTCCACTGAGAGAACCAGCAATCAAAGGCGAAGGGTCCTGTTGCTGTAACCCCTGGTAGCTGCACCGAGGAGTTCTGCCTGATTAATGTTGTGCTTTATTCTTTCTTCTTTCTTCCAGGGGCAATAAGCCAGAGATGACTGACAAGATGTCGAGCTTCCTTCATATTGGAGATATTTGTTCTCTCTATGCAGAGGGCTCAACAAATGGATTTATTAGCACTTTGGGGTAAGAGCAGCTGTTCTCTTGTATTAAAAACACCCCAAGAAGGAGTAGCAGAGCTCAGCTAGCTCTCCTGAGCCTGATCCCAGGGAATAGTGGCTAAAACAAGGGAGCTTTGTGGATTGATTCGGCCGTAAATTCAAAAAATGGCCTAAATTGAATGTGGCAGGGTGGATTTTTGGGAGGCTGGAGAGTGCATCAACAGCTGTGGTGCAGTTTTATGTCCTTGGTGGGGAGGAAGAGCCTTGTCAGGTGAAGGGGTAGAGGGGGAAGGAGGGCAATCCAAGGATTTTCATGTTGTCTGTCCTGTGTCCATCCGTGTGTCCCGTCCTGTCCCTCCCTCGCTCCCCCAGTCAGGGATGAACAGACCCCAGTGCACTCTGCTGACTGCAGAGGTAGGACAGGCAATGGATGTCGTTTAAAAATGTATCTATATCTAACAAAAAAAGGATCAAATCCCCGAGCCAAGTGGTTTAAATACCAGCAACTCACCGCTACAGCTAGTTTGGCCTTAAAACGGAGGTTTAATCTGAGGTTTCTCCTATTGAAGGAGAACACGTTTTGCCCCTTGTGCTTTGCCAGAGCTCTGGAGCTGCAGCGGGAGCTGTGTTGTGCCAGCTCCTGCCCTGGGCGTGCTTCCCACAGAGCCCCTTTGTGCTGCCTTCCACAGGCACACAGAGCAGGTGCCGTGGAGCAGGGAGAAGTGAATGCTACTGCATTAACCAAAAAAGTAGCTTTTCACGTGGGGAAAAGGACGAGCTGGCAGAGCAAAGCCGTGGAATGGGAACAGCAGCTCTGGAGGAGAGCCAGGGAATGTTTGATCCTGCTGAGGAGGAACCTCTGCAGACATCTGGGTGCTGCCTGGGGAGGAGCCCTTGCAGGGTGAGGAGCTCCAGGAGCAACTCTGGCACACGGGGATGTGCCCGGTGAGCACACAACCTGCTCTTTGTCATTCCCAGTAGCCCTAAGGGCCTCAGGGTGGGTACAGTCACAGCACACTTTTTGATGCCTGCAGTCCAGATGCACCTGATAAATGGAGCTCCCAAGCAGGGTACACAGACAGCATCCTGGTAAGTGCCTCGGCAGGAAACGATGGGCTGGAATCTCACCTGAGTGACTCCAAACTAACTTGTAGGTTTAGTCCTCTAGCTATTAGGATTCTGGAAAATAAGGGGGCAGAGAAGGAAGCAGACACTGAAGATGCACCATGATCTATTATAGGAAAGAGAAGAAAATATGGGATGCTGCCAGAAAGGAAAGAAGGTATGATAAAAGCAAGGGATGTAGTAAGTAGGGTTGGTCGAATAGTATTTGGCGAATGTATTTGACAAATTTCCCAGGTCCTCGTCAAATATGACACGTGCACTCTGCAGTCCTGGATCGGCTGTGTAACGGGCCAAATACTATCTGCTGAACACTGGCAACGTGAATTATCCTCTACAGCTGCCTCTTGTTTTTCTTCCCAGCCCTGAAGCGAGTTTGGCAGTAAATAATTCCAGACCGAGTAGAAAGTTGTTCTGGCGTGCGGAGTCCCACGCGGTGCATGATGAACAGTGTGCAGTGGCTGCGGCTTCTGATGGCATTGCTGAGCAGATATTTTTCACCATGGGTGGTCCTTTTGGACCTGGCAGGCCCCAAGCACGTGTATTTCCTAGGCTTGATGAGATGTTCTCGTGGCAGGCCTAAAGACCCCTCCGTGTTGGAGCCCCCTCTTTGATTTGCTTAGTGCTGTGTTAAGGTAACTGCATTATGTAATGGCCACGTATCTCTGAGCCTAATTTAAGCCAGAAATCCTAATTGCTTTGTGAAACATGAAATGCATTATCATTTTAATAAGCTTTAGTAATCAAATTAGTTTTGTCCCGTATTTAATTTAGTCTTTGTCCTGGAGAAAATTAAAGCAGCCAAGGAAAGATTGGGGGTGATTGTCCTCCAGCCCACGTGGAGTTTGGACAGTCTGATGTCACGACGACGTTTAATGCCTTGTTACGTGGCTGCTGGAGGCTGAGGAGCAGATACCGCTCTACATTCCAACGCTGTCCTAAATCTCTGAAGAGTGTTCCTATTTAATATTCCTACGACACGTTGCTCAATCAGAACCTTGCTCTTGCTGCTTCCCAAACTCAGTGCTGTCATCATGATGATTACTGGTGTACAATGGATCCTCTTTCGTGTTTCTCGCCCTGTAAAATTTTCCTCTCACTAGTTTGGGGAGTTCCTCTTTACTTTCACCTTAATCTCAGATGAGAGGGGCCACGTTGCACTGAGATTATCCGTATGGGATGATCAGAGTAACCTATTTCCTTGATATTTTTGGCCCTTTGTTCACCAGAAGCAGGTGCTTCAGCTCAAGTGTTAATTCTGTTCACATTGGAGCACCTGTATATATGCATAAATTTATAGTGCTGAGTAGGGAGAAAATCCATGGGGAAAAAGCAATTCAGTCTGAATGTTTGCACATGCAAATTTTAGATGCATAAAACTCTTGAGCCCCCTTAGTTTCTCTGGTCTCTTAATTTCTGTGCACTTCCTTATTTTCTCTAGCTGTCTCGAGATGCTCCCTGCATGTTGACCAGCCTCTGCAAGGAACAACTCTCATATTCTAGGTCTCGGTCTTCCTCGAGTTGATTCTGCATGAGAATGGACCTCTCAAACCTTTGACCTTGGAGTTTTACTTTCTACGTTGGTGTAGAAAGCCTCTTTGACAGATTGGTTGTTAGGGGCCAAATTGAGTCGTTTAGGATCCAATCCAGCCCCAAAGTGTTTGGTTACAGGTGTGATTTTCCACTTTGGGAAAAGCCCCGTTCCACCTTGATCCAGAGCTGCTCAGGCAGAGCAGTGGGAGCAGCTGCTTCTTAACTATTCCCTTTATTCTGTGGGATTTCAGCTGACCCTGTGGGGGTTGTGCAGGGGCAGACAGCTCTGTCCTGGCATTCCCTCTTGGAATCTCTTGGGTTTGCTTGTCCAGCTCCCGGCAGAACAGGAGGAGGTTGGCTCAGTCAATCCCTCAGCTCGCCCTGTGTTTGGCTGGTGAGCAGGAGGAGGGTACATTTGTGCCTTCCTTTCTCTCAGGAGTCAATTTTCACTGTGGCAGTGACTGTTCCTGCCATGTCTTAATACTCGAGGGGTCACCGGGTCAGTGTCCAGTTTGCATAGCTGTCGTATTTTCCCAGTCTGCATTCATATAAACACGTTTGTGACTCAAATCTGTCCAAGAGGCAGGAGCTGTCCTGAGGCTGTCTGTCACCTCCCTAGAATATGGGCTGTTCTGTCTGCACCTCGAGCAGGGGACATAAAGGTGATGCAGAACACAGGAGCAATGACTTATTTATTGTCCCACCTACCAGGAGCATAGCTCTGGGCAACAGTAAAAATCAGCTGCATGCTTCTTAGAATAATCTGGCATAAGTTGGCATTTGGGGAATGTCTTCTGCTGAAGTGGCCACTGGGATGAAATATTGCAAGTGAACGACTTGGGTTTTGTTGAGGAGGATGGAAGGGGCTGCAGGGGGATGGAATCTCACTTCACTGCTCATTTCTTTGCAGCCTTGTGGATGATCGGTGCGTTGTACAGCCAGAAGCAGGTGATCTTAACAACCCACCCAAAAAATTCAGAGGTAAGTCGGTCAGGCAGCTCCTCGCCCTTCTGCTTAGCAGTGATTCTTCGTTTTGTGCGGCAATGTGTAACAATTTCTGACCTCCCTGCTTTCTGTAGCATATTTTAGTGTCGTCTTCTTCCACGAATGACAGCTCAGGAGGAAAAATGTGTGTGGGACTGTGGTGGTTTAACCTGAGTCAGCCCCACCCAGCAGGATGGGGGAGAACTGGAGGAGTGTTCAGATGAAGCAGTTCGGTAGATACAGGAGAAGCTTCACACAGCAGCAAAGCAAAACAATGAGTTGGTTCCCCATTTCCCACGGGCAGGCGGGTGCTGGGCCAGGACAAATCCCATCTCCACAGGCACTCCCAGCTCTGTATCCCGGTGTGATGGTCTGGGATACCCCTGGGCTTGGCTGTGCCCCCCAGCCCTCGCAGGTGAGGAGCAGAGATCTGAAAGCAGTCACTGAAACGTCCCTGTGTTACCAACAGCTTCCAGCACAAATCCCAATTGTGGCTCTGCCAGCCACTGCAAAGAAAATTAACTCTGTCCCAGCCAAAGCCAGGAATGAAGAAAGCTTTGTGAGGGGATGGGCTTGAGGTTCTCAGCTGTTTGCCTTTCAGATCTGTCCAAACTTTCAGGATCCCTGAAATTAATTACTTTTCTTCCTTTCTATCACACATTCTAATTACCCAGTACCAAACCTCAGGGAGGAAGAAAATAAAATGGAGCAAGTGTTTGCCACAACTATTGTTGTCTGACCTAATTTGATACGAGCTACCTTGGGCTTTGCTTTCATTCTGCCAGGAAACTTTTGCTCAGTGATAAGAAATTAGTGCTCTGCTTTTCACAGTTTGGCAGGGGCTGACTGGCTCAGACAGGAAGAGAAGCGCTAACTGGAATTTTGTTTGCCAAGACCTTGAATTCTTTTTCTCACCCCTGAGTTGTATCTTTTACCCAGAGGATATCTCAGCCAAATATTCTACGATTTTGGTCTGGGTTTTATTACTTAGATGTAGCAGCAACCGTGTGTCCTGTTTCTTTGGGTGAATCTTGTTTCCTTGGTTATGCTTTGCCTTTATCAGGGCCTCAGAATCGCCATAATTCCATTCCGGTTTGCCCAGAACTGCAGGTGATTGCCCTTGAAAATCTTGTACAATCTGTACTGCTGCTTTTGCTCGCTGTTATTTGGGTGGTTTGTGTAATGGCTTTTTTTTTGCCATTACACGATGTCACATAGAACAAAACTCTCCTTTTTTCAGCAAAATGTTGCTGAAATCTTTGAGCTCTTGTTGGTTTTTCTTCCTTTTTCCCGGAAAACTGAAGAGCTGATAATTGAAACACTAAAGAGGCAACCTGGGGAAGTTTCAGCATTCAGTGGTAAGCTCTCCAGGAAGGAGCAGTGTTGTTGTGTGAAGCAGAGCCTTGACTTGAGGCATTCTCGATGTTAAAACCGTGTGCAAGAATAAAGCCAGATTTGACTGAGACTGCTGGGTGCAGAAGGAGGCGGAGGGAGAGACGGAGAGAGAGAAAAGAATGAGAAAAAGGCAATTCTTGCTAGCACAGTTTAGGAACTGCAAGTACAGAGAGGCATTTGTCTGACATAAAACACCGTGGTTAAGACATTGTAAATGTTCTCATATTACTTATAATTTATACAGGGAGAAAGAATGGTGTGAACCTTTTCCAACCTTTGTAGTTACTTCAGTGAAGCTTTCATGGGGAAGTTTATGCTTAATGGTAAATGGCAACAAAAGCCATAAAATTTTAGCAGGCTTTTCTCTTATTTATACACATACTTGGTGAGTGTAGTCTGAGATAAAACGTTTTCCGTGATAAATACGTTCAGGAGAAGTAATAATGGAGTTTATCTCCCCATCTTCACCAGAAATGGAAAATAGACGTTTTTGTGCAGAGATTGGGTGGGCTTGGGATAGGGGATCAGGGGTGGAATGGGATCAGCTTTGAGGTCCCAGCCCAAAGCGTTCCGTGAATCACGCTGGTCATCACAGCAGCTGCAGACCTGAGGAGTGGGGTCAGGCACTGGGAGTCACGAAGGAATGTTCAAAAATCTTCTTGGAGCAAGAAGAAAGTGAATCAAATGGAAGGGACTTGCGTTACACCCTTACAGAGGACTGGGAAAAGACTTCTGTGGTTTATGTCCCTGTGCTCCAAGGTGTCCAGGTGCAGGTCAGTCCCCTCCTGGAGGGACACTCTCACCTTTGGCCAGGCTTGGGGATCTTCTTTTTGGTGTCATTTTTTGGCAAGTGTCATTCTGAGCTTCTTAGAGCAGCTCTCTCCTCTGTGGGCAGATGTAAAGCAGTTGTAAATACAAATTTCATGCTTAATCAACTTGAGGAGAGATCTCTAGAAGCAAGACTGACTGCTTAGATATGCAGAGATGACTCCAAGAAAATTCAGTGTGAAACTCAAGCCTGTTTATCCGGTGGCAGAATGAATCCATCCTGCTTTTTTCCCTTACCACAGGTGCTTCAGGTTGCAGAAAAGTCGTGTTGCCAAGGCTACATTTAATCACTTGCATCTGGTGGCAGCAGCAAGGGCCTGGATTAGAGGGTGGGGGATTTTCGGAGCAGAGCTGCTGTGCACAAAGTGAGGGGTGTGACTGAGCACTGACAAACCTGCTGGAGGTGTGGAAATAGCCCTGCCTGAGGAGCCTGTTCCTAAAAACAGCCCCTTCCCAGCTGCAAAGGTGGGGTTTGTGTGCCGGGAAATCACTGCTGGGGGAAGGATTGCCTTGGAGGCGGGCAGGGAATGTGGATGTGTTTGGTGGGACAGGAGGATGTGCAGTGACAGGGACAGAGCTGCTCAGTCTGCAGGGAGGGAGGTGAGCAGAGGGATCCTGAGGACACCAGGACGGGCGTTGTTGACAAAAATTGTGGAAGAAGTTGGCTGACAGATGGGTCTGGTGCTGGGGGAGCCCTGGAAGAGGGTGAGGTGCAGGAGGTAGCTGAGAGTCAGAGGAGGAGTGTGGAGCAAAAGTGTAAATGAGATGGTTAAAAAAAAAAAAGAATTCCAGGGTTATTAGATGGAAAAAAGTGAAGTGCTGGAGTTGGAAGGAGCTGCAGAGGAAGTTAGTGCAGCATGCTCACGTTCCTGGGAGTGTTTACCTGCAGTTATTTCACATGTTAAATGCTGCGGTGCCTCTAGGTCATTAAAATACTCATCTGAGCTCTTGAAGGTGTGAAGGCTGATGGTTTTTCTTACTCCTTTCCATCCCAGGCAGAATTGCTTAGCACCTGAGGTCAGTGGTTTGAGGTTGGATGGCAATTATGGTGTAATATTTCAGTGGATTTTTTTCTTTATTCTGGCTTTCTGTGTCCGCTTTAAGTACGGTGGTTTGGGTGTGTTTGGGTTTCTTTTCAAGTAGAGCATTTCTCTGGCCCTTTGTGCCTCCAGCTCCAAACGATTCAGAAGTCCTCTAAAACTGCTTTTCAAAATGTGAAGACTGAAGAGTACATTCATTAGAGTGTTTCGTTTTAATAATCTTAATATGCAAAAGAGATGTGGGGGTTTTTTTACTTAACTGTTGTAAATGCACTGCGTGCAGATGAGATTCCTGGAAGAAATCCTGCTTGTATGCGTCTCCAAAAAAAGAAAGCGTGTGACATGCCCTTAGTTACCTGCACTTCTTTAAACAGGAAAGACACTTAATGTTTTTATGAAGCTCTAATTGCCATCTTTGTGTGCGACTGTGCAGCTGAAGAGCGGCTGTAAGTGAATTTCCTTTTAACGTGCAGGGACTGATGTGGGAAGTGTGAACCGGAGCTGCCCCTCGGCTGGGCTAAAGCCCCAGGTGTCCCTGGAAATCCTTCCTGTGGAAGTGCACGCGGAGATCCTTGTTCTGCAGATGGAAATCAGAGCTGCCGTGGTGCTGGGGCCGCGATTTGCTGCTGGGGCTGCTGCTGTGTGCGTTTGCAGAGGTTTATTTGTGTCCATTTGTACCGGAGCGCTGCCCTGCGCCCAGCCAAACGCGTTTGTTTAACGCCAGACGCTGCTACTACAGCAAAGCAGTCTGTCTGACAGGCTTCTCAGGAAATTCCTTACAGCTCTGTGTTTGGGATGCAGAGCTGTCTGCCAGCCTTCCAGCAGCTCTGCAGTGGCTGCTGTGGAAACTCTGGCAAAAGGGGCGCTCACTGGGTTAACTTGTCCAGCAGCTCCCTCCTTCCAGAACATTGTTTTAGTAGTTGCTGGGCAACACTCTTTTTTTGGCAAGATGTTCAGGGAATGAACCCATATCTTAGACTTAAAATACCCTCATGGCGAAGGAAGAAGAGGAGCAGTTCAAATTCTGTTTGTTCTTTTGATCCTAATCCAGGCTGTGCTCCTGTGGCTGGTGCCTGTGCAGGTGTTGGGGGCCAGCCCCGGGGGGCTCAGCCTGGGAGCTGCAGCTGCAGGAGGAGGAACTCTCTGGGCAGCTTTAATTTATAATTATATGGGTATAAAAACTGTGTTTAGTTGTGAATCGTGGAATGGCTTGGGTTGGGAGGGATCTTATATTTAATCCAGTGCCACCCCTGCCATGGCAGGGACACCTCCCACTGTCCCAGGCTGTCCTCAGTGTCCAGCCTGGCCCTGGGCACTGCCAGGGATCCAGGAGCTGCTCTGGGCACCCTGTGCCAGGGCTGCCCACCCTCCCAGGGAACAATTCCTGCCCCAAATCCAGTTTTGATGGATGTTCTTGAGTCACCCCTGTGCTCAGCACTGATGAAGCCAATGCGTTTCTTCCCGGCAGAAATGTTTTATATTTTGTCCCTCGCAGCTTTGCCATCACTGATCTGAAGCCTCCCCACTCCTGGCTTTGTGTTCCGTGCAGGAAACTCCATATGAAGGAAAAATATGAAGGAAATCTGTGATTCATGCAGTTCTGCTGGAGGCTCTGGAGTTCTGTTGCATACATACACATTATTTACCCTTATTTAGCCAGGGCAGCCTTGTTTATGGCTGGGCATCAGGGATTCCTTCAGCTGAAGGGTCACGTACATCATTTCCCCAAACACTTCTGAAAATTAAAAAACAAGCTAAAAACAAATAACCAGGCCCCTCTGCCTGTTAGTTTTGGAGAAGTTTGAGCAGCAGATAGTGCCGTTTGTAGGCTGTGGGGTGGTGCAGTGCCACCCCCTGTGTTCATCAGGAATTTTCTGTGGGATCAGCCTGAGGTTCCTGCCTTCAGCTTCCAGAAAGTGGGCAGCCTTCAGTCCTGGTGCTCTCCACGCACGCTTTGCTGGGGTGAGAGGGATGAGAGCAGCTTTTTAAACCTTGATGTGAAATCGCCCGAGTTGTTTGACTCTCTGAGCTGAGTTGCAGTGGGTGTTGCGCAGAGGTTTGAGCTGGAGTGATGGTGGTGATGATGGGATAGACCTGGGCTCCACAGCCGAGTTTGGGCTGCTGCTCCTTCTGAACGTACTGCTGAAATGCTTGGATGCATTAATTATTAAGGTGTCTGGATTCCTTTAAGGAATATTTGAACTAGGGTTTAAATATGGCTTCTTTTCTCCGCTCTGATATTAGCAGTTCAAATAGCAGGATTTGTTTTCCATGCAGGAAGCAGAACTTTGGGGAGTGCCTGAGTGCTGAGGCCAAAGCCCTCTTGCAGGGACATCCATCACTGGCAATAGAAACTCCTTTCCAGTTCTGAGATGTCCAAGTCAGATTAAAAAGCCTGTGCTGAATACCAGAAGTAGAAAATGGAGCATAATAGTGAATACCCACTTAACCAACTTCTCTGTTTTACAGCCAAAGACCATAAAAAGAAAAAATATGCCTCTTACCCCCTTTTCAAAAAGAGGAAAAAGTGAAAACGAGAAGTGTAAAATCAAAATAAAATTTCATGTTGTGTGATGGAAGAGAAATATTGATAACAATACAGTCTGTTGTTGTGCCTATAATTTTTTTTATTCCAAACTGAAGCATTGAGCATTTTGAGTAAAAAAAAAAAAAAAAGTCAGTCTTGCTGAATTAGGATATAGTTAAATCTGAAATACATTTTGCTGCCTTGATGAGGAATCTTTCAGTATTTATAGAGCTGCGCTAGAAAACTGCCAACTGCTCGTACACATTTGAATTTGCTGCCCTTTATAAGATGAAGAAATCCTGAATCCTGTCTCTGAATTGTGAAACTTTAGCCCACTGCAGCCCACGTGCAAGCAGCTGTTGGGGACAATTGCCACTGCAGCATTTAGGTATTTTTAAAAAGCTGGGAAGTTGGAAGAGTTGCTTTTTCATGCAGACGAGTTTGCTTTATGTGTGCTAAGGCTTGGGACACCCTGATGGGGGGGATGCAGGAATCAATGGGAGGGTGGGTTGGGTTTCTTTAATCCTGGAGACTGAGTTGGAAAGCTGTTTTTATTCCATTTCCAGCATCTCTTGCAGTGGTTCCTTACCGGCCTGTGAAGCCAGACAAGTCTGTGGTGCAGTCAGAAATGATTTGTGGTGGGGTGCCAGGATATCCCAAAGACACCCTGGCTCTGTGGTGCCTGGTTACCAGAGCAGCTGTGGCTGCCTCATCCCTGCAAGTGGCCAAGGCAAGGTGGGACGGGGCTTGGAGCAACCTGGGACAGTCAGAGGTGGGAATGAGATGAGCTTTAAGGTCCCTTCCCACCCCAACCCTTCAGGGGTTCTGTGTTGATGTCCTTGGCAGGGATAAATGGCTGGCTAAATCATTACCGGCTTCATTGAGGCGGTCGGGATCCTCTGTGTGCCACCGATGGGGGCAGGGGGCTCTGTGGGTCAGGGGCTCTGTGGGTCAGGGGCTCTGTGTGGCACGGGGCAGGGGCTCTGTGTGGCACGGGGCAGGGGCTCTGTGTGGCACAGGCTCTGTGTGACACAGGTCAGGGGGCTCTGTGTGGCAGGGGCTCTGTGTGGCACAGGCTCTGTGTGGCACGAGGCATGGGCTCTGTGTGGCACAGGCTCTGTTTGGCACCAGGCAGGGGCTCTGTGTGGCACAGGCTCTGTTTGGCACAGGGCATGGGCTCTGTGTGGCACGGGGCAGGGGTCCGTGCAGCTGTGTGTGACAGCTGGGGACGCTGAGGAGCAGCTGGCCCTGTGAGGCACAGGCTCTGTGTGGCAGGGGCTCTGTGTGGCAGGGGCTCTGTGTGGCAGGGGCTCTGTGTGGCACAGGCTCTGTGTGGCACGAGGCATGGGCTCTGTGTGGCACAGGCTCTGTTTGGCACCAGGCAGGGGCTCTGTGTGGCACAGGCTCTGTTTGGCACAGGGCATGGGCTCTGTGTGGCACGGGGCAGGGGTCCGTGCAGCTGTGTGTGACAGCTGGGGACGCTGAGGAGCAGCTGGCCCTGTGAGGCACAGGCTCTGTGTGACACAGGTCAGGGGCTCTGTGTGGCACAGGCTCTGTGTGGCACAGGGCATGGGCTCTGTGTGGCACAGGCTCTGTGTGGCATGAGGCAGGGGCTCTGTGTGGCACAGGCTCTGTGTGGCACAGGTCAGGGGCTCTGTGTGGCACGGGGCAGGGGCTCTGTGTGGCACAGGCTCTGTGTGGCACGGGGCAGGGGTCCGTGCAGCTGTGTGTGACAGCTGGGGACGCTGAGGAGCAGCTGGCTCTGTGTGGCATGGGTCAGGGGCTCTGTGGGTCAGGGGCTCTGTGTGGCATGAGGCAGGGGCTCTGTGTGACACAGGCTCTGTTTGGCACAGGGTCTGTGTGGCACGTGGCAGGGGCTCTGTGTGGCAGGGGCTCTGTGTGGCACAGGCTCTGTTTGGCACCAGGCAGGGGCTCTGTGTGGCACAGGCTCTGTTTGGCACCAGGCAGGGGCTCTGTGTGGCACAGGG
Source organism: Hirundo rustica (assembly GCF_015227805.2). Classification (NCBI taxonomy): domain Eukaryota; kingdom Metazoa; phylum Chordata; class Aves; order Passeriformes; family Hirundinidae; genus Hirundo; species Hirundo rustica. The sequence continues at coordinate 19,487,920 of NC_053461.1, forward strand.
TCTGTGTGGCACGGGGCAGGGGTCCGTGCAGCTGTGTGTGAGCTGGGGACGCTGAGGAGCAGCTGGCTCTGTGAGGCACAGGCTGCAGAGATTGCCTGGGCTGTGTTCCCCCGCTGCTCCGTGCCCATAGAGCTGCCTGCCAGCTTCTGGGTTTCAAGGTGCTTTCATCTGGGGTGGTTTGCACGGAGATGAAGGCAGAGCAGAGCCCCTTTGGAGCAGAAAGTGCCATTAGTATGCGTAACTGGAAGGCTGGGTGAAACCCAATCTGTTGGTTCAGGTACAGCACAGGAAGGACGGGGATTTGTTTGAACTCCTGGGGAGGAGTTTGATCCCTGCGCTCTGTCCATCTGCAGATGTGGGTGGCAGTTCTGCCCTGATGAGTTCTCTGTGGGACAAGGGGGGGTCGGCTGTGCCCTAAAATTGAGGAAATAAGCAAAATGCTCTTTTGAACGTTTATTCTTTCTCAGCTCTTGCAGGTCTGAGCCTTTTCCCTGTGGAAAGCTCAGGGTATTTCAGGCAGGATCGAGGAAGGGAGATTGCCAAAAAGCAGTGCTGAGCTATTAAGTAGAGCAGTTCTGTTAATAAACCTGGTCCCAACCTTGTAGACAAAAGAATACTGTGGCTTTGTTGCCATAGTTTCAGTGCAAAATCTGACCTTAGCTACAATAACATTCGGTTAGAAAGAACCAGCTAATCAGTTTTCTAAAATTAGTGTGTTCCCTAGTACATAAGCCAGTATGAACAGGATATTTAATGAAATATTATACTTAGTCACAAGAGCCCAAGGGAGTGGAATGCCTTGATGAATTGTGGGGGTGGGGTGACATTGGTGCCTATCTTTTCACGGAGCAAAGTTATTAAAATTTGCGGCTTGCTTAATACTTTGAGTAGTCGAGTGCGTTCTTCTGTGCAGCCCGTCTCGTTTGCTGTGCTCCTTTTGAAAGGCTCTCGGAGCCCGTTCTGGGAGCTGGCAGGACTGAGATGCTGGGGAGTCTCAGTTCCAGGTTTCAGTGTTCCAGAGGACCTGCAGTCAGCCCCAGGGTGGGTGCTGTGTGTTGTGCCAGTGTGTTGTGCCAGCGCAGCCCCAGCGCTCTGCCTGCGAGGGAGGCTCGCTCCTCTAGGAGGGTGCAGACAGGTGGATGAGGTCATAAATTGTGTGGAGAAAACTCCTGTGTGTGAGGGCACGAGTGTCCAGGTACTGGGGACGTCCTGAGCCGTGCACTCGTCATCCAAAGTGCTGAGAGACTTCAGGGTGAGCCCCAGGTGAGGTGTGGGGTGTAAAATCCTGCCGGCAGTGCAGAACACCTCTCTGGGAGTGCATTTACTGTGCCCAGGCTCACTGACCTGCCCCTGGGTGAGATTTTACCCAACTGTGGTAACCTAGAGCCAAAGATTTGTTTCTCTGCAGCACGGGAGCCGAGGTGAATTATTGTTTTCTCATGTGTGAGTTGGTTATTTGGGTATAAATATAAAAAATACAGAATAGGCAAGGCAGGGGTGGGAGGCTGGGTGGGCTGTCTGTTCTTCAGCTCTGTTTGGAGTTCTTTGGAGCTGTGTTCACCTGCTGCTGCGTGTTTGAGACACCAAAGTACACGAGGAAAGGTCTTTTAGACGAGGATCATCTAAATGATGCTTCCCAGTTTGGTGGGAGCTTTTGGAATTTGCTAGCCAGTGAGTTAGAGTTCCAGTGGATCATCACCTCTTGTGGCCGGGCTTTGCAGCCGAGGTTAAAAGTGCTTCAGTACTCAGTCAAAAGCAGCTGTAGCTCCCTTAGACACGTTGCCAGGACTGAGCTGTGGGCTGTGCTGGAAGCACAGCGCCACAAACACTTGGTGCCAAACGCACTCAGGTTTGGTTGAGAAAAGCATTTCCAGCTTGGAAGCGCTGGCACTTGCAGGGCTGAGCCCCGGGCACAGCCTCTTGGCTGCCCTTGGCTTGCTGATCCCTGGTGAGCACACGGGGAAGGTGTGATCCACGCCCTGGATCCTCCAGTGCGCATCTAGATTTGCGTGTTGGTGCTTCAGGAGTTTTGGGTTTGGGTCTGCTTTCCCCAGTAAGCTTTAGAGAAGCACATCTGGCCTCTCAAGCTTTTTTCCCCTTGGCGTTTCTCTGTGGCCAGGTTTGATTTCCTCCCATCCCTTGACTTGCTGTGGTCAGGAGGGGCTTGGTTGTTCAGAGGGAGCAGGTGAATGCTCTGTGACACCCCTGGGGAGCTCATCTGTGTCAAGCTCTGCAGTCTGTTCCGGGTCTTCTCCCTTCTCTTGTTTTTAGGACACAGTGGAGTTCTGTGCTGCTTGCAGTAGCAGGAGGTTATACTAAAAATTTCAATTATTTTACTTTAAAAATAAGGCTTTATACTTTGAGATTCAAAAATATTTCCAGTTTAGGTTATTTACTGAGGAAGACAAGAGATAAATATGCTAAGTACCCATATCAAGGAGGCTTTACAGGTGCAGTGTCCAAGTGCCACATGCGAGTCGTTAGTCCAAGAGGAACCCAACCCAGAAGTTAAATAATTTCACTTCTGATTTTCTGGGCAGGCTGTTCTTCACTGAGCAAGAGTCCTGACAGCGGTGGTGGTGTCTCAGGGAGGTAAAGCTGTGAGTACTTGTGTTTGAGAGCAGTCAGAAGGAAGGTGCTGAGGCTGCCAGCAGAGCCAGCCATAAAAATGTGCCGTGAGGGAAGCCAGACCCTGCCAGGTGTCTTCAGCAAACACTCTGTGCCCCTCACATCTTCCTCCCTCCCACACTGCTGGAGATGGAATATCTGCCCTTCTCCTTGCAGGATCTGGATTCGTCCTTCGGGATGAAGTGTGGTGCTTAATGTGTCAGCACCTGAGTGCGATCCCCCTGCTTCAGTCCCCGCTGCAGTTCCAGCACCTCCAGCTGCATTCTTCACATTGCTGGGTGGAGATGGAGGTGCCACTGCTGATGTGTCAAGCTCCTGCTGATTTGGGGCCTGACTGTATAAAAACCTCCAGTCTTTCCTGCCTGACTGGAAAGTTTATGATCCAAACTCCAGAAAACAAGTGAGCTGTCGGTGAAGGTTCTTGTCTCTGAAAACTGCTTTGCGTTTTTTTTTTTTGCCATCCAGTGAGGAATTTGCTGCTTTGAGGCCAGTCTTGAAAAGCACCTGACTGGATCTTAAGGAATGAACTGTTTGTTTCCTTGCTCGGCAGCTGGCTGGCCGGAGGTAGGGAGCTGCAAAAATCCTGGCTTAGCTTTAGTGTCCCCTGACCAATGTGTAAAAGCAGCCTTGTGTCTCACATGAGTGTGGAGAGAGCAGAGTGGCCATTAGAGAGTGACACCGAGTGCAGTGTGCCTTGAGAGCTTTATTCTAATGAATTCTGTTCAGAGAGGGACTCGAGGCACTTGTGTGTTAGGGCTAAGGCTTCTTCATTCCTCATTTGTGAAAACAGTCAGCACCGAGCCCTCGGCGTTGGCAATTATCATCTCTTGTGATTATGCAACGCCCAGAGGTTCAGTGCAAACATAAACTCCTTGTGCCGTGCTCAGAGAGCCTTGTGTAGCTCTCAGGGAGGTGTTCAGAGGAGGAAATCTCCTGCAAGCTCTGCTGACAGCAGAGAAACCATGACAGTGCTGAAAGCACTGCTACAGCATCCTCCCCTGCCTGAACCAGAACAAATGATGTCTGAGCTGGGTTTTACTGAGGGTACAGAGAGCTGTGCTGTGCAGAGGCAATCTGGTAGCACTTAGACCTTGCATTTAGTGAATGTCAACCCTTTTATTTGTCGAGGTTAAAAATTATTCAAGGAAAAAATAAACACAGGACTTGCAGGCATGAGGAAGTGAGGGAGCAGCCATCCTGAAAAGGAAAAAATCTGAGCTAGAGCTGCAAAAAATGCTTTCCCTCCCCTTTGGAACACCAGTTGGCTTTGAGCAGCCCCAGGGGCAGAGGTTTGGGCTGGTGGTGGCCCAGCCCTGTCTGGAGCCGGTCCAAAGGGGCTGGTTTGGGCTGGGGATTCCAGCCCACAGCTGCTCCTGCTGCCACAGAGCTGCGTTTTATTGTCAGAGGAGGAGGAATAAATCTCAGCATTATTAGAGTGTAACCAGCAGCAGCGTGGAAGGAGGAAGAGTTCAGTCCCCTCTGCAGCCCTCTGAAGGGGAGGAAGGGAGCAGGGAGGGCTGAGCTGGGTGTTGACTTTGGTGCTTTCCCAAACTCCTCCCAAAAGCAGGAATTGCAATGCTGATCTGGCAAAAGCTGCAGTCACAGCTTTGATTTACCAAAGGGCTAAAAGAAAGCACCAAGTGGTGGATCTGTGATGTTGCCTGGTCACAAATGGCTTCAGCACAGAGCCTTTCTCAAGCACAGCATTTTTGTGTGCATTTAATTGGATTTTCATCTACATTTAGCTGGGTTTTCATCTACATTTAACTGGGTTTTTATGGCAAGTGCATGCAGGTGCCTTTGACTCCTTGCTCGTGTCTGAACACCAGGCCTGAGCAAAGAGGCTTTTTGGAGCAGGCACTTTGGTGCAGCTTTGCTGGAGGTAGCGTTGACTTTGCTCTGACCTTCAGAAGTGCATTTTCTTGTTGATTGAAAAGCAATTCATGTCCCATACTCAGGTCACTGCCACAAAAATGGATCAGAAAATGAGGTCCTGGAAGAGTGACTTGCTGACCATATTTTCCTGGGAAATTAAAATGTTGTATTTGCTGTAGGAGCTTTGGGCAGTGTTAGGGGATGGTGGCTCTGTGCCCTGCTCCATAGGGAGAATAATCCTTCCCTACTGCAAATGCACCCTCAGTGAATAGGAACAGCAGCACCCTGAGCTCCAGCCTGGGGGGTTGGAGGTAAATCTGAGGGCAATATAGATTTTACAAATAACGTTCTTGGTTGGCATTGACAAGCTTTAAAATAAGTGAAGAATTTCTATCCTCCCACTCCCTGTCAGGCAGATGGCCTTGGTCATGAAGAATGACAATGAGAAGATCCTTCAAATATGATCTATAAGATTTAATCCCAAATATAATTTTTTTCCATATGCAGCCTGTCATGTGCTGCAAGTTTTTGTGTTCTGTGAAGATCTGGGCAACTTGACAGATGATAAATCTGCGTTGGGATCAGAATTTGCCTGCAGAGAGCTCTGGGTGTTAACAGCTTATTTGTATTGCAGTCTCCTTACAGGTTCATGTGTATATTTCTATATGTTTGTATAAACAAATAAACATTGTAGGAGAAAGGAGTACAACATACAGAGATGATTTTTATATTTAATTGTAGCAGCTTATGCTATGAATATCCACTAATACATCACAGCAGCTCCTTTTAATCTTAATATCACTGTTGACATTTAATTTGTGGTTCTTATCTGAGGCAAAAATAACTGAGAGGAGGTGTTTTCATGTTTATATTTTAGTATTTAGGTGCAGTTACCTTGAAAGATCAGAAGGCATCACCACAGCTGCTCAGTGTTCCCAATCCTGAGCGATATTGGGAGGACCTTGAGGGCAGAGGAGTAGCAGGGAGAGATGTAAAGGGAAAGAAATGTGATGAATTGTTTGTGCCTGTGGAGTGTTTGAGGGAAAACCCTGCAGCTGTGCTGAGGCTGAGCTGGCCCAGGATGTGTTTCCAGAGGGGTGTCACAATTCCCTGTGCTCCCTCTGCACCCGCTGAATGGAGACAGGAGTCGTGGAAGGAGGGGAGGAAAAATCTTAGCAGGGTTTTGAGATGTGGAATCCACATGGAGTTCTTACTTCTTCCCACTAAAACAATGTTCAGAGTTGAATAGGAGGAAATATTCTCTTCTTCCAGCTTCTCCATTAATCCCTTACTGAAAAAAAGCAATGAAAATGTGCAAGTTTTTAATTTTCTGAAATTCAGCAGAATAAAAGGAGCACAACTCAAAACCTCAGAGAAGTAAAATTCTTTGGGGGGAGGGGGGTCAATCATAAAATTTGGTTCTTGTTTTCAGACCCTTTCCAGGGACAGGGGGTTTTTTTTTGAGCAGAAATTCCTTTCTTTGAGCTTTCGGTGTTACTTTCATACCTGATGGCTGCATGCATTTGTGCAGTACCGAGGATCTTTGTGATCCTTCACCGAGGTTTGTTCCTGCCTAAAACCAGGAAGGGATTGAGGGGACCAGTCTGCATCTGAGGCTGAATGAATTCCACCTTGCTGTGCCTTGTGTTCCCTCCAGGTATTCCCAATGTTTATGTTTGCAGTTCTCTTCCTTGTGCCTTGTCTGTGCGGAAACTGTGGGATTTGCCTGTCTGCGCTGGGTTTTTAGAAGTCTGCTGAGCCTGGTCCTTGCTCTGATGTTTAATGCAGGACTGTAGTTAAACACTGTGTTGGGAGCGAGATATCAAAGGTATTCAAAAGCCAAAAATAAAAGGAGGGGGAAAGTAAAGAAGCTGCAGCCGTAGACAGAAAAACTCAGGAACTTTAAAAGAAAAACTTTCATCTATCAGAGATTTTGAAGTGCCTGTCACATAATGTTCCTTCCTTCAAGTCTTGCTTGGAGGCTCATTTCAGAAGACCACAATGACTCAGCTACTTTGAATATCTGTTCTGTGGCGCGTGTTGGAAGCTCCCAGAGTTTCTCCCGCCTCCAAATGTGGTTTTTATTGGTGGATAATTCACTGGCAGTATCTTGTGCACTGTGCTAATTTCAACCACGCTTCCAGTATTTAGATTTTTAGAGTGTAAAGGCATGGTGCCCTGATATTGGGAGGCAGAAAGGAGAAGGTTTGTTTATAAATATTTAGTAGTTTGCAAGGGTAAAGGTAAGCTTATCTAGATTTTTGTTCCGGATAAATGCTGAGTTCCTCTGTACACTAAATGTTCTCGAGGGCAAGGTTTGCCTTGTGCTGTTTTACATCCTCAAGCTCTTTGGGAATGGTGTGGAGAGAGTTGGTTCTGGACAGAGCTTTTGCTGAAGCAGTCGGGTGACCCGAGTGAGAGTTCCTGAATGTATCCAAGGGAATTTCTGAGCAAACCCTGTGTGAATACACACAAACCAGAACTAGGGGACTGTACAGGAAGGAACCACGTGGCTGTGGTCGGGCTGCAATACCCTCTTTATCCCCGTTTAACACTCAGGAGCCTGAGGAGGGCAGGAATAGATGATAGAGCCTGGATGTTTGTGCTGACTGGGAGAGGAAGGCGTCCAGTGGAACAACCTTTTCCTCAGCCATGGATCCACAGGAAATCTTCACCCGTCTGCGGTGAGGATGTGCTGTGCTGGGTGCCACCGCCAGCTGGGGCTTTTGGTGTTGGCGTGGAGCCAGTCCGACCTGTGGCTGGGGCTGGTCCAGCAAGGACTGAGCTGCTGGGGGGCTGCCCTGGCTCTGCGGCCGTTCCTGGTGCTGCCGTGCGCGGGCTGAGCTGGCCGCCGCGGCCCCGCGTTCCTCCCCAGGATTCTCCCGGTGTGCGCGGAAGGGTTGCCATGGAGGAGAGCGTGGGGCGGGAGTAGGCAGGAGCCAGCTGCTTCAGGGCAGCGGGGGAGGATCCTCCAGCGAGGCTGCTCTTGCAGGCAATCCTGGGAGCTTGTGCCCTCCGGAGCTGCGTGCGTTCCTTGGGGAGCGCTCGCGGGGTTGGTGCGGAGGGACGGAGCCTTTACGTGAGCAGAGTGGCTCTCTCCCTGCGCTGCTCGGGAGGGAGGAGGTGAGGACCTCATGGGCGTGGTGGCCTCCATGGACCTTTGGGCTTAGTCAAGTTCCTTGTCCATCCTGTGTGCATTTAAACCGATTCAAAAGGGTCTGGGCGTGGCACTCAGTGCCATGGTTTAGTCGATGAGGAGGTGTCTGGTCACAGGTTGGACTTGACCTCAAAGGTATCTTCCAACCTAGTTCATTCTGTGATTCTGTCCCTTCAATGATGTGCACAACAACTCCGTTACTTCCTTGAAAGTCCTCTCCAAATTTTTAATCTCTGTTACTTCTCTGAAAGTCCTCTGTGGATTTTTTAATCTAGCGAAAGGGTGTTCTGATGGTGAACTGACAGATCCATCTGCTCCATCGCAGTGGGGTTTATCTGCAGTTTCAGTTTAAATATTTTTAGTGAAAAAGTTGGTTTGTGTACGTAACAGGCACATGGCTTAAGGCTTGTACTCGGCAGCTGTTTGGGTGAGTTTATTAGGAAAAGTTCCACGCAGGGATGTTTGGTAAGAAAGTCTTGTTCTCTGGGGTGAGGTTGGGGTGTTTGGAGTCGCTCAGAATTCACGGGCAGCCCTGGAGTGCAGGCTGGAAGCTTTCTCAGTTTGGCGGTCATTTGTGTCCCCAGACGTGGGACACAGTGTCTGGGAGTGTGGGCAAGCTGATGACAACTTTCCAGACATGTTATATCAAAGAAACGGAGATAATGTGCATGCGAATTACAACACTTGGCAGTGTCTGTAGTAGCGCAGCTCAGGGCTGGAATAGCAAATCTGTTCCATCCCGATCTGCAGCGCTGTTCTGTCCCTCCTCTGACCTGCTGTCACACTTCCAGCCTCAATATTGCCTTGTAAAAAAATACAGGATTATTCTCACAGTGTCAGAGAAGCGATTTGGCTCAGAAACTGCTCGGCAGTGCACGTGATTCTCCAGCAGCTCATCTGTTTCTCCTCAAATACGGAGTTTTTGTCACATTTTTAGCCATGCTTGCAATGGCTTCACCTCGTAAAAAAAAGCCTTCAAAGCTTTTTGAATGAGCAAGAGTGGAAGTGCTGCCACAGGGCACCAGTGACACTTGTGTTCATTAGTGTTTCTACAAGAGCTGGAGATCGTGGAAATACAATTGACTGAGTTTATGCCAGCCAATATCTTTTGTTTACACCCGTAATCCTTTCTTGAAGAAGGTTTTTGTTTCACTTAGGTGTAGTATGGTAAGTGCTCTTTAACAAAAACCAATGGGTTTATTCTGCAAATACCTAAGAGTTTGTGGATTTGAATGGACAAGGAGCAGACTTCTGGAATATTGTCAGTGGGCAAAGAGGAGGCATGGTTGGTATTGTGAAGTTCACCTTCTGCAAGTCCAGAGACTTGGCACATGAATTTACCTCGTTGCTCCCAGTGGTGTCCTCTTCACAACATCTCAGTAAAATGGGAAATGCAGGTGGAAAGTCCCAAGTGCTCATCCAGATTGAAAAGCACAGGAAGCTGCAGGTAATCAACTTTTCACACCTTTTTCACACAAATTTTTTGGGGTTTTTTTTACAGGACTTCATATCCTCAGATGTTTTGAGGGGAATTTTTGTTCTGTTTGCACCATTTATCTTGGAATAAGGTTCAGATATTTCATCAGGACAGCTGGCACTTTCCATGATGCAGCCTTTGGATAACATCAGTTGTCTGGGTTTCATTTGGGATTTGCTGAACCAGCTGTTATTTCCAAACCTATTTTTCGAGCATCTCCAATACCAAGGACACTTCCAATCCAGATTTCATAACTTGTGTCTGGTTTATCACGTGGGAGTTGCTTGTCAGATTGAGAGGTTGGGACTCTTGTCTTTCCAAAGGTTGGGAATGTGTGGGAAACAATTACTCCTGTGGCCTGCAGGTGAGTAACATAGTCTGGTGCTACCTTGTGCTGCTGCAGTTTTCCTCTGGAGTCGTCAATCAGATTTTTGGTTTTGGTCGCTTCTGCTGTTCCTGAATGCCAGGATTTTGTGCAGAAAAGGAAAATTCATCTGAAACCTGATTAAATTCATCTGAAACCTGAAATCCTGCAAATCAGGCACAAAACTGGTGATGATCTGGAAGCAGAGACTGGGCCACCTGATGCAACCAGAAAACAGTTCTAATGCAATTATGGTACAATTAATAATTGGAAATAAAGACAGTGATTGAAACAAATGGAGGAAGAGAACGGAAAGGAGCAGACAGTGTTAAAAAAAGATTTAATTTTTCTGAACTTGGAAGGTTGTTCCTGCTTTGAGGCTACTGACAGGGGTGGTATTTGTGAGCCAAGACGACTCTTTGCTGACTCTGGGTGGATGTGAGTGTAGGATGCCTTCAGTGGTGCAGCTGGTGTTATTTAATAATTCTCCCAGCCCATCCATCACTTCTGAATCCAACTTTCTCCCTCACTGATTCATGTGTTATCATTGTGTCAGTAAGGCAGCTTGAAAGATGGCTGAAAACAGTGAAAATACCTAATTATTGTTCTTTGTGGGAAAGGAAGTTTTTAAATAGCTGCAGCACAAAGCAGCTTGAATACATTTATTTTCTGTAGAGTTTTCAGGCTCACACACAGGATATTCTTTTCGCTGGTTGTTTTTGTCTCCAGGATTTCAGGGCAATGAGGGAGGCACTGTCAGCACCTCAACCCAGACTTCTTTGAGTTCAAGGAATGGAGCTTGTGCTTTTCTCAGCAGGTGTGTTTTAACTCCTTGGTTCATCCCATGAAGTTTTGGCGTTCTGTGTGCTCCTCCAGCCTGTTCTCCAGGGAGGCAGTCAGCTGTGATAAACCACGGAGCCAGAGAAGCGTGAGTTTGAAAAAGTGAGGTGAAAACAACAGCTCGGTTGGAGTTGAAAAAGGAGCAGTTTCTCTTCAGCATCCCTGTGTTTGTGCTTGTGTGGAAGCCCTTGGGCAGCTCCGTGCAGCAGGTGAATTGCATCCCTGCGGGACACACGGGCCGTCCCCAGGGTCTGGGATGGAATTTCAGGCTGGATGTTAGAAGCAAGTTTTTAACTGGAGGAGTGATAAAGCACTGGAATGTTCTGCCCAGGGAGGTGGTGGAGTCACCATCCCTGGGTGTGTTTAAGGAAAGCCTGGATGTGGCACTGGGTGCCAGGGTTTAGTTGAGGTGTTGGGGCTGGGTTGGACTCGATGATCTTGGAGGTCTTTTCCAGCCTGGTGATTCCGTGGCTCTCGGGTGGTTCAGGTGATGGCAGTGCCCCGTGGGTGTCCCTCTCTGTCTCTGGGGGTTTGCCTGCTGGCAGTGACGGCTCTCTCGGCGTTACCACCCCACGGAGCCCCGAGGGCGTGCTGCGGCGGGGTGAAGACCTGCAGGCCCATCCTGGCAGGCTCTGCTTCCGCCCAGGAACGTTTGCTCTTCCCATCCGCAGCGCAGCCCAGCGGGGCTGGCTGCTTCCCCTCCGCGCCTCCGATCCAGCTGTCTGCGCTCCCGGATCCAGCGTGGCTCCGCTGCCTTGGCTCCCGCCGCTCGCTTCCCTTATTTGGTAACGCACAGCTCCTCAGCCCTTCCTGCAAGGGGCTGTTTTACTACTTTAGGGACTATTTTCCACTTTCGTTTTTGCTCTCCGAAGCCGTGGATTGTGTTTCGGCAGCGGTGCTGGCACAGCTGAGCTCCTAAGTGCAGTCAGGCTGGGATATTGTGCTTTTTAGAAGTGCTTGGCTGTTTTACTCTGCTGTAACGCTCTGCCTTGCTGCTGCGGAGGCAATATATAGCAGCACTTGTGTTTACGGGGTATATACACCTTGTCAGCATAACCTGCTTATTAAAATGACTTCCAGAGTGCGGCCTTCAGTGCTGAGATTACCTTCTGGAGGCCAGATTTTAATTAGCTGCATGATTTGTTGGCGTTTTCCGTGCTGTGTTCCCAGGAGGGGAAGCGGCGCCCAGCGCCGGAGCGAGCTTGGACAGATTGAGCTGCATCACTTGATAAGCCTCAGCAGAGCATCTCTGGGCCCCTGCCAGAAAGGATGGGGACTGTTTAAAGTGGAGAGCAGGGAGAGGCCTTCGGGAGGTGCAAGAACTCAAGCCCAGCAACAGAAAGCAAGGAATAAAACTTCCAGGCTCGGAACGGATGCGGGCAGTGGTGTTTTGCTGGGTTTGCCTGGGAATGCAGCACAGCTGGGCAGCAGGGCTCTGCTCTGCTCCAGGGTGTTGGTTCCTATAGTTCCTGGGGTTTTTTTGCATTTACCTTTGCTTTATTAAGCCAGTTTCTGGCAGGCTGAATGTTTGTGGCAGCTCCAACCTCCTGGGTGCTGCCCGTGTCTGCCCACGGTGTTGGTCACAGCTGGCTGTGCTCTGTGGGCTCTGCAGAGGAGACACCAGCCTGGCAGTTCACTCAGAACCTGTCAAACACTGCTCTCAGTCGGCTGCATCCGGAGAGGAGGAGGCTGGGCATGTGGCAGTGGGATAGGGAAGCATCCGTGGTGTGGGAACTGTGCTTAGGGAAGGAGTTGGCAACGCTGTGCTGTGACAAAAACGTGCAGTTGCTGCCTTGGAAAATACAGAAAAAGAAACACTGCTACAAAACAGTAGTTATTTTTTTCTAGTTTTGCCCTCTGGCAGAGCCCCAGGTGAAGTTTCTTGTACTTCCAGAAGGGTATGAGAGAAAATCCCGGAGGGAGATGGGCAGGAATGCTGCTGACCAGTCTTGCATCTCAGTAGCTGTGGGACAGAAGAGCCTGCAGATATTGCTGGGAGAGGGAGAAGTTCTCTTCTGCCATGTCCACGTGCAGAGGGAAGAAAATTGCGGTGTGAAACTGCAGAAATGAATTGGTTAGGTGCAGGAATAGTGGAGTGCTGGGAGGGATGAGTCCAGGTGTTTATGCCAGGAGTGGAGCTGGTTCTGCCCTTGGAAGGCAGGGGTGAGCTGAGGATGCTCTCCAAGGGGCTGCCAGCCCTGTGGACCTGCATTTGGAGCTCTGCAGGAGGCAGTGGGCCTGGAGCTCAGGAGAGCAGCACCTGGCACAGAAGGAAAGAAACAAACAAGCAATTCAGGCAGGGGATCCCAAGTGCTTCGTTAGCGTCAGAAAAATTGAAGCACTAAATTCAATTTTCTTATTTCTTCCATTCTTCCAACCAAGACTTCAATAATACTATCAAATATTTATTTAATCTCCCTACGTGTTTTTTTTGGTTTTTTTTTTTTTGGCAATGCAGTTTTTCTTTAAGCCAAATCCATTTAAGAGCAGAAAATGGAGCTGCTTTATTGAACAGCTGAAAGATTTGCCTTTTTCTCTCGCACGATGCTGCGGTGGTTCATTCCTTGTGACACGCACACGAAACGTTTTTAAATAGAAGTGACTTTTATTATGCTGTTCAGTCAGCTCTGTCTAATAGCACAACAATGTTCTTTCCATGCTGGTCATCACTGACGCTTCCAGAGGGGGTTTGAAATTTGATCTTCCTCGTTCTTCCTGTGCTCAGAGTGTCCAAGCTTTCCCTGCCTCCTGCCCCCACTTCCTGCCCTGTTTTCAGCAGGAACTTTAATCCGGAAAAGCAGGAGCAAGTGAAGAAGTGAATGTGAGAGTGAAATCCAAGGGGTGAGCGGCCAAAATTCAGTGAAATTTGGCCAGAAAATAAATATGCTTTGGTTTACTGCCAGGGTGAAATGTAGACTGAGAAGACCCAAAGATTTTGAGGAGGGAACGTCACAGGGTTCCTGTCCTGAGAATTGTGTTGGTGTCTCAGAGGGAGATTTGTCATGGAAACTATTAAAATGGAGATTGAGAATGAATTCCTGGGTCAAGGGCCCAGCTCTCAGGCTGGGACAGAGACTAGAGCCGCAATAATTTACTCAAAACTGCAATGACGTTTATGTGCTGAATTCCCTTCTTATAAAGTACGAATCCTCCTCGTGTGTAAAAATCGATTTTCAGCATTTGTGGGGGAGAGAAAAGGATGGCCTTTCCATTTGTCTTCTTGTTCAGGGTTTCTTTTCATGCTGGACCAGAGATGGAGCTGAGCTAAGACAGGGGCACCCACTGAGACCAGCAGCTTCCTTGGGACCCAGGGTTAACTCACATTAACTTGTGCAGCTCTGAGCTCCTCGCTTGAGGTTTTTTCCTCCCTTTTCCCCTCTCTTCAACATGAAGAATTTTGTTGGGTTTTTTTTTTTCCTGACTTACATCTGTTATTAGCCAGGAGCCATCAAGGTGCTTTGATTTATAATGAGATTATTCTTAAGTAGCTTCTCCTGGTCAAAGCGATCCATTGTGTCCAGAAATGAGGCTGTACCTCAATGCTCCCAGGGGTTCCTGGTGCATTCACTGTGTCCTTCACAGCTTTCTCTGAGGAACTTGCTCTGTTTTGTCATCTCAGGTCTCTTGTAGCCAGTGCTGCCCATCCAGGGACACATTATCCATCATGGTGACGAGGAGAGGAGTGGTTTTCCTGCTTTTTGAGCCTGAATGGATGTCAGATGGGATATGTTGTAGTTAAATCAGTGGGGTTTAGGTTTTTTTTTTTCCTTTTTACTTGTGCAGCTCTCCCTTCTGGCTCTGTGTTTTCACGCAGCATCTTCCCTCAGTACCAGAGATAGAATAAAGCATCTGGTCTTTCCTGCAAATGTTTCCTTTTGGAACTGCCTGTATATCCAGTGTCTAAATATTTCTCTCTTTTTGAGTAGCAGTTTTCTTTTTGAAGGAGACCAAAGAGGTTACGTGTAGAAATAAAACAAACACTGGTGTGTTCTGAACTCTTTGGAACACAAGGTGTTTACTTAAAGGTGCATTTCTCAGGTCAGCTTTAGCAGACATTGATACTCAGTGTCCAGCTCTCAGGTAGATAATTTTTCTCTCCCTGAAATCTCTGTTCAGTCTTCTTCCTTTGCTTTGATACCTCAGCTCCAAGTTAATAACAATTACATTACTTCCTGTGTTGTTACAGCTTGAACAAATGAGGCAGCAATTCCCGTTGGTAGGGCTTTGCATAAATGAATATAATAGCAAGAGGGTGGTTACCCTCGTGTCTTGCAGATAGGAGTTGAGGGTGGTTATTTTAACATGAAAATTAGAATATATTTAGATCACAAATCGTGCACGCTCTCAATTTAAATGTTGGTTGCAAGGGTGATTTCCCCCTTTATCCTGCTTTACAAAGCAAAGCATTGAAAGCCCTTGAAACACGAGATGCAGCAGCACAAAGCTGGGAGGTAACAGGCATCACCACAGCAGAAACTGCTAATAAATTTTGTCATGTAATTAGTTCAGGGTTTGCATCCTGAGTGATTGGGCCGCTCTGCAGAGGGATGTGATTGCTACGAGGTCTTTGAGCCTGGAATAGGATCCCAGAATGGGATGGGTTGGAAGGGACCATAAATCCCATTTGTTCCACCCCTGCCATGGCAGGGACGCCTTCCACTGTCCCAGGCTGCTCCAAGCCCCAGTGTCCAGCCTTGGACATGCCAGGGATCCAGGGACAGCCACAGATTTCCCTGTTCATACCAATGCCCTGCTCACCTGTGCCTCAGCTTCCCCACTTGTGGAATGGCAGAGCTGTTGGCAGCACGAGGTGAGGCCGGGATTCAGCTGAGCTCCTCCACCAGGCTGGATGTGCAGGGTCCAGGTTTGGTTTCTTGCTGGGCTGGAGCTGTGGATGGATGGAGCTGCTTTGGGACCACGAAAACCGCGCTGCTGTGCTCCCAGCAAAGCTTGATGGCTGCAAATTGGAAGTGAGAGGATGTCTTCTCATCACACAAAGAGTCATTTCAGCAGGATCAGGTTCCTTTTTCTCCCCTTTCATGGAAATGCAGGAATTATTAATAATCAACACATTTCTGTAGCTGCTTTTGTTCTATATTCTTTGAACCTCTTAGGCTGTCATCTATTAATTTTAAATCTCAGAAGGAACAGAAGTATAGAAATAGATGATGGAGTAATCCAAGGGTTTCTGAAAAGGTGGAACTTGTCTGTGATTGAATACATGCATTTTGTATGATTCTCCAAGTCTCCTGTGTGAAAATCCTGCATTTGAGCACAAGAGAGGTCTTCATTTTGTCTTTAAATAAACTCCTCATCTTGTGGAGCTTTACCATCCTTGTGAGTGTACTAAAGCCGTGCAATTTCGTAAATACAAAGTCAACAACTTCTATTTACAGTATCTCCATCATTGCCAGCTATGTTACTTCTTCATTGCTGCTATTCTTTCATATTTAAAATAAAAAGAAAAGATTCTATCTGTGGGTTTATTCTCTCCTGCGAGCAGGCTTTGGCCTTGGGAAAATATCAGGTATCTAAGTATAGAAAAGTCTTAAGAGAAAATGCTGAGATTTCAGCAGGGAATTGCTGGTTTTCTTTTGATTTTAGTTTCGCTGCGCAAAAGTGAGTTTGGTTTTTTCCAAGTAATGAAGAAGCAGCTGTGTTGGTGTTAAATGTTCAGTGGATTTGTAAGTAACTTATATAAAGATCTTCATCTTTATAGATTTCCCTCATTTGAAAGCACCCTAAAGTGTGATTTTTGTGAGGGGGAGTAATTCCTCTTGGTTCTTACCTTTCTCCAGTTGGCATCTTGGAGAGGCTGGGTTTAAAACCCGAAAGAACCACACACCTTTTTGTTGCCAACGAAGTATTTGATTCCTGATCTCTCCGACTGCAGGAAAGTTGGTGAAGACCTTCTCCTGAGTGCTTAAAATAGGCAGTGGAGATTTGGAAAAAATGATGAGTGGTGGATTGCACAACCAGCCTGGCTGGAGCTGAAACTGCTTCCAGATCTTTCTGAAACGGGCGCGCTGGAGAAGGGCAGAGGGAGGAAAATGGGCTGGGGCCCCCAGAACTGAGCTGAGCTCGGGCAGCAGCCAGGATGGCACCTGAAGGAGCCACAGAAAAGATAAGGGAGAGACTGCAAGGGCCTGGAGGGACAGGACAAGGGGGAATGCGTTCCCACAGCCAGAGGGCAGGGTTGGATGGGATATTGGGATGGAATCCTTCCCTGGAGGCTGGGCAGGCCCTGGCACAGGGTGCCCAGAGAAGCTCCTGGATCCCTGGCAGTGCCCAAGGCCAGGCTGGACAGAGCTTGGTGCAACCTGGGATAGTGGAAAGTGTCCCTGCCCATGGCAGGGGGTGAAACAGGGTCATCTTTAACGTCCCTTCCAACCCAGACCATTCCACGAACGTTTGCCATTCTCTGAAAGGAGTTTGACGTTGCCTGGTGGAGCTTTGGGTGTCAGCAGTGCCTGCTCAGGAGCTTGCTGGGCTGTCCTCATAGACCAAGGGTAGAATTGACATGATGGCAACGCCTAATGCCCCAAACAGTGGGAAAAGCCTCTGAAAGGGAGACTGGAATTGCATGGGAGTGTCTGAATTGGGTATTTCGAGGCAGTTTTGTGTGAATGAAGGTGATGACGTCTTGGGTGGTTCTGAAATACTCAGCTCCCATCTCCATATCATTTCAGCCTCTAACCTTGGTGTTTGCAATTTTGGAGAAGTCTTGCATTATATTTTCAAATAATCCTCTTAATGTACTACCTGAATCTGACTTAAATTCCCCTGCGGTGGAGTCCATTGTGAGAAAAAGAAAAAGCTCAGTCTTTGTCAGGTTTTTCGTTGTGCTGTGAGAGCAGAAATTGGGCATTTGAGATGTGGCTGCTTGGGCCTGGGCTGGAGGGGAGGGTTGGAAGTTTGGAATCTGTGCTGGGTTGGGAAGGAGCACAGCCTAGTCGAGAAGGGAATGTGTAGAAGGGGGAAGAGCAAATGAAAAGCACGGGGTAGAAGGAACTGGCAGCTGGAATAACATCACTGGCAAGTTTCCCCCTTCCTTGAGCCTCGAAATCCTTTGGAACACGGGTTTCTAGCCTTCCCAGGATCCTCGCTTTTGCCGGCTGCTGGTGCACACGGAGGGTAGCCAATCCTGGCTGCGATATTTCGGGGAGCTGCAGGTGGCAGAGCCCCACGTGGGCTGTGAACGTCCCACCAGTGGGAGCGTTCATCCCTCACGTGGCGCGGTTGCAGCCTCGCTTTGTTCCACGCGGAGCGGTCGCTGACGGAAGAACAGGATTTGGCTGGGAAGCGTTAAAATGCACATTTAGTACGTGCCCGTGCAGCGTTCATCATCCCGATGGGGTAGTGGAGGATTATGCAATCCCCTTTTCCTGCAGGACCTTTGTTGGGTGTTCAGGCTTGATGTATCGCAATTTCATCAACAGTGACGTGGTATTTTATTTTTATACTTCTTCATTGTGCATTTTCACTGTAGATCATGAAGATCTGAAAGGAAAATGCATTCCTTTCTGGTTAATATGCAACAAACGGTCTATAAAAAGATGTCGTTACTGTGCAGTAATTGCTTTATTTATCACCTTTGCTGTGTGGCTAAAGCTGCTCGAGTCGCTGAGCGGAGCAGAGAGCCGATGGTTGGGGCTGCTTTGGCCTTGCTTTTAAGTTTTGGCCATGATTTTCGGCTCCTGTTGTAGAAATAGACCTAAATTCCGTAAGGATGCTGCGTGATGAGCGCGGGTTTATCTTGCGCAGTCATCAGGACTGTGGGTTACAGATCAATGACCACGATGGGACTCGGCCAGCACATCCTTGACTTTGTAAACATCCCAGGCAACGGGGTCTGGAGATCTAAAAGTCTTCTGGCCATAAAGTTCATGCAGCTTGACTTGTGGCGCAATGCATTTGGTGGCCATGTGAAGGTGAATAAGGCAAAGTTGAACGTCTCAACCACTTCAGAAATCGATTTCCTAGAACAAATACTAGAAAAGAAAGTATTGGGTGCTTTTCATTGTTTGTTTTAGATCTGTAGCTTTGTTACTAGGGAGAAATCCTAAGGAAAACATGTCGCGCTTTCCCTTCTTGCGCTGGACAAGGTCAAACTCTTGTAGCCCTCTCTGGGTGCTTCAGGCAGGAGAGGGGGTTACTTGCAGTAACAGTTTGGAAATTAAGCCTAACTTGACAACTTTCTTGACTGAAAAGGATGGAAAGAAGTGCACTGTGACTAAATCTAGCGTACAATTAATTCTTCTCTGCAGTTCTGTGTGTTAATTGCTGTCATTGTGTGAACTGATGGTTTAAGCAAAAATAGAAGACTTTATAACTGGTGTGTTGCTTACAATGCAGTCTTAGCTGGGAGTGCCAGCCCGCAGTGGCTTTTTGAATCTCTGCTGTGCTGTCAATCTCTGTGAATCATCCTGATGGAAATGAACAAGAAAACGGTGAAGAGCACAAACCTGGCAACGGTGGTTTGCACTTTTCCTGGTGGTTCAGCAGCCCCAGGCTGGCAGTGTGGATGGAAGTGGAGCTGGTGTTTCTGCAGAGAAGCAGCTCAGTCTCCCTCCCCGTGCCCTGAGCTCTGTCCTTCCCCAGTGCCATTCCCAGCTCCTGCCACATCTGTGTTTGGGGTCCTGGGCTGGCAAACCAGGGTGGAATGGGATGATCTCTAAGGTCCTTCCAACCCAAACCATTCTGGGACTCTCTATCCTTCTGTGAAAGGTGTTTGGAGTTGCCTGATGTGTTCTGAGGATGGATTAGAGGAAAGGCATGAGAAAAGTGATGGTGTCCATCTCGAACAACATCCAGAGGTGAAATTACTGAGGTCTGTCTCAGCCCCTTCAGCAGCTTCAACCCCTGGCAGAGCTGCCATGACCTGTTTCCAGCAGGGGTTTCTCCCTTTCTGGGTGATGTGCATCCAGTCCATGAACGAGCAGCTCTGCCTTTCAGACCTCAGGATAAACCCCAGGTGGGTCATCCAGAGTGTCCATGAACGAGCAGCTCTGCTTTCCAGACCAGGATAAACCCCAGGTGGGTCATCCAGAGTGTCCATGAATGAGCAGCTCTGCCTTTCAGACCTCAGGATGAACCCCAGGTGGGTCATCCAGAGTGTCCATGAACGAGCAGCTCTGCCTTTCAGACCTCAGGATGAACCCCAAGTGTGTTTCTCCTCACCTTGCTGCTTCCCGAATTGCGGTGCTTGGCCGTCGGGATGCACCAGGAGCCTGGAGAAAAGGCTGTGAGAGCCAGGAGCCTGCAGCCCTGCATCCACTCTGCTGCCAGCGAGGCTGGGAACAGCCTCCTGGCTCTTCTGGTACTTTGTTTGAACTTCTGAGCTGCTACTTTAGGCGCTGCCTTTGAATAGCTGAATTTATTTTTTTGTGTGTTCCGTTGCTTAGCGACGACAGGAGGGAAAACAGTCGCTGCGGCTCGTGTGGGTTTATTGCTGATAAGTTAGCATCTCTAATACAGAAATGTATTTTTAATAAGACTAATGAGCTGTGATTCCTGACTTTTGCCAGGCAGAATGTTAAATAAACTGTGCCGCTGCACTGGGTATAGAACCTGGCACCCTGAGGGGTTTGATGTTGCCTCAGGCCACGCCTTGAATGTCTCTGCTTGTGCAGGCTGTTGTTTGAGGGTATTTTATGCTGCTGCCCCTTCATTAGGTGAGGAGTTTCTCTGATTTTTTTTTTGCCCTGTTTTCCCTAGCAATAGAAGGGATTTGATTTAAAAACTCAACTGACAACAACAGCAGTGAAAAAAAAATCCAAAGCAAACCCCGCCTTGAATCTGACAGAGTTTACCTGCTGAAGTACAAAAACTCCAAGCTGCAAGTGCAGAAACCAAGTCTGTTTTCCTGGGAAAGCACTGGAACGCGTTCCCATTTTAGTCTGGTACTGTTTTTTGACTGGGACAAGTTATAAATTTTCTGCTCTTGCATCAGATGTTGGCAGCAGCAGTTAGTTTTTATCATTCACGGGGCAACATTCCTGTTGCTCAAAAAAGCATTCGTCTGATCAAGAGCTTTTTGGAATTTGTTTATAAAGCTTTCCTTGCCGCTGGAATACTTGGAGAGCGTCAGCAGCAGGAATCCAGATAACTGTGACAGGCTGTAGCCATCCCTGTGCGTGTTGTGTGTTTTTTCTAGATTGCCTGTTCAAGCTGTGTCCCATGAACCGCTACTCGGCGCAGAAGCAGTTCTGGAAGGCAGCAAAGCCGGGAGCCAACAGCACCACGGACGCTGTGCTGCTCAATAAACTGCACGTGAGTATCCCCTCTCCTCAGCCTGGGCACTCGCACCCATCCTGCTCCCATCAGGGTTTCCAGCCAGCTTGGCACAGCCGAGGAGGAGACGCCGAGCGTACGCGGGGATAAATCAGCGCGCCAGATCCCGCTGGAGATGTTCGCTCCAAGTCTCCAGCCCTCTGGTTACTGACAGGGTCACGGAACAAGCTGAGTTGGAAGGGACCCACAGGGATCATCCCAGCTCCTGGCCCTGCGCAGACACCCCAACAATCACACCCTGTCCCCAAGAGTGTTGTGCAGTGCTCTGGCAGCCTCGGGGCTGTGCCCATTGCCTGGGGTGCCTGGGCAGTGCCCAGCACCCTCTGGAGGAAGAACCTTTCCCTAAAATCCATCCTAAACCTGCCCTGGCCATTCCCTGCGTTGTGTCCTGGCCACAGAAAGTGGGCAGAACCCCCTCCTGTTCCTGCTCGAGGTCTGTGTCCCCCAGTGCTGTGTCCATGATACTGGGGTAGCCCTGGGAGCTGTTGTCTTTAACCTGTGGTAGAGACAGTGCTGCTCCAGGGGAGCGTTTTGGGGTGTTAAAAACATAAAAATGGGACCTTTGGAACAATTGCACAGAGGAGTCTCAGGCACTGCATCTCAGCATGGGAAATCAGGAACTGCTGGTCTGATCAATCTATTGGGACAGCTCGAACAAACATCGCTGCTGTTGATACATGGGAAGGTTGATGGGTAATTATGAGTAATTATAAGGCCAGACAGCCTCTCCTTCCTTATTAGCTTGCAGTATTTAATATTTTCTGGGTAAAATGTTGACATTCAGCAGCTGAAAACTCAGTAAGGCAGTTGATTGCTGTTTTTAGAGCTCCCATATAAAAAAAAAGCCAACTTAACTTAAATACCATCTGTTGACTTTAGAGTTAAATAAACTCAGTGTTTATGTTAAAATTACATAGCTGGAGTACTTCATGTCAGAATTACAATTCTAAATATTTTTAGGTCCTTTAAGCCTATATTAAGCTCATTGTAGCCTGGAATACGAAATGGCCCTGTAGGAGAGTGTCACTTGCTGATTGCCATATGGCTGCCTCGCTCCTGCACTTCACAAAGACCCACTGGTGGACTCCTTCTGCTTCAAGCAATGTATTTATAACCCTAAAGTATCAGCCTGGCAGGGGCAAAGCTATTTTGGTAGCACAAAGCTCCCTCACCTGGGCCGTGTTTCTGGTGTTGATAAGGGAGGTAGGCTGTGGCAGCGAGTTTAGAGTGGTGGGGTTCTGGGGTTGGCTGCTTGGGGGTATCAGGAAAAGGGAGAGTTCGTGGGTTTTAACAGAAAATGGAGGCTAAATACTGCAGCATGTAGAAGAAGAAGGCTTTGGAGTTGCCCTGGATTACATTCTCACGTGGAGTTGTCTCCCCTTCCCTAAGTACATCCAGTGCAGGTGTTTGGGACCTGTCCCTGCTCGTCTGACACGTGACCCTTTGGGGCCAGAGTCCTGGAGATACAGGATGAGATTCTGCCAGGATGAGGTTCTTCCAGCGTTAGCCTGAGCCCAGTAATGTTTACACAGAAATGTCCCATCAAGACCTGCTTGATTTGGAGGCAGGATTTGAGTGCCTTACAATTTTATTGGGGTCTATTTCATCGGCACCTCTTGGACATGAAGTCGGATGGGCTGAATCAGGTCTGCAGTGACCCACGGACATCACTCACACCTGAACTTCTTCCTGCCGGTCCTGTGTGTCCGTGGGTCAGCTTTTCCACTTGCTGGCTCATGGAGTGCTCTAAACCCCCGTGAGCTCTGCCCAGGATGAGGTTTCTTTATCAGTGCCTTGCGTTTGCAACGCAGCTGATGATGCAAGATGCCTTCATCATCGTCACTTGCCTTTTTTGGCTTCTGTTTGTCTGCTGGTGGAATTTATTGTCTGCCACGGAGCGCTCCGTGCTGAGGTCAGGTTATTTTAAGTTAATGCCATTTAAGGGATTTGAAATCTGGGACACTTGTCTCTCTGTGGTCGTGGCATCCGAGCTGCTTGAGGAGCTGACATCTAGTGGCCAGAAAAGCATTTCTCCTGAAGGGACTGTCAGGTTTGGGGGTGCTCTTGAAGTGCAGCCTAAGTCCTGGTTGTACTTTCACAGGAAGAATTGTTTCCTGTATTTATAATAAACGTGGCACCCAGTGTGGCAGGGCAGCCCTGGCTGTGGTTGCTGTTACTTGGGAGGGCTCTGGTGTCTTGAAGAAACCTTTTCTTGACAGAGTACCTATAAATCAAGCAAAAAAAGTTGTATTTTAGTAATACAGAGAAAATTGTGTTGCATTGCATGAATGAATAATGTTTTGAATTTGAAAGAGCAGCTTTCTCAGGTTCTCTTAGGTTTTCATACCTAGCACAGCATCTGAAAATAGCAGAACTGGAGCTGGTGAAATTCTCTAACAGTGTGCAAATAGCTGTTCCTTTGTCCTGCTATTTCACCTCACTATAGTGAGGCACTGTGGGCACTTTTCTTCTCCAAGGGAAACCTGGACCCACCATGGTCCTCGAGACCTGAGAACCAAACCATAATCATCCTGGATGCTCAGCCTCCTAAAAAGTCCAATTTTAAATTGCTCACCACCTCCAGCTAGCAGTTAAAGCCAATACAGATTTATGTTTTTAATCCAAAACATCATCTTTCCTGTAAAGTGAAGTTCTTTACCAAAGGAAACTGTTCAAAAACAGCCTGGGCCAAAATAGCTCGCTTTGAAAACAAGGATGGCAAGAGGCTCACTGTTAATTATTAATGAGGCCTTTGTGTCTTTATAATAATTCAGTTTTGCGGGGGCTTTGCCTTTCCTTTCCCTGCTCAGCTGTGGCACGGAGGATCCGTCACCTCAGGGAGCACGAGCCCAGGTGTGGGGAGTGGGGAACTCTCCAATCCAGAGCTGCAGTGGGCATTTGTGCTTCCCAGTGGTCCTGCTGCATAGGGAGGGGCGTTGGAGTCTCCAGGAGGAGGCAGCCTGGAGGGCAGCTGCAGCCTGGACTGGCAAAGGAAAATAAAGAATCAAAGTTGAGTTTCTTTTGTTCAATTTGTGTAGAAGACAGTAGAGAAGAAAGCAGAATTCCTGGCTGGAGTTGTTACCTGTCCCTTTTTCGCCTTTCCCCCCCCCCCAGGTGTCTGCCTTCTGTCTTGTCTGAGCTTTTCATCTCACTTTTTATTCCGGAATTTTGTCCAATCGTACCCAAATTAGAGGTTACTTAAACGATGTGTGTCTATCTCCCCAAACAGTTGAAAAAGGGAATTGAAAATTACACTGTTGGAAGCTGGAAAAAGAGGAAATTAGGCTCTTTCAGATGCTTGCTGTTTTTCCAGTCCTTTGAAATGATCTCGAAGAAGAGGGAGTTCCATGAAAGCCCCTTTTCTAAAACACTCAGCGACTGCTCTCCTTTAATTTCAGCATGCGGCGGATTTGGAAAAGAAACAGAACGAAACTGAAAACAGAAAGCTGCTGGGAACAGTCATCCAGTATGGGAATGTCATCCAGGTAGGCTGTGAACATCTGTGCAAGCTGGAGAGGATTTAGTTGGAAATTCCCTGCTCGGTGGACCCCAGATTTCTGGAATTCGTGGTCAGGAGTGTGTAGTTCTGCCAGGTTCCACCATGCTCTGAAGTGGGATCCTGGGAGGCAGGGCGTGGGTGTTGTAGCTGTGATGAGGTCAGTTTTTCATTATGGGTTGGCTGTGCTTGGTTTTGAGGTCACCACTGGTTGTTTTCTTCAGAAATGCTTGTTGGAGCCCTCATTAGAGTTGTTGGAAGGTGGCACGTGCACAGCATCAGATATCCTCTCGCAGTGGAACGTTGATATTTAAATCATCAACTGACACAGAGAAGGAAGATCAATAGGAGTTGTTACATTTTCTGTTAGGTGAGGCCAAGCAAAGCGAGAGGAGAGCAGCTTTGCCTCTCAGCAGGAGGAGCCCCTTAGTCCCCAGCATTTCACAACCTTTGGTCCTGGGCTTCTTTGAACAGTTTGTTGTAAGAGACGAGGGCATCTCCACGTGTTTGTGCTGGCTGGGGAAGGGCCAGTTGGATTAACTGGAGGTGTTTTGTTCTGTGTCTCTCAGTGTGAGTGGAATTGTGCCTGAATCCGTCCGTGTTTGTACGTAATTCAGCTTGCAGTCCTGTGTAGCATTGCGGTTGTCTCACGCACGCTCGGGTTGTTGCGGGGAGGAAGAGGAGCATTCTTAGAACTGAACTCTGATTCTTATTCTAGCTGCTTCACTTAAAAAGTAACAAATACTTAACAGTAAATAAGAGGCTTCCAGCTCTGCTAGAGAAGAATGCAATGAGGGTGACCTTGGACGAAGCTGGAAACGAAGGCTCCTGGTTCTACATCCAGCCCTTCTACAAACTGCGCTCCATCGGGGACAGCGTAAGTGCTGGGAGCGGGATCCTCACGCATCCCTCTGGGCACTGCCTGCATTTGGGAGGCCTGTCTTGCAATTAATGCAGTGCACAGATCTCCCAGTGCGTGATGATGATGCAGGAACAACCTTTTTGCTATGCTGTCATGAGGGGGAGGAAAATTGCTATGGTAACTTGTATTTTGGAAACGTGGAATGATCTAACGTTGGAGGGAATAAGGGACCTAATTAGGCTGGCCTTGCACAATTCCTGCTCAATTCAAAATGGTAGGAAGTGTTGAGCTCCTTCAGGAGGTTTGGAAGGAATAATTAGCATCTTGGTTTTCAGTGTTGTCAGCTTAGAATCAAAATTCGTCATCGCTTGGGATGTGAGGAATGAGGTAATAAGGAAGTGAAATGCTCCAGTTCCTGGGAAATCTTTAAATGCATTGCCATTTTAATCCCTTCTTTTGCAACATCTGAGTCACTTGGGTGTAGAGTCTTCCTAAAACCAGGAGGTCACAAGCTTCAGTGTGCTCTGTGGGTCAGGCCAGGTCTATTTGGCACCTCAACACGGTGAATTTGTCAATCAGCCATCATTTACCCCTCTGTACCAGAGCTCAGTCTGCTGCTCCTGCCAGGCCCTGAGTCCAGTAGCATAGTGGGTTTTGCCTCAGTGACTGAGTTTGGGGGGCTAAATTCTGAACCAGACAGAACCCTGGTGAAATACTCAGACTGGCATCTCTCCAACCTGCAAAAAGGTGATTTCCTCCCATCGCTCCCATTAAAAAAAAAAAAGGAAGAAAAAGAGTTTTCTCAGGGTGCAAATTTGTCTGATGCTGCACTTCTCTGCAGGTTGTCATTGGAGACAAAGTAGTCCTGAATCCTGTCAATGCTGGCCAGCCTCTCCACGCCAGTAGCCATCAGCTTGTGGATAATCCGGGATGCAATGAGGTAAGGGGACTTGGGCACAGCTGGAGCAGCTGTACGAACCCCTCTGTGCTTCAGCTTCGCTGTTTGTACGTGGTTTAGAATTCAG
Organism: Hirundo rustica; assembly: GCF_015227805.2. NCBI lineage: Eukaryota > Metazoa > Chordata > Aves > Passeriformes > Hirundinidae > Hirundo > Hirundo rustica. Next base: position 19,513,937 of record NC_053461.1, read on the forward strand.
CAAGTTGGTTGGCACCCGTGGCGCTGCTTAGGAATGGTTTTCCAGGTAATCAGTGACCTAAAAGAGAAATCTTGGAGCTCTGCTTCCTCGTGGGTGCTGGCAGAGGTTTGGGTTGGATCTCTTGCATGACTGGCTAGAAACAAGCTGTTCCTTCCAAACCAGGAGTTGTGGCACAGTGATGTGCCCCACACTAGGCACTGTGAGGACAATTAAATCTACCAGCACAGAGGTGTAACAAGTGGCTTCCAGGCAAGTCAGCTCTGGAATTACTTGTTCTGGAGCAGGTACAGAAAGGATTTCCCTTCTCTAGAGCAACGCAGCCAGGCTTGCAGTGTCCTGGTGAAGACTGTCTGAAAAATAAGACAGTGGCTCGTGGCAGGATCTTAATCCTGCAGGCACAGGACAGTGGGACTGATGGTCTGAGTTCTCCTTCCAGGTCAACTCAGTGAACTGCAACACCAGCTGGAAAATCGTGCTCTTCATGAAATGGAGCGACAACAAGGACGACATCCTCAAAGGGGTGAGAGGCAGAGCTGTGGCTGTGCGCAGCTGGGGCCCTGCTGGGCACTGCTGACCCTGCTGCCTGCCCTTGGCAGGGGGACGTGGTGAGGCTGTTCCACGCCGAGCAGGAGAAGTTCCTGACGTGCGACGAGCACAGGAAGAAGCAGCACGTGTTCCTCAGGACCACGGGCAGGCAGTCGGCCACGTCTGCCACCAGCTCCAAAGCCCTCTGGGAGGTGGAGGTAAGGACTGCACCCAGGCTGGGGCTGGCTTGCTGGGAACAATTGCTCCTTCTCTTTAAAAACACTCCGCCAACAAGCTGAAATTAAAATTCCTCCTCTTGCTGCGCTTTCTGTGCACGGTCGCAGCAGAGCTCTGCTCTCTGATGGTGCTCTCGAGCTCAGGTGCTTTACAGTTCAGGAAAAGGGCACGGAGGAACATCAATGAAGGCATTTTCTTACCAGTCACTGAAGTTAAATAACAGTTTATAATTTCCCCTGTCCTGCTGAGTGTACTGAAGGCTCTATTTTTGGTGTGGAATAATGTGATTAAGTATATCCTCATTTGATAGGAGGCTGCAAACCCTTGCTAGTCTGTCTGAACTGGCTTTTTAAATTCACTTGGCTTTTAAACAGAGTGACTAACACCTTGGCCATCCCTGGCTTCTGAAAATAGCCTCAATCTGTTGGTATTATTAGCATTGGTTTATGATTTTAAATCTGATCGAATTAGGAACTGCATATAAGGATCAAAAAATAAATTGTTAATGATGGAGAGGTGGTTTTATATTCATTTTCCAGAAGTATCTGCTGTGATATTCTGCTTCTCCTGTATTTCAAATGAAAGTCTGCCTGTAATTAGCATGACTTTGGCATGGTGTCAGTCTGAGGTAACTGTCCCTGTGTGTGCACTTACCTGGCACAGATGAGAGAGTTCTTCCCATCACAGGTCAGCTGTGATGAGTTTTCTTTAGGGATCAGGTGTTCCCACAGAGCAGCCAGTGTGGGGCTCACAGGTTTTGAAGGCTCTGCTTGCCCCACTTTGTCAATAAATATAAATATTAATTATTTTGTGTACAGCATTGTTGCATTCGAAATATTTCCAGGTGTCTTCCTTCATCCGCTTTAAACAGTCCAAAATTTAGTTAGAGTCATAGGGTAATGGATTTGTTGCCTTTTCTAGAGGTTTGTTTCAAGACCTTGGCAACGCATGCACGTAGAGAGCACCTTCTATAATTCATTCATAAACTGAGGTGAACTATTCCCAGCCAGCTCAGGGCATTCCCTGCACAGCCCTGCTCACAGATGAAAGGTGGTTTTGTCTTTCCTCAGCCCCTGGCTGTGTTTGCTTTCCCCTGCACGTGAAATGAGGCAGATCCTGCAGGGGAGGGGGGTCTGTGCTGCATCCCAGCGTGTTCCCTGTCCCTGCAGGTGGTGCAGCACGATCCCTGCCGAGGGGGAGCTGGCTACTGGAACAGCCTCTTCAGGTTCAAGCACCTGGCCACGGGGCACTACCTGGCGGCAGAGGTACGTGGGGCTGGGCTGGCACCTCTGCCTGCCCTTGCACTGTGCTCTCCTCCTTCAGCACCTTCTCAAACTCTGTCATTTCCCACCCTAAAGCTGGACACGGGGAGGGGAGGAGAGCGGTCATTCGGATTAACGCAAAAACCGCTGCTAAATGTAGGAAATAAGGTGAAAGAGCTGAAAGAATGACCCTGGTTCGGGGTAGTCGTGAGCTGATTACGCTTTTTGTGTGAATTCTGGAGCCAAGAACTCGTGCTGCAAAGAATAGGCACTAAATAGTATCCTGTCATGTGGGCACTGGAATCAATGTGACTTTATTAACTGATGAATAAATGGTAAATGACTGAGAGCCTTTGGGGGAAGATGAATTCAAGCGTTGGTTAATTTCTCTTGAATCACTGATTTTTGAGCAGAACCGTAGAACTGAATGTAAAATGAAAACACTGACTTCAGACCAGTCTGTTAAGAGCTGCAGATAGAGAAAAGCCCAAATTAAATATCCCAATTTTTATTCTTCTGATAAGCAGATTAGAAAACCAGAAGCATTTTGTCACATGCACACTGCAAATCCTTTTCAGCAGCGACCCAGCGTAGAGCTTTTCCAGTAAATCTCGGGTTTTCTGATCAACCAAAACAAAAACACGCTCTTGGATCATGCAAAAATATCCCAGGGGAGATTGCTCACCTGGTCCCTGGTTAGAATAATCTTTGTTCTAAAAGATTTCTCCCAGCTAGTAATTTCTAGTCGGGAATTCCGCTTGGAATTTAAACAACAAAACGAAAGCATCAACTGGTTAACCCTCTGCTGTTTCTCCTGAGTGAGACAAATCTCCCTGCAGGTTATTTAACGGTGATTTGCTGGCTTTGGGCGGTGTGCTGTGCATGCCTGCTGCTGCTGGAGCCCTGCAGGGCGACCACGAGGGTTCAGGTGATGCTCAGGCTCTTTCCCCCTTGCAGCTGTGCGGGAGTTTTGACGTGCCTGTGATTCTGTTCCATCAGGTAAACCCTGACTATGAGGAAGATGACCTGGAGTGTCAATCCTCAGTAAGTATAGGCAAGGGTATGGTCCTGCCCCTGACTGAGGAGGGCTTGGCACAGACCCAGGGCTGCCCTGGCCGGTGCACAGCTGGTCCAGGCTTCGTGCTTAGTGCAGAAACTGAAAACCTGAGAACGCTCTGGAGGCTCTAGAGGCCTGTCCAAGGAGTGGGTGTTGATACCTTAGTGAAGAACCCACTTGGAGCTGAACAAACCCATGACCTGAACCCCCCTCAACTCCTCCCTTGGTGGCATCTTTTCTATCTTCCTGTTTTCCTCAGCCTTTGCTTCCTTGGAGCCCTGTCCTGCCAGGGGCTGGAAATCGAGGTGCTCAGGGTGACCCCAGCTGGGAATTGTCCCTGAGGGAATGTCCCCGGCGCTGTGCCTGTCTGACCTCCGTGGTCAAGCAGTGAATTCGCTGTCACTGTTCCTTGGCTGGGGAGAGCAGGAATGGCAGGGGGAGGGGGATCCCGGTGCCAGCCCTGTGCTTCTCCTGTGGGAGCCAGTCTGTGTTGTCAGTAAATGTTGTCGTGTCAAAAACTGAGTGAGTGGTGCTTTGTACGGACAGGAGCTTCCCTCTGGTGTCAGAGGGAACCAGCATTGCTTCAGCAGCTGAACACGGACAAAACTGCAACAGCACTTTCCATTGTGGATTTTATGTATTTAGTTGGATTTGATCAGAGGCTTATGCAGCTTTCTTGGTCATTTATCCTGTTTCATGGAAGATTTGCACCATTTGGGTATGACAAAGAGCTATTAAGAGATGGATGTGATGCCTGGAAATCCTGTAGGGTGCATTTTTCCTCCTAAAGGGATTTTTCATTATAGCCTGGCCGTGAAGATGCTTCCCTTGCCCTCAGATATTGAGCTGTTTTCCTGATGACTTCTTGGTGGCATTTGGCAGCTTGACTGCAGTAAGCATGGTAAAAAACTGAACAAACCCCACCCCTAGTTATTGTCTGGGGAGAATCCCATACCGAGGTGGTCTGTTGGGTTAATTTTTTTGAAAGTTAATCAATGTTGAGGGCCTTCAGGTAGACCCCCCCCTGCTCCTGTGACGTGTTCTGCTGGCATCTGCACGGAGAACATCCGTGCACTGTCTCAGCTCTCTGGATTTCCCCTGCTCTGTCTCTTTACCACTAGATGGCAAAAACAGACCAGCAAGAAGGGGACCAGGAGCACAGAATTCAGCTCTGACGGGAAGTTGCCACACCGTTCATCATTCACTGCTGACAGGAGTGTCGGCTGCTTTATCCAACTCTGTCCAAGCTCCAGCTCCGTCCCAGTGCGAGCTGTCTGCGGGGTCTCTGTGCACAGCTCAGTGGTTTCATTGTTCCTTTCTCCTTGTCCCTCAGGGGGCTGTGCAGGGTGAGGTGCCGGCTCCACCTTCCAGCAGCAAAGGGAGCTGCTCCTGTCAGCTTTGGGGCTGAATTTCAGCGCTCCCTGAATTGCCCCATCTCCCGCTTTACTGCTCACGTTCAGCTTTGCCGCAGTTTGGAGGAGTGACCACTTGTCTCCTGAAGGACAAGCTGTGAATGCAGAGCAGCTGGATCCCTCCCTCTGTTCCCTCCCCTCGCTGGGGGGGATGAAGGAGACAGCTGAAATTTGGAGAATTCATTCCAAGTGAGCGAATTTCTCCCAGAATTTCCCTCCAGATGGACTCTGAGTGTAGAGTTGCTCCTTCCCTTGAAGGCACACTCCCAAAGTGTATTTCTGTTCCACGCAGATAACTGCCTGTTCCCATGTACAAAATCAGACTTGAAATGTCACCGCTTTGCAGCCAAGTTCATTGACTGCAAATATGTTAGCTTGGGAGTATCCTGAGGCACAAGCAGCGCTGGAGACCCTTTCCATCTGCTTCAGGATGGCAGTGCCTTACAGCAGCACTTTGACAGGCAGGTGCCTGAGCACCTTTGGGTGCCAGCATCACAGAGGAGCTGGGAAATCGGTTTCTTGGTCACCTTGAAAATTGCAGCCAGGGTTTAGGTGGTTGTGCATGGACAGCTGGTTCCTGCGTGCCAGGACAGTGAGCAGCTTCTTCAGGGGCTTGTGGTAGCTGGGAGCTCCCTAGGAAAGGATTTGGAGAGAGTTGTTGTTCCTTTTTCTCAGTTCATCTTTGTTTTTTCCTACCTTTTGTCCTTTCCTCTGAAGCCCTGGGGTTTTATCCGAGTGATGTATCTTTACTTTGCTGAAGGAGGCTGGGGATTTGCTGGCACCTTGGGAATAGAGATCCTTCTGGTGCCCTGGCCTTTGGAACAGCACAAGCTGTGGTGTGAACAGCAAGACTTCCGAACTCCGTGACTGGCTTTTTGTTTCTCTTGAATGTTGGATGTGGGTCCCATTTTTGTGCTGAGGCTGATTATTTCCCAGCAAGGTTGTTGGTACATGGTGTGGCCGGGTTTTTGTATTTCCAGCTCATTACTTATGTGATTAGAGGGATAATTGCAATGTGTGGGGTACGTTTGGAGAGCTGGTAGAGTCAGGATTGGGGATCTCAGCTGATGTGTGTTACCAGAAACCAGTCAGAGCTCCCAGTGTGCGTGAGGTGAACGGCTGGAGGAGTTTTGTCTGTCTGGCACATAAATTCTGTGTGGAGGGGGAGTTCCTGTGCTGGTACTCAGGAGCTTGCACCGGAGAAGCACGGAGTGGTTGGGCAGGGCAGCTGCTGGCAGCGTTCCTGGTGTCCTGCAGCCCGGTGTGAAGGGATGCACCCTCACCCCAGCAGGTGTTCCCTTATAGGGAAAGGTTTAAGACTCACCCCCTGCTGTTGTTATAAAGTAAAGATCCAGAAACTTTACTCTTTGCTCTCCTGGCAGTAATTGGCTCAACGCCAGGATAAAAGCACTGATGGTCTCTTTACCTGTTCCTCAAAAATAGCTGTTCTCTGTGGGGCTCTTTGCCAAAAAACCCACCCAAATCACCCAACGCTGAAGGGAGAGCACGAGGCTTCTGGTGCATTCTCGGGGTGCTGCAGCAGGCGTGTGCGACCTGTCCCTGCACCGCGAGCAGCTTTGTTCTTTTTGTTTCGTGTTACTTTCCTCTTTCATCAAAACCATTTTGCTTTTTGCAAGACACGATCGCTCCATCTCGCTGGTTTTTTAAAGCCGCAAGGCGCTGGCCGCCCCCAGGGGCATTGAACCCTCGCGGAGCCGAGCGCGCCCGGCTCTTCGAGGAATTCAATCCCAGCTCGGCGCCCTGTGCGCGCCCCGGGCGTGAGCGGGGCTCTGGGGGTGCCTCTGGGGGCTGCTGCTGAGGCGGGGGGTTTCTGTGCAGCTGGACCCCGAGCAGGAGGCGGCGCGGCGCGGCCGGGGCGCGCAGGAGAAGATGGCCTATTCCCTGGTGTCCGTGCCCGAGGGCAACGACATCTCCTCCATCTTCGAGCTGGACCCCACCACCCTGCGAGGGGGAGACAGCCTCGTGCCCAGGTACGGCCTGCCCCAGCCTGGGGATAACGGTGGGTGTTCACAGAAAAGCTGTCTTCCTTTGGTCCTTTGGAATCGGGTTCCTCCTGCGGTGAATGTAGAAACCGTTAGAAGATGCCTGAAGTTTCACTCGAGTGCTTTACAGTTGAGGTAGAAGTAAGAGAACACCATTTTACAGATGGGAAGATTGAGATGAAGTGACTTCCTAAGTGACTTCCTTGCCAGGAATGACCTGGGACTAAAAGCCTCGGGTGTCTCATCAAGGCATTAGTTCCTGTGACCTGTCTGCGTTGTGTTAGGATGTAACACCAACTGTTTAGCACTGGATTTTCTGTTGTTTGTGTTCTTTACTGTTTGTGTGGCACCTCTTGGTGTTGAAAAGCTGCTGCCCCCTCCCAAGTCACACACACTGCACTCAGCTCTCTGCTGCTGATCCCACTGAGAAAGCACAGCAAGTTTGTTCCAGCAATCCAGCAACTCCCTGAGCCATCAGGTACCCATGCTTTGGGGGATCAGGGAGTTCTGGGCTGAAAACCCCAGAGGTAAGGGGAGAAGTTACCAGCTCAGCAGTGGGAAAGTGAGATTGGGAAGAGGTTTAGATTGCTGCTGTGCAGCAGCTGAGTTACAGCAGCTCAGAGTGGCTGTGGTTCGTTTCAGAGCAGAATGTCTTTGTTATAGAGGAATGAATGAGGTGAATTCACAGGATGAGCTAAGGCAATAAGAATGTTGTTCCAGTTGTGGTGTGCAGGGTGGACAGACTCTTCCACTTGTTCCTGCCAGCATCTCAAAATCCCAGCAAGGCCAAGACTTCCCAGCTGGGGAGCTGACTCATGCTGGGGCACTCCTGACTTTCTTTCAGGAACTCCTACGTGAGGCTCAGGCACCTCTGCACCAACACCTGGGTTCACAGCACCAACATCCCTATCGATAAAGAGGAGGAGAAACCCGTGATGCTGAAAGTAAGCTCTGTCACTTTGTGTGAGCACACCCTTTGATTCCTGCTCTTCCACAGAAGTGGCCTTGGCAGGAGTTTCAGTCCCTGAGCCTGTCACACACCCAGTGTGTGACAGTAATGAACAGTGCCTGTGCAGAATGTTTGCTCTTAATGGCTCAGTTTCGTGGTAGTGTCCTAGTTACACTGTTCAGCTTCTACTCCACAACAGTCATCAGCAGGAGGATATTTTTTCCACTGGCTACAGCAGCATTTTGCCATCTCACCTGCTGTTCCTTTGAATTCAGGGACAGCTTTGAGCTTGCACAGAGTGTTCTCAGAGTTTGGGTTCAGCAGTGGTCCCACGCTGCCTGAGCACAGTGTGGCTTTTCTGTTCCATTACCACTGAGTGTGTGAGCCACCGCTTTGTTCCTGCTTTGGGCTTGCTGATAAAGCTTCTCTGGGTTTCAGATTGGGACCTCTCCAGTGAAGGAGGACAAAGAAGCTTTTGCCATAGTGCCAGTCTCGCCTGCAGAGGTTCGGGACTTGGATTTTGCAAATGATGCAAGTAAAGTTTTAGGTTCCATTGCTGGCAAGCTGGAAAAGGGAACAATAACCCAGAATGAAAGAAGGTAAGGGAACCGGAATTGGGATCAGATAATGTTGTTTCCTTTAGTCAGTAACTGCTTCTTTGAAAACTTTATCAGAGTGAGCTATAGAAGAGGGATTTGGTTTCCTCCTTGATGAGATTTGATATTGTTGTGTCCATAGCAGAGGTTCTGTCCAGCCCTCCCTGTCCTCTGTGGAGTGAGAGCATGAGAAATGTTGTGAGCTTGGGGGACTAATCCCCACATACCTCTGCAGATGGAGTGTGGGAATTCCTAATCCGTCTTGTGAGGAGCAAGCATGTGACTCGCTGCAAATCCTCTGACTGTGTCCATGAAAGTGTGGCCCCACAAAGAGAGCCTAGGGTGGGGTGGCTGTGTCACTCCAGGGCCTTTCATTTGGCCTTGGGAGAGATTATCACCTGATTTATTGTTTGTGGCAATTGAAAGTAGTGCCAAATAGAACTTGGCAAGCGTAGAGTTGTCCTGAAGTGATTTCCTTGTCTTGCTGCTGCTCTGGTTTAGCTGATGGACAGTGAGGCTGCAGCAATGGGGGGAGCATTAGTTCCTAATTTTAAGTTCTGTGCACACTTCTGAGCTTTATCCAGTCTCTAATTGCTGTTAGGTTTTCACTTAGCGTTTAGAAATCTGTGTAAACTCACCCTGGCACTGCTCTTTTAGCACAGAGAATTTGTATTCTCATGTTAACCATCTTCTGGCTTTTCCACAGATCTGTCACCAAACTGCTGGAGGACTTGGTCTACTTTGTTACTGGTGGAACTAATTCTGGCCAGGACGTCCTTGAGGTGGTGTTTTCTAAACCCAACAGAGAACGGCAGAAGCTGATGAGAGAGCAGAATATTCTAAAGCAGGTGGGCTGTGGTTTTCTCTAAGCTCTGCCTATGAGAAGAGTTCTTGGAAAGAAAGAACCTGATAAGAGAGAACCTGCCCAGGCTTGGAGCTGCCTGGTCTGGTGGCAGAGGATTGCAAGGAGATCATCTTCATGTTCCCTTCCAACCCAAGCCATCCTGTGGCTCTGTGAAACTTTGGTCTCCAGTTATTGGGACCAAAGACTCCTTTCACTTTGCAGCTTTCAGCAGGCTCTGTGCTGTAGGCTCACCATTGCTGGAACCAAAAAATTCCAGCAGATGGTGTTGAATGAAGGTGATCAGCATCTTCTGTCTGGGCTGCTCCAAGAGCCTTGGTGACTGCAACACATTTCTTTGGAAATACAAAGGCCCGGGGCTCTGACACCGATTCTGAGCAGAAGGCAGCAGTGCCTCATGGGCTTGTGTCTGTGTTTGTCACTGAATCTGTAGATTTTCAAGCTGCTGCAAGCGCCCTTCACGGACAGCGGGGACGGGCCGATGCTGCGGCTGGAGGAGCTGGGGGACCAGCGCCACGCGCCCTTCAGGCACATCTGCAGGCTCTGCTACAGGGTGCTCAGGCACTCCCAGCAGGACTACAGGAAGAACCAGGTTGGAAATACGGCTGTCGTGGTCAAGGGCACCAGCGGGGTTCCTGTCCTCAAAAAAAACCCCAAAAAAACAACTTTATCCCGTAAAGTAAACCCTGCTCTGCTGTGGTTGCACAGTCAGCAAGAGGCTTTGGGATTGCTCAGTTTCACTCTGTTGTTCATTTTCCGTCTCTATCAGAGACTATAACGTAATTAGCGCTGGTTCTAAGTGGGCTTTAAGAAAACAACAGAATTTCCAGCTGCCCCACACAGGTGAATTACAAGGCTCTGTTCACTGTTGCTGACCATAGGCTCCATCGAAAGTTGCCCTGTAAATTAAGGCTGTTCAGCTTTTCTTTAGTGTATTAAAAACAGGGCCCTGTCAGATAAGTCTAAATGCCTTGCTGGTTTCTAGCCCAGGAGAGAGGGGAGGGATGGAGCTGTTAGGGTTGCCTGTCGCTGTTTGCTTTCCTTCACACAAACAATTTGGATCTAATGCGGTTTGCTCCTTGGGATGTTGGTATTGACAAACATCCACCTGCTCTCTGTTACCATTTCAAATTCTGAGGGTTAATTGCACCCCCTCCCTCCTTGCCTGTGTGTTTTGAAGGAGTACATTGCCAAGCAGTTTGGCTTCATGCAGAAGCAGATTGGCTACGACGTCTTGGCCGAGGACACCATCACAGCCCTGCTCCATAACAACCGCAAGCTCCTGGAGAAGCACATCACAGCTGCCGAGATCGACACCTTCGTCAGTCTCGTGAGGAAGAACAGGGAGCCCAGGTGAGAGCTGCATTTTTGAATGTGTGATTAGCCTCCTCCTTCTGGGGAAAGTCTGCACCTGCCAGCTTGCTCAGGAGGAAGCACAGCCAGTTCACCAGTTCTGGCACTCGCCCTGCCGTCCCCTCGGGCAGCAAGTCCTGCTCTGCGCTCTTGGAGTGGAGTTCTGAACGTTTGCTTCCTGCAATGTGGGTTGCTTCGGTCCAGATCTCAGCAGTGATTGATACCCTTTTGGCTCGTGCTTCCCACCAGGTTTTTGGATTACCTCTCGGATCTGTGCGTTTCCATGAACAAGTCTATTCCCGTGACACAGGAGCTGATTTGTAAAGCCGTGCTGAACCCAGCCAATGCAGACATTCTCATTGAAACCAAGTAAGTTCGTGCCTTTCGAGATGGATCTCCTGGCGTGAAGCAGGAGGAAGGTGTTGGCACGTCCCAGGGAAGCAGGGAATTGTGTGAGGTCCTGTTCAAACACAGGGAATGGGGGCTGGGAACAGCAGGTGTCTGCCAGGTGCATCCTCAGCCCTGCAGGCAGAAACCTGTCAGATCCGTCCCGTTTGATCCAGAGCACTGAGAGCTTGTGGGGAGGTGTGCAGGCTCCTGCTCTGATCCTCCCCCAGCTCTGGGGGAGCTCAGCTGCTCCAGCTCTGCTCACCTTTCCTCCCACTGAGCTGGGCTTTGGGTCTCCAGCTCTGATCCTCCCCCAGCTCTGCTCACCTTTCCTCCCGCTGAGCTGGGCTTTGGGTCTCCAGCTCTGATCCTCCCCCAGCTCTGCTCACCTTTCCTCCCGCTGAGCTGGGCTTTGGGTCTCCAGCTCTGATCCTCCCCCAGCTCTGCTCACCTTTCCTCCCGCTGAGCTGGGCTTTGGGTCTCCTGCTCTGATCCTCCCCCAGCTCTGATCCTCCCCCAGCTCTGCTCACCTTTCCTCCCGCTGAGCTGGGCTTTGGGTCTCCTGCTCTGATCCTCCCCCAGCTCTGCTCACCTTTCCTCCCGCTGAGCTGGGCTTTGGGTCTCCTGCTCTGATCCTCCCCCAGCTCTGCTCACCTTTCCTCCCGCTGAGCTGGGCTTTGGGTCTCCAGCTCTCCTCTGCCATTGCTGAGCCTCACAGCAGGCACCAGATCCTGCGTGTCTTTGAGAAAAATGGCTTTATTCAATATATATATATATTAGGGAACAGATAACCGTTATCAAAACACTGCAGAAGGGAAGCAGGTAGTATTTAAAACACAAATGGCCGAGAGTATGCTTGCACGTTTAATTCTTGTCATGAAATCATAAAGGCTGTATTTATTTCCACGAGCACTTCACATTGGTACACCTCTTACTTGTCCTTGAGTATTTAATTTGGGGGTTTTTTCAGATGTTGATCTTTTCTTTGCTGGAAGCCTTTTTAGTATCAGCAGATACTAAATATATGTATTTAGCAGATACTAAATATATGTATACCGATACATTTCTAGTTACTTCATCACCTAAACAGAAAGAAGTTCTGATCCATTTGGCATTTATGGGATACAGAATGAACCAATTTTTTCTTTCCCATATCTTTTCCTGGTCTGTTAAATTATCTTTGAATCTTTTTCTCCTGCAAAGAAGGTTTTGAAAGTCCATTATGTGTCTTTAACTTCCTTGTTTCTTCATCTTTTTCACTTGAGAGGAGCTGAAATGTTCATCTTTTTAAGGTTGGATGGAAAGCTTATAATCTGATGCTTTTAATAGCACACTCCAAAGATTTGGTGTAGTAAAATATTGCTTCTGAGAGGGTAAGGTACATTTCAGCAAGTGTCTGAAAAGAAATGTGCAGGATGTCTGTGGGCCTGGAACGTAACCTCCCCATCTCCTGGCAGGCTGGTGCTCTCACGGTTTGAGTTTGAGGAGGTGTCAAGCGGAGAAAACGCCCTGGAAGTTGGCGAGGACGAGGAGGAAGTGTGGCTGTTCTGGAGGGACAGCAGCAAGGAGATCCGCAGCAAGAGCATCCGGGAGCTGGCGCAGGACGCCAAGGAGGGGCAGAAGGAGGATCGGGACGTGCTCAGCTACTACAGGTGAACACCTCACAGCAGAGCCCAGCGGGGCTGTCCCTGGGGAGCAGAGCTCCTGGATCATGCACAGAACACCTTCAGGGAGGGAGGGGGAAGTCTCAGAAGTGAGAGCTGAAAGCACAAAGTGGCGAGGAGTACGGGTATTGACATGAACCGCTTTAAACTGATTTTTTCAAAAAATGGTTCAGGCTTTGGGTGTGTTGAATTTCCCGAGCACTGTGTGCTTGGTTCCCTGCTGGTGGGCGTTGGAAGAGCCCCTGCAGGTGAGCGCTGGGTTCCCTGTGTTCTGGGGGCACTTTGGGATTGCAGGATTTGGGTGTGTCGATGGCTTTGCTTCTGGTTTGCCAGAAGTCACTGCTGATCTCTGTGCCTCCTGCTTTCTCTCCAAGCCTTTGGTGGCCGTGCGTTCCAGCAGCCCAGATGTGAGGTTGTGCCCCGGGCTGGGTGTGGAGGGTGTGCAGGGCTGGGAGGTTTCCAGATGACTTGACAAGACACCGAGTTCTTGGCGTAGTGTAAGGTCAGGTTTCAGCCCAGACCAAATTCCTGTGTCTGGGTCATAAACCCCTGAGAGTCGTTTGACAGACTCGGTTGTGGCAGTGCAGAAAGCACAGCTAGATTATTTGTTTTAATAACCATTTTGGTTTGGGTAGTCTCTTCCATTGAAATAATTCTTGCAGGAGAATTCCTAATACCTGGTTTTATTTGAGCCTGTTGGAGCTCCAAAGGAGACCTCTTACATAAAAGTTTTTTTAAAACATAGTTGCTTTCAAAGTAGGTATTTTGCTTGGTTTTAAATAGAATTGATAGATTTGGGTGTGTGTATATGTATTGGTGTAACAATGGTAGTGTTAACTATTTTTTAGTCTACATTGTTTCTCATAAACCTGCTTAAAAGAAGGGCTTAGGATATGGTTTGGTTAAATTCCATGAGGAGTACTAAAAGTGGAAGGAAGCTGCTTTCAATTAAACCTTCTTTTCTTTAGGAAGCCCCACTCTTGGCAGTGCTGGGCAGCAGCCTGTGAGCACTGCTGGGTGTTGGGCATGTGCTTTATGGCCAGAGGTGAATTATCAGCCTGCTGGTGGGGAGAAGTGAGGGGCCAGTGGTCAGTTCATGGGCTGAAAAGCTTAGGGCTGAAGTTCAGTTTTTCTCTGCCACTTCTCTCACTGGGGGGAGCAGAGCTCCGTAGCTGTTCCATCAGGTTCCTGATTTTTGATGACTGCACCCTTCTGTGCTGTTGCCTCAGGGAAAAAGTGGCTTCAGCACCTGTAAGGAGCGTTTGGCCCTACGCAGTGTTTAGGCTGAGTTGCCTTAAGTGTTGTTTGCGTTCTGCTGGAGCTTTCATAAAAAATATTATGTATTATTTCCTGTCAGGGAGGAGAGGTCCTGAATCCCTGGCAGTGCCCAAGGCCAGCTTGGACATTGGGGCTTGGAGCAGCCTGGGACAGTGGCATCTTTAAAGTGCCTTCCAACCCAAACCATCAGTGATTTTATGATATTTAATGAGAGATTCTACATTGTTTATTCTATGCTGTTTAACTTACTCTGTTGTTCCCCTGTTTGCTCGTGTTTGATGAGTGCTTTATTCTTTCCACAGTAAGGACAGAGCTGTATTACTATGCAATATAATATTATTTCTAGTAATACATGAGAATATATCAGTATACTTCATAGTATACTTTTTTAATATATATAGGCTTTCTATATGCTTTATATATATTAATGCTTTGTATTTATGCTTTATATATACTCTTTATATATTTAATATATATAAAGTATATGTTATATGTATTTATATATGCTTTGTATCTCTTGTGTGAAGTAAATTATCTATATATATTTATATATACTTTACAGTACGCAGGAAATCAAATCATATTCAAGTCTATATAAATCAAAACTTATCATTTTCTTATTTTTTCCTTTTTCTCCCTGAAGATAGCAGCTGAACCTCTTTGCTTTATATATATATTTTTACGCATATAAAGTATACTTTATATGTATTTCTATATGCTTTGTGTCTAATACATAAAGTACATTGTCTATATGTATTTATATATACACAGGAAATTAAATCATCAACTTCAAGTCTATATAAATTAAAGCATATAATTTTCTTCTTTTATTTATAATTTTCATCTTCCTTTCCTTTTTCCCCCAAAGATACCAGATGAACCTCTTTGCTTTATATATATATTTATGTGCATAAAGTATACTTTATTTATATTTACTTTGTAACTGATGTGTAAAATACATTGTGTATATATATACTTTATATACTTTACACAGGCAACAAAATCATAAGCCTCGAGTAGATATAAATTAAAGCATACCATGTTCTTCTTCTCTTTTATAATTTTCACCTTCCTTTCCCTTTTCCCCCCCGAAGATACCAGCTGAACCTCTTTGCCCGAATGTGCCTTGACCGCCAGTATTTGGCCATCAACGAGATCTCGGGGCAGCTGGACGTGGACCTGATCCTGCGCTGCATGGCCGACGAGAACCTGCCCTACGACCTGCGCGCCTCCTTCTGCCGCCTCATGCTGCACATGCACGTGGACAGGGACCCCCAGGAGCAGGTGACCCCCGTCAAATACGCCCGCCTCTGGTCCGAGATCCCCTCCGAGATCGCCATCGACGAGTGAGTGCGATCCGAGGGAGGGAGGCGGGCGCTGCTGCGGGCAGAGACGGGCAACGCGCCTCTCCTTCGTGCTTCATGAGCCGATCTGCCTCCTTCCTCCTTGGTGCTCGCCCCCTCTCCTCCTTGGTGCTCGCCCCCTCTCCTCCTTGGTGCTCGCCCCCTCTCCTCCTTGGTGCTCGCCCCCTCTCCTCCTTGGTGCTCGCCCCCTCTCCTCCTTGGTGCTCGCCCCCTCTCCTCCTTGGTGCTCGCCCCCTCTCCTCCTTGGTGCTCGCCCCCTCTCCTCCTTGGTGCTCGCCCCCTCTCCTCCTTGGTGCTCGCCCCCTCTCCTCCTTGGTGCTCGCCCCCTCTCCTCCTTGGTGCTCGCCCCCTCTCCTCCTTGGTGCTCGCCCCCTCTCCTCCTTGGTGCTCGCCCCCTCTCCTCCTTGGTGCTCGCCCCCTCTCCTCCTTGGTGCTCGCCCCCTCTCCTCCTTGGTGCTCGCCCCCTCTCCTCCTTGGTGCTCGCCCCCTCTCCTCCTTGGTGCTCGCCCCCTCTCCTCCTTGGTGCTCGCCCCCTCTCCTCCTTGGTGCTCGCCCCCTCTCCTCCTTGGTGCTCGCCCCCTCTCCTCCTTGGTGCTCGCCCCCTCTCCTCCTTGGTGCTCGCCCCCTCTCCTCCTTGGTGCTCGCCCCCTCTCCTCCTTGGTGCTCGCCCCCTCTCCTCCTTGGTGCTCGCCCCCTCTCCTCCTTGGTGCTCGCCCCCTCTCCTCCTTGGTGCTCGCCCCCTCTCCTCCTTGGTGCTCGCCCCCTCTCCTCCTTGGTGCTCGCCCCCTCTCCTCCTTGGTGCTCGCCCCCTCTCCTCCTTGGTGCTCGCCCCCTCTCCTCCTTGGTGCTCGCCCCCTCTCCTCCTTGGTGCTCGCCCCCTCTCCTCCTTGGTGCTCGCCCCCTCTCCTCCTTGGTGCTCGCCCCCTCTCCTCCTTGGTGCTCGCCCCCTCTCCTCCTTGGTGCTCGCCCCCTCTCCTCCTTGGTGCTCGCCCCCTCTCCTCCTTGGTGCTCGCCCCCTCTCCTCCTTGGTGCTCGCCCCCTCTCCTCCTTGGTGCTCGCCCCCTCTCCTCCTTGGTGCTCGCCCCCTCTCCTCCTTGGTGCTCGCCCCCTCTCCTCCTTGGTGCTCGCCCCCTCTCCTCCTTGGTGCTCGCCCCCTCTCCTCCTTGGTGCTCGCCCCCTCTCCTCCTTGGTGCTCGCCCCCTCTCCTCCTTGGTGCTCGCCCCCTCTCCTCCTTGGTGCTCGCCCCCTCTCCTCCTTGGTGCTCGCCCCCTCTCCTCCTTGGTGCTCGCCCCCTCTCCTCCTTGGTGCTCGCCCCCTCTCCTCCTTGGTGCTCGCCCCCTCTCCTCCTTGGTGCTCGCCCCCCTCTCCTCCTTGGTGCTCGCCCCCTCTCCTCCTTGGTGCTCGCCCCCTCTCCTCCTTGGTGCTCGCCCCCTCTCCTCCTTGGTGCTCGCCCCCTCTCCTCCTTGGTGCTCGCCCCCTCTCCTCCTTGGTGCTCGCCCCCTCTCCTCCTTGGTGCTCGCCCCCTCTCCTCCTTGGTGCTCGCCCCCTCTCCTCCTTGGTGCTCGCCCCCTCTCCTCCTTGGTGCTCGCCCCCTCTCCTCCTTGGTGCTCGCCCCCTCTCCTCCTTGGTGCTCGCCCCCTCTCCTCCTTGGTGCTCGCCCCCTCTCCTCCTTGGTGCTCGCCCCCTCTCCTCCTTGGTGCTCGCCCCCTCTCCTCCTTGGTGCTCGCCCCCTCTCCTCCTTGGTGCTCGCCCCCTCTCCTCCTTGGTGCTCGCCCCCTCTCCTCCTTGGTGCTCGCCCCCTCTCCTCCTTGCCGCTCGCCCCCTCTCCTCCTTGCCGCTCGCCCCCTCTCCTCCTTGGTGCTCGCCCCCTCTCCTCCTTGGTGCTCGCCCCCTCTCCTCCTTGGTGCTCGCCCCCTCTCCTCCTTGGTGCTCGCCCCCTCTCCTCCTTGGTGCTCGCCCCCTCTCCTCCTTGGTGCTCGCCCCCTCTCCTCCTTGGTGCTCGCCCCCTCTCCTCCTTGGTGCTCGCCCCCTCTCCTCCTTGGTGCTCGCCCCCTCTCCTCCTTGGTGCTCGCCCCCCTCTCTCTCCTTGGTGCTCGCCCCCTCTCCTCCTTGGTGCTCGCCCCCTCTCCTCCTTGCCGCTCGCCCCCTCTCCTCCTTGCCGCTCGCCCCCTCTCCTCCTTGCCGCTCGCCCCCTCTCCTCCTTGCCGCTCGCCCCCTCTCCTCCTTGCCGCTCGCCCCCTCTCCTCCTTGCCGCTCGCCCCCTCTCCTCCTTGCCGCTCGCCCCCTCTCCTCCTTGCCGCTCGCCCCCTCTCCTCCTTGCCGCTCGCCCCCTCTCCTCCTTGCCGCTCGCCCCCTCTCTCTCCTTGCTGCCCCCCTCTCTCTCCTTGCTGCCCCCCTCTCTCTCCTTGCTGCCCCCCTCTCTCTCCTTGCTGCCCCCCTCTCTCTCCTTGCTGCCCCCCTCTCTCTCCTTGCTGCCCCCCTCTCTCTCCTTGCTGCCCCCCTCTCTCTCCTTGCTGCCCCCCTCTCTCCTTGCTGCCCCCTCCTCCTCCTCTCACATTTATAAGGCTTTTCTCAAAGTCTTGTGCTAATTCTAATCAGTTAGTAGCCCGTTGCTGCCCGGTTTGGAGGTCGGTAGCTGCTAGAGTGCGCGCTCACCAAAGACCTTCTCTGAAGAGGTTTGCATTCTTGGCTGCTGGGTGCAAGATGCTTCTCACGGGTGCCAGTCCCTCCTCTTGCTTCCCAGGGGGTGTGCAGGCTGATTCTCAGGGATTCCTGCCGGGCCAGCTGTGCTTAGCTGGAGTAGCAGGACTGAGCCGTGATTTTACACCACCTTTCTTTTGAAAGGTGCAGCAGCTGTGGGGTTTGGAGGCAGCAGCAGTCCTGGAGTCGTGCACTGTTGATACAGCTGCTGTTTGTAAATAAATCAAGCGCCCCAAAACGCGTTGCTGGGAGTGAAAGGAGCTCCCTGTGTGTGGGGTGAGCTCGGTGGTCGCAGCGTGTCCGGGCAGCGTGGCCATGGAGTGACCCGGGCGGAGGAGAGAGAGGGTTCATCTCTCCTCCTGCCTCCTTTGGTTGGAGGAGAACCACAGAATTGCTAAGCTTGGAAAAGCCCTTCAAGCTCAACGATGACCACTGAGCCGTGTCCCCAAGTGCCGCACCCACACACCTTTGGAGCTCTTGGGAGCCATCCCTGATGGTGCTTCCACCGCTGCCCTGGGCCCCCTGTTCCAGGGCTTCACCGCTCTTCCAGTAAAGATATTTTCACTAAAATCCCTCTAAACCTGCCCAGTTTGAGGCCGTTTCCTCTGAGTGTGGTCCCCTCAGGACAGATTGTCCCTTTGGGAGCTCGCTGCCGCCGGCAGAAGCAAGGGGGAAGATGCTCAAGCAAGGACAAATTCCTGAACTTCCAGTGGAAAATCCTCTGGCACAGTGCTCAAAAACCTACACAAAACCACAGCTGGAGCAGGCACATGGTTTCTTGACCACTTGAATTAACTCTATAATTAATAATTCCAAATTTATAGTACTCAGCTGTTCAGAGATCATTTTTTTTCGGTTGGAGAAAATGAACACCTGAAATTAATGTTATGTGTTAGGAATTTAAGTCTTGTCAATGTTAATAAGGGTGTTCAGTGGTTTCTTGTATTTTCCCTCCTTGCCAGCCTGGTTTTCTCTGCTGAGAGAGTTGCAGTAGATAATAAATCAAATTTAAAGGCCTAAATATAAAACCAAGTGGTTTTAGCTCTGGCAGAGGCTCACCAATGATAAGTGATCAAACAGGAAGCAAGAGTATTTTGTGGGAGGTGGTGGGATTGTCCTTCTCAAAGTCACTCTGAACATACTGAAGAAAAAAACCCTAGAATTTATATTAAAAATTAATATCTGCTTTGCATATATATTGGTTTTATTCGGAGGAAAAATACCATCCCCACTCAGCCTCTCTTGGCCACCCCGTTCTCCTCATGCTGCACATCACTTGTCATTGTTTCCACTCAAAAAATGAGAGTTGCTTTTTCTGGTGTTTGGGACAAAATTATCTTTTTTTTTTTGTTTTCCTCAGACGTTTTAAAATAGTACCTAATGAGCATATGGGATAAACTAACAAAAGCCAGGAAATTCTGCTGTCAGTGTCCTGACTCCCTCGTTTGGATAAATTATTTACCAGTCTTTAGCTTTTCTTGGATTTTGACAAATCAATGAAAAATTGTGCTGGGGGTGGGGAAGGAGCTCTGTGTATTTGCATGCTAAGTTTTGTTTTGTTTTCTTTTTTGTTTTGTTCTTTTTTTTTCCCCTCTTCAGCTATGATAGCAGTGGAACTTCCAAAGATGAAATTAAGGAGAGATTTGCACAAACAATGGAATTTGTAGAGGAATATTTAAGAGATGTGGTGTGTCAGAGGTTCCCTTTCTCTGATAAAGAGAAAAATAAGCTCACTTTTGAGGTACCTATCCAGTTCTGATTTTATCCTATTTGTTTGGGTTTGGGTTTTTTTGTGTGGAATGTTGTTTTTTTCCAGCACCAGGTAGTTTGGCAAGTAATCAGTGAGTGTAATTAGTGCTGAGCCTCAGCTGGCTCCTTTCTCCTGGTGCAAGCAGCCCCACTGAAGTTTGTGTGTTTGCAATGGTGCTTCTTGAAACACGATTAATGAATGTGGGTTTATGTCTGAGGCTTGCAGCAGCCTTGTTTACTCTCCGTGCTCTCAGTGTTAGTGCAAAGCCAGGCTTTACTGGAATAAATGTCTCAAAACTCAAACACTGTCTGCACGCACAGAGAGTCTCCAGAGCTTTGTAGGGATGTTCACCAAGAGAAAAAGTGTCCTGCGACTTACTGACCTGTTAAAACAGCCTGTGCAAATAAAATGTAGCAAATCCCTGCAGCAAATAACCGTTTATTTAGGAAGAGCTGTGATATTCTTTAAAAAAAATACAGCTGATGTAATACACTTCTGAGAATGGGGCTAGATTAAATACTTGCCCAGTATGTGATATTTTTATGTGGATCTTCATGGGGTGGACTTGTGGGGAAACTTTATAACTTGGGAGTTGCAGAGCTCAGCTTTATGGGTGTGATACCTTTGTCATAAGACAATGATAAAAATTCTCTGTACCTTCCCTCTAGCCTTGCCCTGTTTTATAATCAGACAAGTACAGTCTGATTTTGTAGCTGCAGAGTATCAGTTACAGGCACAGACATTAACTGCAAGCATTGCAAGTAGAAAACTTTCTGATGTGATGTGGAACCAGGCAGGCTTGCAGAATTCCGAGATGTTATGATAAAATCTGACCCTCAGCCAGGTTCTTGATCTTGTCACTGTGTTAAGACGACTGTGATAGCAAAATGTTTAGTATTAATCAGGCTTTTTATTGTTATTTTGGTAGGTTGTTAACTTAGCCAGAAATCTGATATATTTTGGTTTCTACAACTTCTGTGACCTCCTCAGACTAACCAAAATCCTCCTTGCTATATTAGACTGTGTGCACATCACTACCATCTTCCCTATTACCAAGATGGCAAAAGGCGAGGAAAGTAAAGGTAAGGCTGGAAAGTGTAGGGCAGGAAACTCTGGGGTGGCTCTGGTTCATCTCAGAACGTCACTGTGGGGTGAAACCATGAAGTCACACAACATCCTGAGCTGGAAGGGACCCACAGGATCATCCACTCCAACCCTGGCCCTGCACAGACACCCCAAATCCCACCCTGGGCACCCCTGGCAGCGCTGTCCAAGCTCCCCTGGGAGAAGAACCTTTCCCAAAATCGAACCCAAACCTGCCCTGGCACAGCTCCAGCCGCTCCCTGGGTGCTGTCCCTGTCACAAGGCAGAGATGGGAGCTGCAGCCCCCAGCGAGGTCTGAGCCCATCTCAACAGACCAAGTGATTTCAACTGCTCCTCACAGCACCTCTCCTCTAGACCCTTCCCCATCTTTGTACCCTCCTTGGGCACTCTCTAACATCTGTAAATCTTACATTTTGGCCCCCAAAACTGCCTCCAGGAGTGGAGGTGAGGCTGCCCCGGTGCAGAGCAGGACAATGCTCTCCCTCCCTGGGAGGAAATCTCCTTTCTGTCCATGGCTTGGTTGTAAAGCTGAGCAGTGCCTGAGAAGGGAGAGGGCAGGGGATTTCTCCAGGTGCTTCTGTTGGCTCTCCCTGGCCCCAGGATGTGGATGTGTAATGTGGAGACAATTCCTCCTTGTGGGATGTGGCCGGTGCTGGCCCCGTCAGTGCAGTCCCATTCCACCCCGCTAACCCTGGCTGTTTCCTCTCTGAAGGGAGCAATGTGATGAGGTCAATCCACGGCGTGGGGGAGCTGATGACCCAGGTGGTGCTCAGGGGCGGGGGCTTCCTGCCCATGACTCCTCTGGCAGCTGCCCCCGAGGGGAATGTCAAGCAGAGCGAGCCGGAGAAGGAGGACATCCTGGTCATGGACACCAAGCTCAAGATCATCGAGATACTCCAGGTACCAGCTGGTGCAGCTTCTCGGGCTGTCCTCCAGCACTGATTGTGTCCTGCTGCCTCTTCAGTGTGTTTCTGACTCTCAAAGACTTGTTTGTGACAGCGTTGTGCCATTACTGAAAGAGTTTATTAGAGGAGAGTTTGCAGGAGGCATTTGTGGTTTTAGCAGCGGTTTGTGAGTATCTGACTTGAGGCAGAGCTGTCGTTTTCCACCCTGTTGTCTTCCCAGTTTCTCTGGGTCTGCAGGGCTGTCTGAAGTGCCCTGAGGAATGGGGAGATCTCAAGAGCCATCAGCCTGCCGTGCATTTTCAGCATGCACAGCCAGCCTCTCTCTCTCTCATCTCTGATTTTCTCACTTGCTCACCCCAAACTCTTTGGGACGCACGCGTTTTCCCTCGTTACTGACTCGGAATTACTGCACCGAAGTGCATCTTCCCTCTCTGAGTGTAGGAGTCCTTTTTGTGCTCAGCAACTTCATCTGAGGTCCCGAGGGGTCAGGATGCTGCCAGAGCCTGGTGGGTGAAGGCAGGAGAGCCGCAGGAGAGCCGCAGCGTTCCTTCCCCGTGGGAGGCTGCGCCCTTCCCTCAGCAGCAGATGCAGCACAGGGGAGGCTCCATACCTTCCTTGCACCATTTTGCTAATTTTAGCTCCAGGCAGAGCTGCTCTCGTGGCCTGGCATGTGCAGGGGGATGTTTGTGTGCCAGTATTCCCGTTACCAGGGGCCATTCAAACTGGCGTTAAGCATTTTCCCCGAAGGCTGCAAGAGCTCCCAGTGTTCTTGGCTTGGAAGCTCCTTCCTCGAGAGGAAGACCATGGGGAAGGTGGTCTCTGCTAGGCTGGAGGTTTCTCTGGCACCAGCTGGTCCAGCCCAGCTGAAGTGGTGGCTCCTGGCAGCTCGTGTCCTGCTCCTGTGTCCCAGCAGCACGTGTTCAGGATGGAGATGGAAACGCTGCTTTCCTTTCCTGGGGGATGGCGGGAGGATGCCAGCATCAAACAGGAGCGAGGCGCCAAAACTCTGCCAGAAATGCTTTACTCATCAGTATTTATTATGTGTGTGTGTCACGCTCGTTGAAATCCTTGGAAAATATTGCTGAATTCTGGGGATTTGTAAGGCAACATTTGCATATCTTAGCAAGATGGAATCCCAGAATGGCTTGGGTTGAAAAAGGACCTTGAAGCTCATCCAGTTCCACCCCCTGCCAGGGCAGGGACACCTTCCACTGTCCCAGGCTGCTCCAAGCTCCCTCCAGCCTGGCCTTGGGCACTGCCAGGGATCCAGGGGCAGCCACAGCTGCTCTGGGCACCCTGTGCCAGGCTCTCCCCACCCTGGGTAACTTTTCCAGGTTAAATCCACGTCTCTGCTCAGTTGATGCTGCACGTTGGTAGCTCTGCTTGGTGTGAGTTGTAGATGTGGTGGAAATACACAAATTATTTCAACTCTTTTCCTCCTTCTGGATCCTCAGTTTATTCTGAACGTGAGGTTGGACTACAGGATCTCCTGCCTGCTTTGTATATTTAAACATGAATTTGATGAAAGCAATGCCCAGATGTCCGAATCCCCCACTGGAAGCAGTAGTCAGGAAATGCCAGCTAATGTACCAGGTGGGTTATTTGGCAAGGAATGAGGCTGTGTGCCTTAGGGAAGACTCTGGAATCTTCAAGGGGCTGATGGGATGATTGTTTCAGGTCCTCACTTGATATTTGAAATGTTTCTAAGCCGGAAGAACATCTTTGCTGCCACTCTGATCTTGTGTATTTGTCTTGTTTGTTTTTTCAGGGACCCTGGATTTTGAACACATTGAAGAACAAGCTGAGGGGATCTTTGGTGGAAGGAAAGTATCTCTTCACAGGTGCTAATCAAGGGGGAGTCCCCAGGCTGGAGGACTTCCAGGGAGTGGGGACTGGGAAAACAGCCCCTGGGCTTCATTTTCCTAAAATGGCTTTGATGCAGCTCAGGGCAGGGTCCATTTGGATCAGAGATCAGGAACAGGGGTTCTTCAGCCAGAAGGATCAGCAGGAAAGGGCACTGTGCTGTGGGTGAAAGCCAGGGTGCAGAATCAGTGCAGCTCAGCTGAAATAAGATCTCAGTACTGTTTCCTCCTTATTTAAAAGTAAGAAAAATCAAAGTGGTTTTCTGCCTCTGCTAAGAGGACTTAGGAGCTGCTGGAACCCTCAGTCTAACTGGTTAACTCGTGCTGTGTTTGCAGTGAGGAGAACACCCCTCTGGATTTGGATGATCACGGGGGCAGGACCTTTCTCCGGGTGCTGCTGCATTTAACCATGCACGATTACCCTCCCCTGGTGTCTGGTGCGTTGCAGCTGCTCTTCAGGCACTTCAGCCAGAGACAAGAAGTGCTTCAGGCTTTCAAGCAGGTAGGTGTGTGTTTGGAGAGGGTTATTCCTCATCTGAACGTGTTTATGGCAGCTGAACCCAGCCCCCTTTGTGCCACTGATGGCTTTGCCTCCCTGCAAGGTTCAACTGCTCGTTACCAGCCAGGATGTTGACAACTACAAGCAGATCAAGCAAGATTTGGACCAGCTGAGGTCAATAGTGGAGAAATCTGAGCTCTGGGTGTACAAAGGCCAAGGTCCCGATGAGGCCATGGACAGTGTGCCAGGTGAAAACGAGCACAAGAAGAAAGAGGTAATTAGGCTGCGTTTGCGTGGATTTGGGTGGGCATTGGAGGGAGTAGCTGCTCTCAGGACTGTGACAAGGCCCATCTTCCCAGCACACTGCCTAGGTGAGGCTCTCTCTACTGCTTTCAGGCTGAGGCAGGAGTGAGAGGAGAACTTGAGGCAGGTGATGCCCAGTAGCAGCCACTGAGGTGTCACCTGTAGGGTCTGACAGGGCTGCTTTGGGTTTGCCCTGGCTCCCCAGCTGTGTCCTTTCAGCACTGACCGATGGCACGGGATTTGTGCAGTCCAAAGTACCTCCAGTAAGGTAAGGGCTGTGAACTGCTCAGGTGGTGCATTTTGAGTCACGGCACTTGTTTAAATGAGAGCAGAGAGCTGTGCTTTGTCTCTGCCTGATAACACAGGATTTTCCCAACGTGCACATCCGGCTTAGAGCTCTCTGAGCATCTTTTGCTTCCGTATAATTTGCAATCAAATAGGAAGGACTGGATGAGGGGATCCAAGAAGCAGTCCCTGGTTTAGGAGCATTTATTGCTGGAAGTAAATACAAGTAATCCACTTGTTGCTTTTCTTGTCCACATTGCTGTGAGGAACCTCTTCGTGTTTGTGCAGTGACAGTGTAATAGCAATAGAGAGGGAGAGAAAGGAAGGGTTTTTTAAATCTCTTGATTAGAGACAGCATGTGACAGGCAAAGGACAGGAGGTTGCTGCCTCTGAAATCATCCCACCCTCACCTTATTTTGTGTCCTAGAGGTCAATGTGACTTGACAGGATAATTGTGTGTGCTTTTCTGAGGCTGTCAGAGAGCTGGAGGATGACATTCCTTCCCAGGAGGAGAACGGGCGCTATCCTAGAACGGTAATTTTAGCCTTCATGTAGACAGTAGTATAAGCTACTAATAAATTGTCTGATTTTATCCTCAGGAAGGTCACAGCAAGTCTCAAAAGCCTGAAAGTACTAGCAGCTACAACTACCGGGTAGTAAAAGAGGTAAAACTTTGCTTCTTGATAGTTCACTGGAAGTGTAAATGAGTAACAGAGCTCTGGAAGAGCTGCAGTCAGAGGGAGGCACCCAGGAAAGTCTGAGTCACTCTGCCATTGTGGAAACTATTTGCTGAGTAATAACAAATCCCAGCCTGAATGAGAAGCCAGGATAGAATAAGCACGACGTGTGTATTCTTTCCTTAAGAACGGGTTAGCAAGCAGCGCGCCCTTTGCTGCTGTTTCAATGGTAACACAATATTTTTATTGTTAAGGACTACAAAGGCAGTAAGCGAGGGGAAGAAGCCATTTAATTTGCCCTGTCCTGAGTACCTTGCGCTCAGAGGCACCGTGCTGTTGAAATTTAACGTAGAAAATACCAGGTGGAGAACGTGCTGTGGCGCTGGTGTGGTGCGAGCTAAAGGTGGTGTGTCTGTGGCTCTGCTGTGGAGCTTGCTGTTGGGTTCACTGGACGTGGCTGAGTTCTGCAGGAGCATAGCATCTCAGAGTTGTAGAGTGTCCTGAGGTGGAAGGGACCCGCAAGGATCATCCGAGTCCAGCAGCCCTAGTCAGATGCCACGGATGGAGCCTGGGCCACGAGGGGCTGCCTGGAGCCGCCCTGCTCCGTGCAGATGAGTTGGTCCCTGTTGCTGCTCCTGGGACCTGGCGCTCTCTGGAAGAAAAGCCGGGGTTGGGGCTCTAAGGCCAGTGTCTCCTGCAGATCCTGCTGCGGCTCAGCAAGCTCTGCGTGCAGGAGGGCGCCTCGGTGAGGAAGAGCAGGAAGCAGCAGCAGCGACTCCTGAGGAACATGGGAGCTCACGCCGTGGTGCTGGAGCTGCTGCAGATCCCATACGAGAAGGTGGGGCTTTGTGTCGTGTTGGCAGGCTTTTTGTGCCTCCTCTGAACCTTCCTGAGCCTCCTCCCCGTAGGCAGGATGCACAGAGGCTGGTGTGTGCAGCCTCACAGTCTGTGAAATACCCCGCTCACACAAACTCTGTTCATTGGAAGCCTTTGAGTGTACAGCTGGGTGCTGTTGCCTGAGGAAATACTCGTGTGTCGTAGTTCAGAATGAAGGCTCGACTCTGAGCTTTCCATGTGAGGCAGGTGCTGCCTTGAGGTTGAGCTGTGTTGATGGAAGCAGGGCCCTCGTTGTGGGGCAGCTGTGTGAGCACCATCCTGGGAATGAGGGATGGAGGCTCCCTGAGGCCCCAGGGGTTTCATGAGCAGTAGATACTGACCCTCCCCTAGCTGCAGAGTCCTGAACTCCCCCTTGGAGGTGAATAAATACCCACTGGCTCCCCAGGTGAGGTCTGCTGCTCCTAATTGTCCATTTCAGTGCTCACACTTGCCAGCTGAGCAGGTTGGAGCCCGCTGGGTCTGGGTTGTGCTGTGAGCCTGCAGAGCACCAGGCTGTGCTGACACAGCTCACCCCGGGCTCATCACGTTGGCTGCTCATTAATCACAGGTGACAGGTATTTATCAGTGCTGAGGTGGGGCACCTCTTCACATTTTCCTGGTCACTCTGCTGTCCTCTGTTCGAAACCCACCAGGTTCCTGAGAACCAGTAATTCTACACAGTAGCTTTGGTTGATGTTATTTTTCTTGGTTCCTTGTGTCGTATTTTGCTGAAGAATCGGCAGCAGAAGCACCCTTCAGCACCTTCTCATCTCCTCTCTGACCCCTACATGTGAATGTGCATGGGACAGGCAGTGTGGAATGGGTTTCACCCTTGGGAATGCATGACATTCCTTAAAAATAAAAACAGTAATTTTCCAAAGTGCGGCTTCTGCCAGCAGCGGGCTGGGAATCCACGCTGACGTCAGAGGAAGGGCACAGGTTCCTCAGCGGTGCTTGGAAGGCTGCAAGGAGCGTGGAGGTTCCAGTAAAGATAAATCGGGCTGAGCTGGTGCCATAGCAACTTTCCATCCCTGCTTTGCCGTGAGCGTCCCCGCCGGAATGCGCCGCGCTGGAACGTGGCAGCTTTCCTGGGCAGCCCCGAGGCGATGATGTGTGGTTTGGCCGAAGGGGCCGGGATGTTCAGAAGCGAAGAAGTGACTAAAGCACGTTGCTGGCAGGCCTGGCTGTGGAATAGGCACTTTTAGAGAATGAACTACTGTAATTCCTATTACGGGCTGTATTTTTGACGCTCTTTGGAAGCGTGGAGCTGGCCCGGCTCATCCCGAACGTCTGTGAACTGGGTGGAGGTTTGTTTTCCTTCGGGGTGTGAGAGACGTGACAGTTCCCTTGCTGGAGCTGTGGCTCATCTTGTGCTCACCTCAAGGTGAACCTTTGGATTCCTTTTAACCCCCTCTCCTTTGTCATGCAACGCCAGGCTGAAGACACGAGGATGCAGGAGATAATGAAGCTTGCCCACGAGTTCCTGCAGAACTTCTGTGCTGGGAACCAACAGAACCAGGCCTTGCTGCACAAGCACATAAACCTGTTCCTTAACCCAGGGGTAAGAACAACCTCAGGCCATGACTGATTTTTTTTTTGTTCTAGCAAGAGAAGGGACTGGATTGTCCTTGGTGATACCTCTGGGGCTGTTCTGTTGCAAGATTGGTTGAAGAGGTCACGTTTTGTTTTCATTCTAAAGCCTCAAAAGTTGGCAAGATGTTCGTTTAGGGCAGTTTCGGTGTAGAGAGTTCAAGAGGCTGAAAGTGGAGTGAAAAAGAGGCTGAGATAGGAGCGGTGGTGTTGAAAGCTGAGGTCCTCAGCAAAGTTCCCTTCGGCCCTGTGCCCACAGGAGTGTTGGCTTTACCCTGACCTCAGTGGGGATGTGGTGGGTTGTTGATTTTCTGATTTTTTTTTTTTGCTCCCTTTCATCCCCTCCTCCAGATCCTGGAAGCTGTGACAATGCAGCACATTTTCATGAACAACTTCCAGCTCTGCAGCGAGATCAACGAGCGCGTGGTTCAGCACTTCGTCCACTGCATCGAGACTCACGGCAGGAACGTTCAGTACATCAAGTTCCTGCAGACCATCGTCAAGGCAGAGGGGAAATTCATTAAGAAATGCCAAGATATGGTAATGGCTGAGGTGAGAGCTGCAGAGATTTGCAGGGTCTGAACAGAAGTTTGCACATAGCAGTTGGTGAACATGACAAATTGATCCTCTCGCTTCGGGGACTGCCAAGAAGCTGACAGCTCTCACCATGCAAAAAGAGCATTGCAGCTCCCAGGAAGCTCAGGCTTTTTTTGTGACCAGAAGCTCTCTGAGCTCTTGACTCACAGGTGTAACGAGGGGTTGTGTTAATGGCAGTCACTTCCCAGGCCTGCACACAGCAGCGTGTAGGTGGGGTTATGAAGCGAGGGTGCCTTTGTCTAGTAAACGTGGCTTGAAGAGAGGTAGTTTAATTTCAAGATCTCTAAAGCAGAAGGAGAATTTCACCGTGATAGCATTTTGGTGGGAATTTTTTATGAAATCGTAGAAGCACCAAAGAATCACCTTCCACTATCCCAGGGTTCTCCAAGGCCATCCAGCCTGGCCTTGGGCACTGCCAGGGCTGGGGCAGCCACAGCTGCTCTGGGCACCCTGTGCCAGGGCCTCAGCACCCATATTTTCCTGCCATCTAAACCTACTCTCAGTTTGAGGCCATCCCCTTTTGTCCTGTCTCTGCAAGCCCTTGCAAACAGTCTTAGCAAGATGTACTTACTTCAGGTGCTGAAGGGGAAGAAGATGAGGATTGGCTTTAGGTGTGTGGGTACTGGAAACTAGGGAGTCAGGACAAAAGGGAGATGTAAGAGAAGGGTGGATGAATGCCTTTGAGTGGGATATTGGGTGGGATCTGTTTGGCAGACCTGCACATCTGATGGGATGTTTGGGCCTCCTCAGCAGGGGGAGCCCCAGGATCAGATTTGTTAGACCTGGCTTTGAGCATCAGTCCTGATAGATGGATAGAAGATCTTTCATATATTGCTGTTCAGCTCAAAACCAGCTCCACGAGCTTCTCAACATGTAGTCGAGTGTGAGATGCCCAGTAAGGGGCTTCCCTGGGATCAGCAGCTGCCCTGGGGACTTTCTTCTGCATTTTATCCTGTTTTTCCCAAACCCTGCAGGAAGACAGCCCTGTGTGTGCTCAGCAGTGCCCAGCCTAAACCAGGGCTCGGTTTGCTCCGTCTCCTTCCCTTCCTGGAGTTCCAGGAGGTCTCAGCTGCTCCGAAATTGTGACCAGCCGGGTGTCAAATGTGAAGCTGATGGGAATCTTGAGTGTGTGACGTAACATGTCACTCCCTGGCCTTGGGAAATGGCAGGTGTTTGTTGGGAAGGGCGGAAGGATGAGCCCTGCAGTCCTCCCATCCCCTGTGCCCCTCTCCACCAGCACAGGGCTGTCCTCAGCTGCGCCAGGAGTCACCCGGGGTGACAGCCGGGGAATGGAAAGGCACAAACTCCTTGGCACAGCTTCTGGCTAAGCAGGCAGCTGGAGCGGCTTTGAACTTCTCCAGGGGTTCAGAAGTGGTCAGTTAAAGGGGAAATGTCCTCTGTGTCCCTGAGGAGCAGCAGTGGGGACGTGCACTGGGACAGCCCCCAGCCAGGGGGATGCCGTGGGGGGACCCAGGCTGTGCTCTGCTGATGGAATGTTCTCCCTGCCCTGCAGCTGGTGAACGCAGGGGAAGACGTGCTGGTGTTCTACAACGACAGAGCCTCCTTCCAGACCCTGGTGCAGATGATGAGGTCGGAGAGGGACAGGATGGACGAGAACAGCCCCCTGATGTACCACATCCACCTGGTAGAGCTGCTGGCCGTGTGCACAGAGGGCAAAAACGTCTACACAGAAATCAAGTGCAACTCCCTCCTCCCTCTGGATGACATAGTCAGGGTGGTGACCCACGAGGATTGCATACCTGAGGTGAGGGCTTACAGGAGAACTGGGCTGTTTGTGTTTGGAATGTGCTGGTTTGGGGTGAGAGAGGGCTGATACCGCTGGGTCTGGCCTGGCCAAGGGGTTTGGTGCAGGAGGGCAGCGAGCTGGGAAACCAGAGTCCTTCCCTGGCACCCCCAGCCAACCTGGATGGTCGAGTTAAATCCTTTTACTTCCTCCTTACCCTGAGAGTGGGGATGTGATGCTGTACTTGGTTATTTTATAGGGTTCTCGAGGCAGAGAGCTAACCTTGAACAGATGGTTCTGCAGAACTGGAAATTATTATTGTGCTGACGTTTTGTCTGCAGTAATCCTGGTGGTTTTTTATTGGATGGTGTCTTGCTATTCATGGCATTAAATTTCATCAGTGTTTAAGTAAAAGGAAGAAGTAGAATTCCAAATGATCAATGTAGTAGTTTTAATCTGACATTATATCCATTCATGGCACTGTTCAGGTTTTTATTATTTATGAATTATTTTCTCTACTTTTAGGTCAAAATAGCATACATCAACTTCTTGAATCACTGCTATGTGGACACAGAAGTAGAAATGAAAGAGATTTACACCAGTAATCACATGTGGAAGCTGTTTGAGAACTTCCTGGTTGACATCTGTCGGGTAATGTATCTGCACCAAGGAGCTGAGTTCAGAAAGCTTAAAAACCTCTTTAATCCAGAGCAGTAAAGATAAGACATCCCAGTGCATCAAGGCAATAAGTACCCTGAATACTCTGTCCCTGCAAATATGTGCCTCCTTTTCCTTATGCCTGTGGATTTCATTAGTCATATTCCATGGAACACATTCATATTTTCCTTTAAAAAAAAAACCCAAACCCGAAGCTCGGTGAAGCTCCACACCCTGCTCCTTTGTCCAGTGCCTTTTCTGTCCTGCCACCTGGCCTGCTTATTCTGGCCAGGATCACTGAGTGCTGCTCCTTCCTGAGCAGCACTCAGCGTTTTTTGGCGGGTCAGGGCAGATTGTTTTCCAGGCTTGCTGTTTATTTGGCCATATGGCTTTTTGCCTGGGATTCCAAGTATTTCCCCGTACGAAAGCATTACACCTCAGTCCTCCCCATCCTGCCCTTGCTTTCCTCCAGGACACTGTGGTTTTTTCCCTGCCCCGGGCCGTGCTCTGTGCCAGCACATCGAACCGGGAGCAGCGCTGGCTTCGCTCCGGCGTGCGCGGAGCCCCGGTGCCGTCGGTGTCGCTGAACTGCTGGGGCCAGGACGATGTGAAATGAGGGGTTCCAGTCCCAGCTGCCTTGGTGAGCTGCCCCTGACCCTGCTCTGCTTTGTGCTGCAGGCCTGCAACAACACCAGCGACAGGAAGCACGCGGACTCCATCCTGGAGAAGTACGTGACCGAGATCGTCATGAGCATCGTCACCACCTTCTTCAGCTCCCCCTTCTCTGACCAGAGCACCACCCTGCAGGTGGGCAAACACAGACACAGCAGGGAGAATTGCCAAGGCAGTGGTGTTCATTCCACTTGGGTGCCAGTTAGCAGTGCAAAAGGAACTCAGGAGCAGTGGTGGTGTAATTGAGGAGCAAATACGTCACTGTTCTTGGTGACCAGACTGGTCTTTTTGCTGTAGAAATGGGAAAAGCACGTAGGTCACAGTACAGATGTTCTTCTAGAAAGGCTCAAGTGTCACGTTAATTCAGCAGTGGATTCAGCTCTGTGCTGCCACCAGGGTCTTTTGTAGAGAGTTGTTGTGTGTCACTGAATCCTGGAGTGGTTTGTGTAGGAAGGGACCTTAGAGCCTGTCTCATCCAACCCCTGCCATGGGCATCACAGAGGGAGCAAGGGTGATTGATCAAGGACAGCATATGCTACAGAAGGATTCTCATTTCCCTTTAAAAAAAAAATTCAGAACAAAAATCCAGAAGCTCTCATGTGTTTTAGTGAGTAGATTTTTGCCTCGTTCAAAAGTTGGAGAAATGTCAAGGAGGGGCTTGGAACACTTGTGAAGGGGAGAGGCAGAGATCGGTACAGCAGAGCAGCAGTGTCGGGAGATTGCCCTGACACTTATATTTGCACAGTGATAACGCTGTCCTTTATTCATAAATAACTTTCTGGAGGGCGTGGGTGGAGTGGTCAGGTGTCTGGCAGCTCAGGCAGGAGGTCAGGAGGGGCAGGTGTTGGAACTTGATGCAACCTGGTGGTGCCAAAGCCCATCCAGTCCAACCCCTGCCACCTCACCTGAGTCTGAGCAGTGCAGCAGCTGATTTGCTCCTCAGGTGCCCTCGGCTGCTGTTGCCCATCACCTTCTGTGCTCATCAAAGCAGTGAGAAATGGAGACTGTGGCCTTGTCCCCGGGCTCTGCCCTTCCCTCTGTGCCGTGCACCTGAGCTGCCCTGCTCTCAGCTGCCATCTCTGAGATGCAGCATTTGAATGCACGTCTTGCCATCCTATTTTAGCCATCTGTTAATGTTCTATCAGCAGTTTTTCTTTAGTTTCTCAATCTCCCCCTCTGTCTAGCAAGATGAAGTCACTTGGTTCACCTCTTTTCCCATCTCAGTTGATAGATCTGCCTTGTCCTAGATTCATCTTTCCTCTACATCTCCAAGTTAAAAGCAGCTCCTCTCCCTTTTCCTGCCTGTCGATACTCTTGTCTATACCCAGGGATTCTCCCCGCTGAGGAGCACAGCCTTGCCTGGTGTCCATCCCTGCTCCAGGTGGGATTTCCTGCCCCCTGAGGTGCTGCAGGTGGGCTGATCTCTGAAGATGAGGGATGTGGCCCCTCTGCTCTGGGTTCAGTCCCTCCCTGCCCTTCCTGCTGCGCCTTCTCTTGCCTCCTGCTCCCTCCTGTCAGGGCTTGTTTGGCTGAAATTCTTCCTGCCCTGAGTCAGGCCCAGCCTTGCTGGTTCAGGGAACACCTTGTCCATCCATCATGTGGTTCAAGTCATGTAAAATTAGGAGAACACAAATCTCTTGGCAAAGGACAGCTGCCCACAGCTTCTCTTTAACAAACATTGTTCTGCCTGTTTGCCTCCAAGGTTGTTGCTGCCCGAGGTTTCCCTTGCTAAGTGCAGTTGGAGATATGAGGGACACGGAGTAAATTTCCTATTTGATTTATTGACCTTATTTGAGCAAATGAAACATCTTAAAGGCTTTTTAAGACCAGAAAGTCTTTGGACATGAACTGAAAGGAATATGTGGGTGCTTTAAATCCAAACATGCAGGTATTTCCAGGGCCCTGGGTGAATGCTGCTGTCTGCCATGGTTTTTGGTGTTTGGCTTATTTCCAGAAAGGATAATGAGTATTTGCCTCCTTTTTGCAATTTTGGGGGCTTGAATTTTGTTTCTCATACATTTTATAATGGTGCTTGATTTAATTGATCTAATAGATTTCATTAGCTCATAGATTTGGCTTTTTGCTCTAACTCCGCTTTTCTCTTGCAAACAGGCTTTACTGTTGGCCAGAATAAATGAGGTATTTTTCCCCTGGTTCCTCAGTCTTGTGGTGGTAGCACTGTGGTGGTGTAGTTCCTTTAGCTGATAGAAGCATTCCATAGCTAGTGGGCACAGGGACACAGGGTGCTCCCTCTCTGATTGAAATACTTAAAACGCTCTTTCCTCTACAGGTAAAATGTGTTGTTGTGCTGAGCGCTGTACAAAACCAAATGGAGTTTTGGTCACTGTCGTTGGGCAGCTGCAAAGGGTGAAAGAGCAGAGCTCATGGGCTCGGGTGTGTTGGAGCAGCTCACCTGTCTGTAGTGGAGGATCACCGTGTGAAATTCAGGGCTGAAAACCACACCTTGATTTTGGCTGATCAGCAGCAGCAGTGCTTGCCACTAACTGCTGCCTGCGTTCCAAATAACACACAGCTGGTTTCTTAGTGAGTTGGATACCTGCTCTTAATGCTTGGAACGATGAGTTTCCAGCTCTGGAGCCATGCTGTCACACAGCCAGGTCCCATTTACCTGTGGCCTCTTGAGTCAGCTGCTGGTCAACGCTAAAAGAGGAATCTGTGTGCCAGGGTTGCTGATAGCTCTGATAAAACAGATGAAGGTGACTGCTCGTTTCCTTTGCTTAGTCAGGCCTCAATTACCAGGGCTTTCTGCTGCAGAGGCTCCTGTTTCATGTTTCCCTTGCAGCCTTGGTTCCCACCCTTCCCATCCCGTTGCTGATCCCGTGGTAGATACCCTGCTACCGCGGGGAGCTGCCCGACGGGCGCTGCAGACCGGCTGGAAGGGGGCAGCCAGCTGGGCTGGGGCTGGGATCAGCTCAGCCCTGCTCCGGGGGGTGACCGTGCTGTGCTTGCCTTGCAGACGCGGCAGCCCGTGTTCGTGCAGCTGCTGCAGGGGGTGTTCAGGGTGTACCACTGCACCTGGCTCATGCCCAGCCAGAAGGCCTCTGTGGAGAGCTGCATCCGGGTGCTCTCTGACGTAGGTAAGGAGCGGGGGTGAGCAGAGCTGCGTGCTGGGACGTGCCCGAGCGGGGCTGGCTGCTGCCGTGTCGCCCTGCCGCGGGGACGGGGCGGTTTGTGTCCTGCGGGTGCCACCTGGGGATAACCCACGGTCCAGGCTTACGCTGGTGGAGCATCGCTGTGGTTGAGCAGTGGGTGTTGTCACTGTCACCTGAAGTGCTTTCTCTGTCTGACCTCAAAACTCCCTGTACTGCTGTTGATCTGCAGCAGGGAGAGGTTTTTGTGGAGTCTTGGAGGTTGGAAAAGCCCTCCCAGCCCAGCGAGTCCCAGCTGTGCCCAGTCCCCACCCTGTCCCCAGCCCAGAGCTCTGAGTGCCACCTCCAGGAATTCCTGGGACACCTCCAGGGATGGGCACTCCAAACCTCCCTGGGCACTCCCGATCCCTGACCACCCTTTCCATGAAGAGGTTCTTCCTGATGTCCAAGCTGAGCCTCCCCTGCTGCAGCTAGGACTGCCTCTCCTGCCCATAAATTTGCTCCATTTCAGGGTCCACAAGAGTAGCTTGTACTGGACATGGGGTCACGTTCTGCTGCTGTGTGTCCACGTGTGCCAGCACGAGTTGTTGGGGGTGTGTGTTCAGGGACAGATTCCTACTCCCACGCTTCAGACAGCACTAACACCTCTGAGGTGTGGAAGCCTCTAAACATAATCCTGCCCTGCATGGGGAGTCAGAACTGCCCTGTCTAAAATGCACTCAAAGAGTCATGGAATGGGTTAAGGTTGGAACAGATCTCTGGAGGTTGTCAAACCCAACTGCCAGCCCAGCACCACCACTGTGGTCACCAGTAAAACGTGAACTCAAGTGCCACATACAAATGTGGTTTTTTATCGCCTCCCTGGACAGCCATTTCTGATGCTTTACAGCCCTTTCTGTGAAAAAAAAAAATTCCTAATGTCCTAATTTCTCAATTAAGGAATCTTCCGTGGTGCAACTTGAGGCTGTTTCCCCCCAGCCTGGGAAGGAGAGCTTGTGGAAGGAAGGAATTGCGTAGACCTTTGTCCTGTTTTTGTGTTCCTTCGTGGCCTCAAGGTCTCAGCTCCCACCTTTTGCTCGTTGCAGCCAAAAGCCGAGCCATTGCGATCCCCGTGGATTTGGACAGCCAGGTGAACAACCTGTTCCTGAAATCCCACAACATCGTGCAGAAGACGGCCATGAACTGGCGGATGACCGCCAGGAACGCGGCGCGCAGGGACTCGGTGCTGGCCGCCTCCAGGGACTACAGGAACATCATCGAGAGGTTACAGGTGACTGCACAGCTCCCCTTCCTCCTGGAGCTGTAAGGCTCACCTGACCAAACCCTGAGTGTCTTTACTTTCATTCAGGCAGGACAGACCTAATTGTCCTGTCCCTCACCCGCCGTTAGTAGAATTGATTCGCCCCCGAACGCGTGCGGTGTTGATGTTTGTTTGAACCCGGCTTGCTCGTTTCCTAGGACATCGTGTCAGCCCTGGAGGATCGCCTGCGCCCCCTGGTCCAGGCAGAGCTGTCGGTGCTGGTGGATGTGCTGCACAGGCCTGAGCTGCTCTTCCCAGAGAACACGGATGCCAGGAGGAAATGTGAAAGCGGAGGTTTCATTTGCAAGTAAGTTGTCCTAGAGGTCTGGCTTGTTTTGCTTTTTCCCAGTCTTCCCAAAGCCCTCTTGCCCAGCTTGGTAAATACTTACTATCCTGTGAAATACCTATAAAAATCAGTATTTTGTGATATGGTCAAGGCAGTCTGTCTTTGGAGGGGGGGAAAAACTGCTTGTGGGAATGAGGAAAGACTGGTTGATACGTTCTCCTAGCTAATGCTTAAAGAGGTCTGTTTGCTGCAGGATGCAAATGTCCTGAGCAGTTGTATAGATGAGCTAGATTTGGAGCTGAGCCCGTTATTGATACCTGCCTTCACCTCAGGAGTGTTTGGGAGGTGCTGGGTGAATACATCAGGATCGGTTGTTGTCATGGGCATCACCAGAGCTAGAGGGGGGAAAGGGAAAGATCACAAAGTCATTCAGAGGGCGGTTCAGAGCAGATCCAGCTTCTCCTGTCACCTCCTGGAGGTGTGAGCTCTGTACAGGGGTTGTGGAAGCTGGGCACTGTTAGCCCCAGGTGCTGGCTGGGATGGATTTGGGAATACACCCTCCAGGGCTCTCAGTCTGTTTTTTAACGAAATGGAATAAATTTCTTACTGATAACTGGTTATTCTGGAGGGCCATCAGGCCCTGGATCCCACTGATTCCTTGCTGCCTGCAGCCAGGGGGATTTTTTGGCTCTTTTCCTGCCCAGGGGCTGCAGGTTCCTCCACAGCTTCCCCTGGCAGCTCTCTCTGGAGAGAATGCTCCAAAATGTTGTGTAACAGTCTGATGATAAACCTTGTTTGCAGCATAAACCAGTTCAGATAAGCGCACACATCTTACCCCATTTTTAGAATATTTGCCCTAACCTGACTGATGGCTTCTTTCAGGTTAATTAAGCACACAAAGCAGCTGCTGGAGGAGAATGAGGAGAAGCTGTGTATTAAGGTATTACAGACGCTCAGGGAAATGATGACCAAAGATAGAGGCTATGGAGAAAAGGTAAGGTACAGTCCATCATTCTGTTGAACACTGTCTTTATTCAGTGAAGGAAAATAAAGCTCCTGCTTTTTCCAGCGGTTTTGTATGTATAAGCACTTCCAGGCTGGAGCAGGGACAAAACATTTTTAGTCAACTAATACCTTTCAAATCATATTTGAGGTTAAGCTTGTTTTGGGTGCTTTTCTTCTTGAGACTGGCAAGTTTAAGTCTAATCCCTGCAGTTGCTGGCACTCTGAAATATCAATTTTGTTACCTTTTTCTGAAGGCTGTGACCTCTTTATCTCTTTTCTGGGTTTAGGTGACTCTTAAGTCACGTAACCTTGCAACGAGAGGGTGTTTTGTAGTTAATTTGAATTTGTGTACCAGTGACTAATCTTGTTGTGATTTATAGATGGAAACTCTGTACACCCACCCTTGTTTCTTCTTTCCCTTTCCTCCATACAACTCCTGACTGGTTGAGAGGAGCGTTTTTCTGTAGGTACAGACCCATTCTTTATTTCCATCAGGAGGGTGTGGTTGCACCCCCATCCGTTTGTGTTTCTAGAAGCGGTTGCAGTCAGCTGAGACTGGGGTTTGGAGGTTCTCTGGAATTCTGAGCAGCTGAGTTTCTTCCCCTGCCACCCCGAGGGTGGAGAGGAGCTCACCCTGCAGTGCAGGTGCTGGCAGTGGGACAGGGGGAAGCTGTGGCTCTCTCTGCCCCTGGGTGGCCGTGCCCAGGAGCAGGCCATGTCTCAGTCCATCCTCCCCCACACGTGGGTTTGGAGCTGTTGCCTCCTGCCCAGTTCACAGCAAAAAGAGCAAAACATTTCAGAGATCAGTGTTTCCTGACAGCAGGGATGGTTTGTGGCAGCTGCCAGGGAGGGAGGGAGATGCTCCCCAGGCAGAGGGACCTG
Organism: Hirundo rustica; assembly: GCF_015227805.2. NCBI lineage: Eukaryota > Metazoa > Chordata > Aves > Passeriformes > Hirundinidae > Hirundo > Hirundo rustica. The sequence continues at coordinate 19,551,690 of NC_053461.1, forward strand.
GAGCATCCTGGCCAGCTGGGAATGTCACCAGGAGGCAGGAGCAGGACGCGGGGCTCTGGGGAGGGAGCAGTGACAGCCTGGCACACGTGGGTGTGCACGTGTGGGCTGCTCCCAGCACACCCAGGGAGCACAGGCAGTGCCAGGGAGCAGGAGACTCCCAGGAAAATGCCCAAGGGGTAGGGGTGGCCGGGGCTGTGCTCCCTGCCCTGTCAGGAAAGCTCTTCCCACGTGCTGCCCGGTGCCAGCCCAGCCCCAGCTGCTGCCCTGCTCCCTGGGACTGTCTCGTTGGGCAGCAGCAGTGGGTTTGGGTGAATTCCCTGGCAAACAGCACATCCCTGTGGGATGAGGAGGGAGCAGGCTGGGTTGGGAAGGGCACAGCTGCAGGTGTCAGCTTGGAGCACGTTGTCCTTCTCTGCGCAAATGGTCACATCCTGTACTGGGGCATCACCTTGTGTCCTCCCCTCAGGGTCCCTTCTCTGGGACATCCCAGCAGAGAGGGGCAGGCTGTGGCCTGCAGAATTCAGTGTGCTCCTGGGAAAGGAGGGGGATTGGTGAGCCTCTGATGTGTGCTGATGTTCAGCACTGGGGTGTGACAGAGTCAGTGTAGCATGCATCACATTTTACACTTCTCTAGCAGGTCACTGTGTCCCAGTGACCAGGAGCCAATGCCCAAGGTCACTTTAAGTAATAAAAGCAGTGTGTGGTGTATATTGTTTATGTATATACACCAGTGAAACCCACATCAGAGATTTGAGAGTTTTCCTTGGGTGTAATCTACCCCTAAGAGATTTCCCAAAATGGAAATTAATTTCTGGGAGTTTCTTAGACTTTATTCAGCTAACTTGGATGAAGCAGTATTTCTAGAAGCTGCAGTTAACATACCTTACACCATTCAGACCACGGAGAGCCCCACAAGATGCTAAAAAATCTTCAAAGTGTGGCAGAAGCATTAATTTCTGAAGCAGGAGCTCAGTTACATAAGGAGCCAGGATATGCCTGCCTGTGAAGTGATTTCCGAGTCGGAAGAAGCAGCTGATTGCTCACAGATAGGCTGTGAGTAGTAGTACAACAGCTTTTACTGTCTGGCTGTGAGCAGTGCAGTCGGATTTATTCTCCCTTGTGACTCAGGGAACTGGATTTAGTCACCACCTGAAAGGCAGCAACTTTTGTTTTTAAAAACCATCCTGTAGTGTAACAAAAAAAAAAAAAAAAGGAAAAACCCCTCTTATATTGTAACAAACCCCACTGGAATTCCTGGAGTCCCCTAGGTAGATGTGGGTTCTGTACACCAGGGTGGCAGAGCTCACCCTTGTGAGCAGCTTATTGCCATCACTAGGACAGAGCCAGGGAAAGGCTTAGCGATGACAGGGACAGGGACACCTTCCACAGCCCCACCTGGCCCCAGACCCTCCCAGGGATGGGGCAGCCACAGCTCCTCTCTGTGGGCAGCCTGTGCCAGGGCCTGCCCACCCCGACAGGGAAGGCTTTCCTCCTGAGAGCCCGCCTGAGCCTCTCACGGTGTCTGTCCCTGTCCTGTCCCTGTGCCAGGGCTCTCAGCTGTCCCTCCACACCTGTGCCCAGCCCCGGGGCTCTGGGGAGGTTCTGGCAGCACCACAGCCTGAGCTCCATGAGGAGGATGGGGCTGCTCCCGTCCCGCTGACTCTCCCGGCGCACAGATCACCTCCCGCCGCTGGCCCGTGGCCCTGAGGACGCTGGGCAGCGCAGGAGGGCTCCCATCACCTCGGTGCCGCGGCTGGGGCTCCTCAGCGGCGGGCAGAGCCCGCGGGGAGGGCGCGGGTGCGTGGGAGCCTGTGGCAGGGCTCAGGTCTGTCCGCGTTGCCCAGGGCTCCTCGCTTGGCGCGCGCTCAGGATGGCTCAGTGACGGGCAGCGTACTGTGCGGTACCGGATGGGCACGGAGCTGCTCCACGCTGCCGGGGCGGGCTAGAGCCGGGTTTGTCACTGTGCTGAAACGTGTCATTCATGCACGTCTCCGCAGCTGGCTCGCGTTGGAAAGGTCCGTTTTTCGTCCCGGGGTGGAAATGCAGCCCCGGCGCTGCACCGCTGCTGCTCCCAGCTCGTGACGCTCCCGTGCCCAAGGGTGAAGTCCTTGGCACCGGGTCGGCCAGCCCACGTGGTTTGTCCCTGGCACAGGAACAAAGCCAGGGTACATCCTGCCTCCCAAGCTGCCTGGCACAGCGCTCCCAGCAGTGTCTGTTCCCTCACCCAGCGCTGGCAGATGTTCCTGGTGCCCACTGCAAAAAAAATAACCTTGGGTTGCAGCATTAAAGTGTAAAATGATTTATAAGATCCTTACGTGAAATTTATGTTTCGTTTCTCTTACTAATCCTTGCTTTCAATTCTTCCCCTTCTTTCTTTCCCAGCAGATTACCATTGAATTGGATAATGCTGAGGTTTTAATTTTATTTCTTCTCTCCAGTGTTGTTTCTATGGTGTTTGTTTTACCGGTAGCCCTGTGATCTGTCCTGTCTCTGCAGCACTGAGCGTTCTGATCTGTGTGCCTGTGTCAGTGAATTGGTGGAGTTTGCAGTCTGCTGTGTGTCTATCCTGGGAATAGTTACCACAACTAATTCCATATGTCGTTACTTGGAACATTAATGCCAATGGAGTTATTACTGGGTTTGGTAGCCTGCAATCAGCTGGTGCTGAGGTAGATCCCGTGAAGTTTAGGATCAGTTCTGGAGGATGAGCTGCTCTGAGCAGTCAGCATTTAGCACTTGGCCCCATTCCTGTGTCCTATGCAAAGGGATTATTTCTTTCTATTTGGAAAGCTGAACAGTGAGGTTTAATGGTGTCCATGCAGGAGCTGGAAGAAGGTGGGTGCAGGTGGCACTGGGGAGAGGGGCAGGTCCTTGTGCAGAGATTGTGCTGCTGCTTTTCCCAAAAAGGTGACAGTCGTGCGCTCCAGTGCCCCTGCTGTGCCTCAGGGTTGGGTGTCCTGCAGTGGGATGGGGTGGTGTGGCACCTGAGGGATCACAGGGGAAGCTGTTTGTGGTAAAAAACCCTCTTTGAGGGATCACAGGGGAAGCTGTTTCTGGGTGAAAAACCCTCTTTGAGGGAAAACTTGGAGCTGAACTGAAGTGGAGCTTTGCAAGGACTCTGAGAAGCCGAGTGTCTGGTCGGGGCAGCAGCACAGGGTGGAGGGAGCTGAGCTGCCTCTGCTGTGCAACTTCCTCATCAGCTCAAAAAAACCCTGGTGTGGGTGTGGAATTTGCATAAGTGTATAATACTGAGAAAGTGATTGACTGGCACCTTATTTTACTGAAATACCACGGAAAAAAGAAATATTTTCCTCTCAGTGCTTTGTTTCCTGTGTTCTCTCCCAAGCCAGCCTTTTATTTGGAACAAAGCTGAACCACTTAAAATGTCTAAAGCATTTCTGACCTTTATTTAGTGGGGTAGGTAATGAAATCTGCAGAAAGCAATTTACGGTGTGACTTGTTAATTTTGATGTTAATCACCTGAATTTGCTGGTTAAACTTTATTCCGAAAACAAAATATTTAGGGACTTTGCCTGGTGAAATGGATTTGAAAGCCAAACCGTTCGTCACTGAAGTAGACAAATTCTGTACACATCACCCAGGGCTGGCCTGGAGGATGTTTTCTGTTAGGGGCGCTTTTAGGGCTGGAGCTGAAGGTTCCTTCCCTAAGAAATGGGTTTCCCATCACTGCTTTCAGCCCAGAGTCTGATTTTGACCTGAAAGAAAAATTTCTTGTTGCACAAGTTAATTTACTGCCCTGCCATCACCTCTGAGCTGTGCTGGGATGAGATCTCAGGTGTGTCTCCCAGCTTTGCACACAATTCTGGCATCACGGAGGTGCTCTGCTGTCTGTTTCTCTGTTTTTTTTGTTAATGAACCCAGTTTTCCCCCCTTCCTTCCTGGGGCATGCACACCAGCAGCCCGCTCTGGTTTCCAGAAGTTAACCTGTAGCACAGAAACGTTTCCATCAGGCCAGGTCCTTTGGATGGTGTTCTGCTGCAGCTTCCCAGAATAGCACGTGTGTATAGGTATAATTTTAACTTGGAGAAACTTCAGAGAGAAAGCTGAATTGTTTAATTGCAAATTAAGTCATAATGTGAAACTCTTTCCCCTTCGGTTTCTGGCTGTGATGTGCTGTCTTTGCCTGCAGTAAATCAGCCAGAGCGTGCAGAGCAATTTAGGATTTGGTCTGGAGGCTGCAAAGGAGGAATTTTATTGCTCCTTAATGGAGCAAGTGCATGGAAGGAGCAGGTGTGTGTATCACCATCAGCACTGAGCACTGGCTGCATAGGGAAAGGGATTCAGATGGAGCTGGAGCCACTGGCAAGTCTCAGAAATCATGGGGGTTTCTATTTTCCTTTTTTTCCCCTTGTCAGCCCTGGAAACGGTAAACAAAGAGTACAAAAGTCTCCATTATTAGTAAAGTTACAAGCTTGGTTTTCTGTCTGAACGATGCACAATTTAATTGTTTAGATCAGCTGAAATGCTCCTTATTCCCTTGGGGGAAGCTCCACGTTGATGGGAGGATTTCATGTAGGTTGAGTTGTCTTAGTCGTGCCCTGCAAGGAAATCCCAGCGAGCAGTGGGTCCAAAAAACAAAGGAGATTAAAAATGCCAGGAGATCCGTGTGTTTGTTAGGGAAAGTTGTGATGGAAGTCATGACAGACCCTGTTTAATATTTTTGTGAGTGAAGAAGGGAGTGGCCTTTGGAAGTGGGTGGAAAATGCTGGAATTCACCCAATGGTAGGAAATCCTCTGAGTGTGGGGTTGGCACCAGCCTGAACAGTTTTGGGCTGAGCTGGGGGGCTTTAGTCGCTGGAGAAATGGAGTGGAAGGGAACAGCAGAGGTGGTGCTGTTGTCCTGACTCACACTTCTGTTGAGGGTTTATCTGATTCCCTCTGTGCTGGAAAGGAGGGACAGGGAGGAGCTGCAGTTCTCCAAGGAGAAATAGAAAACCAAACCACGGGGAGAACTGTGCACTGTGCCACACCACACTGGTTGTGCTGGTTCTCTCCTGGTCCTGGGGAGCTGTGAGCTCAGAGCTTGGCCCTTGGGTTGTGTTGGGGCTGCTCTTTGCCTCTGCTGGAGCACAGGGGTGGGGAGCAGGAGCTGAAGAGCTCAACAGGCTGTGTTTGCCATTGGCTCTGTGCAGGTGTCTCAGGTGATAAAGCCAAAACCCCAAAGCAGGGCGCTGTCCTTAAAAGCCCTTGGGCTGGGTCTCTGTTGCTCTCTGCTCTAATCCTGTCCTGATGGAGCTGCTGCCTGTGCCGCTGTGTCAGGGAAGAGCTCCAGGGCCGAGGCGAATTCTTCCCGAGTGCCACCAAGCGTGAATCTCCACACAGCAGCGAGAGCTAAACCCTGCTTGTAATTAGACACAACAGCTTAATTTGCTGTTAATTCCATCCCCAACCCACTGAGAGGTGCGGGCGTGATGCAAATGCAGATTTCCCGGTGAGCTGCACCGGGGGCTCCCTGTGCTCCGGCCCGGCTCCCTCCCTGCCGGGGCTCTGCGGAAGGACGTTCCCATCCCTCCTCCCGGGCCGGGGCTGGTTTTCAGGGACAGCGTGGCCCAGTTTCCACCTGCAGTGTGGGTCCTGGGTGTAAAACACGCCCGTCCCGGAGAAACCAGGACTCCTCTCCGGCCCGGCAGGCCGGGCCCCGCTGGCGCTGTCCTGCAGGTGGCACGCGCAGGATGCCGATCGCGCTGCGCCGTGGCCTACTTTGCCTTTTTTATTTTTTATGTTCCCTTTTTTTTTTTTTTTTTTTCCTCCCCCCCTCCCAGCCACATTGCAGTGAGCTGTTCCGCTGGGCACCTGCCAACATTCAGGCAGCAGTTACATAAGAAGAGCTTTTTTTCCTGGAATTTAGGCCCGCTGCTGATGTGTGACCTTCAGCAGTAATTGCCAATAAAGGCGGTGGGGATGTTTACAGGCACCGGCGCTGGCCCGCAGCCTGTGCCGGTAGCAGCCGAGCCCGGGGCTGTGCTGCTGCTTCCCAAGCCTGATCCCACACCTCTGCAGCCCCATTTCATTCTCCAGGGTGAAATTGGGGTGCTCTGCTTTCCCCAAGCCTGATCCCACACCTCTGCAGCCCCATTTCATTCTCCAGGGTGAAATTGGGGTGCTCTGCTTTCCCCAAGCCTGATCCCACACCTCTGCAGCCCTGTTTCATTCTCCAGAGTGAAATTGGGGTGTTCTGCTTCTCCCCAAGCCTGATCCCACACCTCTGCAGCCCCATTTCATTCTCCAGGGTGAAATTGGGGTGCTCTGCTTTCCCCAAGCCTGATCCCACACCTCTGCCCTATTTCATTCTCCAGGGTGAAATGGGGGTGCTCTGCTTCTCCCCAAGCCTGATCCCACACCTCTGCAGCCCTGTTTCATTCTCCAGGGTGAAATGGGGGTGCTACCTCTGCAGTTCTGTTTCATTCTCCAGGCTGAAATTGGGGTGCTCTGCTTCTCCCCAAGCCTGACCCCACACCTCTGCCCTATTTCATTCTCCAGGGTGAAATGGGGGTGCTCTGCTTCTCCCCAAGCCTGATCCCACACCTCTGCAGCCCTGTTTCATTCTCCAGAGTGAAATTGGGGTGTTCTGCTTCTTCCCCCCAAGCCTACCCCCGCACCTCTGCCCTATTTCATTCTCCAGGCTGAAATGGGGGTGCTCTGCTGCTTCCCCCCAACCTTTGGGGCTGGGGTAGGGGCCAGCAGCCACCCAACTAAATCCAGCACGGGGTTCCCCTTGTAGTTATTCTGTTGTTTTTTAGGGTTGTGTTGGTGGTTTATCTGTTTTTTCAGTAGTGATGATTCTTCATGCAGCTCTATCCAGTGAAATGCACTTGCAGACCCACTCAGCAGAGTTTAGGTTTGGGGTTTTTTCACCTCTTATCATTAGTCTTGAGGTTTCAAGTAGGTGAAAAGGGAACTGAAAACCCTTGTTCAAAGGGGTTGCCTGAATTAGCCTCCTCGCTGCTCTTTATCTGTGATAAACTAAAATTCCGATGGCTAAGGTGCAAAATACATGCTGTTCTTTGCATTTTTGATTTGGGTTAGGAGATGTATTAACCTCTTCAGAGCTGGAAAGTTGCACTTGGGAATTATTTTCCTTGTAGAGAGCTTACTCTGCAGTCATTTCTCCTGTGTATTTTGCACTTAGACAGTGCTTCACTTGTTATGTCTTGAGCAGAGGAAATGCAGGCACTCATAAATTTTTGTGGGCTGCCTTATATATTTTTTTTTTTCCCTTGAGAAATCCTGCAGTCTTTGGACTGGGCTGCTTTTTTTCTTTTTTTTTAAACACAGACTGGAATTGGTGAGCTCCTTGGGAAAGGAGACTGGAATGTTTCTTACAGTTACTCGTCACCAGAAAAGTAATAGCTGTGCCATCCTGCTGGTGAGCTAAAACTCCTGTAAAATGTGTTGTGAAGGTCGTTGTTACTGTATTCAGTAGAAGTTGTGCAAGATCGAGGGTTTAAAGAGGAGGAAGTGGTTGCACTCCCACTGAAGGGCAGAGGCTGAGGTCTCCAGCTCCTGGGAAGTCCCAGCCCAAGTTAAAATACGATTTCTCCACTGAAAACTCTGGAAAATGAGGAAGGCATTCCCATAGGTGGATCTTGGTGACCTTTGAGTGCAGGCACTGGCAGCCTTGGTGCCAGATTTGCCACCTCCTCGCCTGGCAGTGCACAAAGTCTCTGCTCGTTCCCTGAGAGGAGGGAGGATGTTCAGCCCTGTCCCTGCCCTGGGTGTGTGCCAGGGCTGGCAGCTGGGGGGCTGCTCCTGCCCCCAAAATCCCACATGCCTTCTGGGGGACCTGTGCCAGGACAAGGGGCTGCCCCACATCTCCTGCTGCTGCCTGATTTCGGCGGCTCTGAGATCCTCCATCCCTGAAAACGCAACGTCTGTACGGGGGGAGATGGAACGTGGGAAGTTTGTCAAAGCGGCTCAGTGCTCCTGGATCCCAGTTATTCCCCTCTGCCCTGAAACTTCTCCATAGCAAGTCAAATGCTTGTTTGACAAACACCTACAGATCATCTGCAGAGGCTACAAGTTTCCTATCCAAATTTCTCCTCAGCTCCACAAGGTAACAGTGTTGGCTTCACAAAGGGGGCTTGGCAAACAAGCTGCATAGAGTTTGTGTGGTATTTTTAAAGAGGTATGAAGGACAGCAACATAATTTGTGCTCTAGTCTGTTGCCATGAATCAGACAAGGTGATGCTTTTGCTGTGTGCCTTTCAAGGAAGAGCTGATGGTATTTCAAAGGGAAGAGCAGAGGAGTTCTGAGAAGGGAGGAAAAAGTGGAAAGGGACTTGCAGTACTCGATCTGAACAGCCATTCCCACTGGAATTCCAGCTGCTACTGGAGAGGGCAACACAGGAGCTGAGGCACAGGCTTCAGAATAACATTTATCTGAGATCTTCACTCTAGTTCCTCGCATCTGGATGTACAACCTGGCTGTCCAAAGCTTAATGTGCTATTTGGCTGACTCTGCAGTTGTGTTTTTCCCTTTTTATTTCCTCCTCCCTGCCAAATGTCTCCCCCTGCCACCCCGGTAATGGGATACCATATGCATGGAGTTGGGTCAGTTCCTGAATTCACAGATTTCAGGACCAGAAGGGACCTCTCAGTGGCTGAAGCCGGCTTCCTGCACAGCCCGGGGCATCCTGCTCCTCACCGTTGTGTATCCACGGAGCCAAATCCATGGAGTCTGGCTCAGCCTCCTCCAAGTGTTGAGCTCGAGGACCTCCCAGGACAGGAGAGAGGCATGTTTGGAGAAAGACCTGGAGGAATTGTGTGGTGGTTTGGAAAATGTCATCAGCTCAGCAGTCTGAGGTTTGTCACCTCTCAGTCCTTTGAACTCCGGGGCAGCCTGAAGTGTAGGGGATTTGTGCTTGGAATTGTGCTGGTTTAGCCATTATTTTGTCAAAATTCCCAAGTCTGGCGAGGCTGAAGAGAAAAGGACACGGTTTTCAAACGTGTGTTTGCATGGTCACACCAATGTGAGTTTTCTGATAAGGTTATTTCCCTCTCATTTATTTACAATGTGAGATGTTCCAGCCTGTTCTGCCAAAGCCACTTTCTGGAGCAGCCCCAGTCTGTGGACTGGAATCTCCACCAGCCTTTTAAATGCATTTTAAACCTTCTCACTGCTTGGTGAGCTGGGTGTTCACTGCATAGCTGGGTAAAAAAAGTGGAGAAAAGCAATTCTGATGCTTCAAACTTGAATGAAAATCTTTCTGCTCTTCCTCAAACCTTTTCCACTCTTATCACAGCAGTAGTTTGAATTTTCTTTGAAGGAAGGATTAGACAACTTTCATTGTGGTTGTTATTTTGAAAGCAAACGAGAATAAAACTTGGAAGAATTCTTTCAAACAGTAAAGGAAAAGGATGGAAAGCTCATCTGTATCTCAGGAATTGAGATGCAATGGGACTCACCCTGGAGCTGTCACGTGCTCTGGTGGTTTTTGAGGGGGCACATCCACTCTTGAGTCAGACAGTCTGTTCTGGGAAGCACACGTGGCCCGTGCTGGGGAAGTGGATGCTGGAAGCGCTCCGGTCACCAGAGGGTCAGAGACTGTTCATCTCCAGTCATGGCTCGTGAGGAGTGCTTTATTGGCCAGCCTCGGGGGAGTGGAAGCTTCAAAGGAAGAGAGGCTTTTGCTCAGCAAGTTGAAAGGACCTTTCCCTACTGCTTGTAAAAAGCACAGATGTTGGACTCTGACCCGGCCACCCGCTGGGTTCCTGTTGAGAAGCTGTCCACTGTGTCCTGCTACTCACCTGACGGTGTTTGCTCTTCCACACACCTGCCCCTGCCCCCCAGACCTCACTTGCCAAGAGCTGGAAAGCTGAGATACATGGAGGAAAAAGAAATCTTGGAAAATTACTGCTTTGGGCTGCTCTCCCACCCTGTTCAATCCTTGTAAAGCATAAGGTGGTACTTCGCTGTTGTAGCACAGCAACAAGAGCTCAATAATCCTTTGCTATTTGAACCCATTTTGACTCAAAGGGTAACAAATGCAGGATTTGGAGTGTATGTTCTTACTGGAAGATTGCTGAGCACAATCTTGCAGTAAGATTGGGAATCTTACTGCTGTGGATGATCCAGGTGGTCATTGCCCAGGGCCGTGGTTTTGCCCCCAGGTCAGTGTGTGGGGCTGGCTCTGATGTGCTGTGTGTGCCACAGAGAAGAAGGCACAGGAGTTTGTGAGCTGGAATCTGTAATTTTAGCTTGGGAAAGAGCAAACTGTAATTTTATTTTGATTCTTTGTCTGTGCTGCTTTTCAACCCCAAAATGTAAATGTATGGTTGGTTGAAATGGGGTCAGGGTATCTGCCCAGGAAACCCAGAATGGTTTGCGTTGGGAGGGACCTTAGAGCTTATCCGGTTGCACCCCTGCCATGGGCAAGGACACCTTCCACTGTCCCAGAACGCTCAGAGCTCCATCCAGCCTTGGGCACTTGAAGGGATGGAAAATCCACAGTTTCTCTGGGAAACCTGTACCAGTGCCCAGAAGGAAATTTTTGTTTGGAGTCCTGAGTCCAGCAGTCGTGGCCCCTTGACCTGTCAGCTTCAGTCTCCCCTCCCCAGGAGGAAGGGACCTCATTTCCCCAGTTTCCTTGCTGCTGTTGGCTCCTGGGGAAGGCAGGGATGTTTCCTGTGCCCCAGGCAGGTTGTGCAGGCAGGACAATGTGCCCAGACTCCCCAGGAGCTGTCACGGGTCCAGCCTGGGAGCAGGGCAGGGCAGGGACGGTGTGTTCCTCCGCAGGAACGCGCCGCTTCCTGTTCACTCGTGCTCCCCTGCATTAAATCCTCCCTGCTCCCATTTGGCCAGACAAGGGGCTTGCATGCTTGAGACGTGTCCAGGAGCGGTGACAATGCAAGGAAGCCACTACCAAAGGCCGTGGGAGCTGGCCAGGAGCAAAGTCCCTTAGGAGGAGGATGGAGAAGGGTCTTTATCATGGAGCACCACAGGGGAAGCGCTCGCTGCTGGGGCTCCTTCCTGGGAAGTGGAGTCTCCTTATTCCTGCTGCTGCATCTCTGGCCTCTGGGCAGACATGGCCTGGCTCAGGTTGGGGTTACAGGATCCTGAGAGTGTCATTACCTGGGGTCTGCTCCTGAGGAGTTACAGCAATTTCCCCACAATTAAGTCAGCGGTTGAGTTTGGATGTTCAGCTCTCTGTTGTGTGTCTGTGCTTGACTAGATGAAAGTTACTTGTCTTCATCTGTTTCAGTCCAAGATCAGCATTTTAAATTTGGAAAGCTGTCACCATTCAGGCCCTTACTTCATTGCTCCTGTTTGGTGCCATATCACGGATCTTTTATCTTGAGAAAAGTATGGTTATAGACGAGAATCCACGGAATACGTTTTTTTGAAAGCTAAAATGACAAGGCTGCTCCCTTTGTGATATGCAGCCCTGGCTTCCTCCTCCTCCTCGCTGGGATGGATGTGCAGCATTCCAGTGACAGATCCTGGGGGTGTGGTCCCCAAAAACACTCTGGGCACCTGCAACTACTTTTTTTTTTTTTGCTTGTGCCTCTGAGTTCATGCAAAAGCAGAAGCAGTTCGGAATGTTCAAAGTATACCTGTGAAATTTGCCAAACGTGGCTCCTTTGGGAGCAGGGTGGGAGGCCGTAAGCACTAATTACACCTGTAATCCATTAGCGATGATTCAGCTGAAGTCAAGTGCTTTGCCAGCTCCCTTCCCCTCACTGTTGACCACTGGATTGCTGTTGGGATGAAAGATTCTGGAGGAATGACTAATTTTTCTGCGTTTTACTTTCAACTAGCTGCCGCAAGCTCCAGAAACGGAGAGCCCCGTAGAGGTGTGTCAGCCACCTATATTTGTACAGCACACAAATATCGGTGTTTCAGTAGTCCTAGTGGAGTGTCCTGTTGGTAAAAACCCCTGTGAAATGTGTGTTCCTGCCTGGTGGTAGACAGTGGAAATAAGTAGATTTGTTAAAGTGCCTTAATCCAGTCCAGCATCAGTGTGGTAGTCTGAAAATATTTAAAAAAAAAAGTGTAGGCTAACCCTAAGTCTGTTCCTTTCAGCCATTTCCTTTATTCTTTGAGGGTGGCACTGGGAAAAGTCTCCTCTCAAATTTTCCTACACTGGCAAAATGAGACTTCATTTTGGCTCCTAATGCAGAATTTGGTTTTCCCTTTGCCTCACATACTTAAACATTTTAGTACTTTAAGGAAAGGGAGGTGTCAGAAGTCCTCAGTGGAAGATTCATAATCCCAGAGCAATTGGTGTCCTATTTAAAATGACCCAGTGGATGAGCTCAGGGTCACTGCACATTGTCAAGGTCACTGGTTCTAAAGGAATTGGATATGTGGAAACATGTCCTTTATGTGCATAAAACAGTTCATTTGCCAAAACGAAGGCAGGAAAAGTTATCAAATCTTAAATTCCTTTGAAATTGGAGAGATCCAGACGTGACATTGGTAGATTGTACAACTGGGTGCCAAATCAGTGCAAATCTAAATGAAACAACATGGAAGCTCTAAATCTGGGAAAGCAGTGGTTCTCTGAGCTTTGAAGTTTATAGATGTGAGATCACGTAGAAAAAGAAATGTTTGTGATGGTCTAGGCCTTTGTATTTGTAGTTTTTGTGGAATAGCGTTTAAATGTAGCCTGAAACTCTGAGTGGTCATCAAATGGATTTGAGATGTCTGGGAGATGGCTCCTGGTTTCTGATGGGCCCCTGCAGAGCCGTTATTCTGCACCTTTTCAGATGCTTTAAAGCAGCAAAACCCCAACGTGTTTCAGCTTTGCCAAGTGGGAGTTGCACTCCTGAAAATGAGTATCTAAAGTGAGAGAGATTTGATTTGGAAAGTGCCCGTGCCAAGGGGCTCTCTCCAGTGAGTCCCCACTGACTTCCCAGCCCTTGGAAAGGAGCCCCCCCGGCCCTTCCAGAAGCCCTCCCCAGTCTCAAATGAGTTTCAGTGACCACGGTGGGATGTGTTGGGGTCCCTCACCCCCAGAGTGTGTGTCCAGTGGGCTGGGGGGGCTGTTCTGTGTGTCTGTGCATGGGCATGCGTGGGCTGAGCCCCCCAGAACCCCTGTGTGTGTGTGTGTGTCCCTGGGAGCTGGGACGCCAGACAGACGCCGTGTTTCCCGGAGCCCCAGCACGGCTGGCACACGTGCATGCCAGGGGGGTGTGTGAGGGTGGCAGGGCTGGCAGAGGGCAGGTGTCCTGTTTTGGTGGCAGGTGTCCTGTTTTGATGGCTTGTCAGTCCAGCTCCCCCCTCGCACCCAGCCGTGACTCCCCCAGTATTCCCCACGAGTGCCAAGATGTTGGTCTCTCCTGAGTGTTGTTCTGCTTTAAAATGAAAACTTTCTGCACGCACAGCAGGAGCTTGATCAAACTCTACCACAGAGGCAGCTGGAGGATCATAGAAGGGTACGTACAGCAGTCAAGCGCATTCAGAACTCCCCTCTCCCCTTCCCTTTGGAACAGCCAAGCCTAAGTCATGTAAGAAACTCGTGTGGTTAAATGCTGGGCTCTTGGGAAATCTCAAAAACGAGCTGTGTTTACAGAGTGAGGTGCTGGAGCCCCTTCTCTGGGGTTACTGGAAGGGACGAGTGCTTGGCTGCTCCGAGTTAAACTCAGATCCTGGTCTGGTTCATCCACACTGTCACACCACTCCCGTGGCTGCTGATCCCTCCATTGTGAGGTGCCATTCATCACTGCTGGTGGAGCTGGCTCCTCTGGCCACCCCACCCCTTTGTAACCAGCTGAGCTGCAAAATCAGCATCGTTGGTCCCTTTCTCCATTTCTCCTGCTCTTGCAGCTGGCAGCACAACAGTAGCTGCTTCACCCTAAAATATTAAAGATGCCCCATTTTAAATCTTCTAACAGGTTTCTGAGATCACTTAGAGTGTTGCATCTCCATTGCTGGTATGCGTGCAGTGATGTTTCTGTGTGACTCTTCCTTTACCTGGTGTGAATGCAGATGAAACTGGACGCTGTTGGGTTTTTTCCTAGGTACCATATTTGATTTTTCTGGTTACTGCCAAACATCTGATATTTGTTTGCACACTGCCCTCGTCAAAGTGGTGCACAGCACTAACAGGATGGTTAAAGAACTGTTCTGGAGCCAAGCATCGCAGCTGAATTAATTAGAACATTTCTTAAATACCACCTATTTTTGCTCCCTTCTGCTTTGATCACATTTCGTTAGCTGATACCGTGGGTTTGGATAAATCTGTAGGAACCAAAGCTTTTCTTCCCAGTTAGGGTTTGAAATGCTGGTGACTGTGTATTTCCAGACCTGTGTCAGCACGCTCTGACTAGAAACATCTGCTTGATACTTGTTCCTGCTGTGTTTTCTGAGGATTTGCCTTGTTTTGGTACACAACACCTACAGACACCAGAAGTGCCTGTCCTGGCCGGGTCTCCACTCACCCTAGCTACTTTGACCATGGAATAGAAGCCTCCTTCTGCTCCACAAGGGGCCAGGAGGAGAATCTGGGGGCAGCTCCAAGAGCTTTAATTGCCCTCCTGAACTCCGGCAAGGTGGAGTTTGCTGAGCAGCTCTTCTCGAGGCTGGATGTGTGTTATCTTGGTAGTAAGTAGTAGAAATCACTGGTTTAAATGCCAGTTGACACTGTGGCTGCCAGTTAGCTCACCAGAGGAGGAAAGAGGTGATGTGAGTGCTCCCTTGTAGCCATTTGTGTCCTAGGGCCCATCTGGGTGTCAAGTTGCCTTTCTAATTGGTGCACATGTACAAGGAAGATGTAGTTCAGGGGGTTTTTTTGTCGGGCTTGGCCTTGTTCTGTCGTGTAGCCTCCCTTACCTGCCAGAGTGGGAGCAGGGAGGTGGACAAAGCACTGCCTCGAGTACTGCACGCTCTCATGTCGCTGCAGTTGCAGGAGCTCCTCCAGGACAGGGTTTGCTGGAGCTCCTGAGCTCTCTCCTGCCTCTCCCACACGTTTACTCTTTGGCCCAAGCGGTGATGGGAAGCATGTGCCCCTTGGAGAAGTGCTCATCTCCTTCCACTGTTGCTTGCACAGGAATTTTCCTTTTCTTTTTTTGTTTCTGTTGTTTGGGAGCTTTTGGAAGCAGCTGGTTGGAGCACTGGCTTTGTGTTTGTTTTACATCCTGTTCCCTGACACTTGCTCCCTCCCCATCTGATCCCATAAAATGCAGCTCCCGTGCTGCAGCTTTGACACCGATAATCCACAGGAGCCGTTTCTGAGCTGCTGGGCTGTGGTGACAGGGTGGCACTGGGAGCCCTGACTTGAGCCCCAGCCCTGTGGGGAGGGCAGAGATCCCTCACCAGCTCAGGGATGTGTTGGGCTTCTCCCTGTGGAAGTGATTTCTGAAATTTGGTTAAGAACTTAATTATCGGACAAGCTTTTGTCTTTTTTTCTTTTGGGTTATAAGGATCTCTTGAAGTGACTTCTGTGCGTGCCAAAAAACCAGTGGGACTGCAGCAGGGCTGGAGTTCTCTACAAGCCAGTTAATGCACGTTTCTGTTGTTCCATTTACTTGTTTGTGTTTTAAAGGCCTCCTGTGAAAGTTTAGAAAGTAAGACTTCACTTTTATGACAGCTAATGTATTAAATGGCATCTTGAATCTATAGACAGACAACCAATTTCATTTGAAATACAACTGAAAATCAGTAGATCAGTGACGAGCACATGTTTTGTGAATGGAGTTAAAGATAAGATGCTCTAGTGCATTGGACATATTTTTAATACGAAATTATTTTTTGCTAAATTGATTTTTTTAAAATCATTATTATTTATTTTCTGAATCCCCAGAAAAGCCCTCCCCTGCCCTCTGCAGCACTGTCCCAGGCTGGTGCTGCTGTAGCCACGCTGCCATTAGCAGGGCAGGAGCTCCCAGTGACAATAATCACAAAGTTCTCCTTTGTGCACAAAGACCTTACAAAAATCCCTTGACCCCCGTGCGGTGTTTGTGTGCTGGCAGTGCTGCCAGCTTTGTCCAGCTCCCCAGATGCCTGGGAATTCCTGTGAAGGCTGAAGTGACAGCAGTGGGGTGGCATTCCACCCGGAGGTGTTGGATCTCCATTGGGGCTGTGCCGGGGCTCCCGGTGCTCCGGGATTTGGGGTTGTGTGAGGACCTGCCCCGTGCAGTGGGATGGGATGGGATGGGATGGGATGGGAGGGCTGGCGTGGCTCAGGCAGCTGCCAGCAGGGAGCAAAGAGCCGGGATCCAGCAGGATTGCTCAGCTTTCCGCTCAGCAGCTGCTGGATTATGTCAGCTGCTGGTGGGGGGATGGCGGAGCACAGCCCTGCAGGGTTGGTGGGATGGCAAAACAGGAGAGGTGCGAGGAGATTCAATTGTTCCTTAAAACCAGTTCTAATGTTCCTCTAATCCACCTCTTGATTTTGTGTTGGCGCTGCACAGATGCAACCCCTTTGCGTTTAAGACCGAGACAATAGAACTTCATTAAAACAAAATTGTCGGAAAATTAAATCTGTCTAGAAAGCTTCACGCGGAATCTGAGCTGCAGCTGTCTCTGTGCTGCATGGGGGAACCCAAAATATTATTGATCCCCATGAGACCCCTCCGGTGTCCCAGCCTGCCCCAGCACATCAGGAGCTGCTCAGTGGATTTTTCCAGCTCTCCAGGGTTTCATCCCCCCTCCCTCGCCACCAGAAGGGTCTGATAACGGCAGCCCTGCTGCCAACGAACGAGCGTGGGTGGTTGGCTTGTTCGTGGAGCTCCCATCGTGATTTCCTTCTGCTCTTTGCATCCAGGGCGAGGCCCTGAGGCAGGTTTTGGTGAACCGCTACTACGGCAACGTGCGCGCGGCTGGGCGGCGCGAGAGCCTCACCACCTTCGGCAACGGGCCCCTGTCCGCCGGCGGCTCCGGCAAGGCCGGCCCGGGAGGTAGGACACGCTCTGCTCGGCCCCTCCCTGCTCTGGGAATCGGTGCTCCTGACAAATCAGCCCCCCGCAGCTGGAGTCGGGACGTTTCCCATCGCGGTTTTGTCTGCGAGCTCCCAAGAAGAGAAGAACCGTCCGCGTGGGTGACTGCAGTTGGGAGCAGAGCGGGCAGACGGAGCTCTTTGCGCTTCTCAGTGACCGCCTGGGGTTGGACTGATGTTTGTGACATTGCTTTGAGTGAATGTAGCTAGAAATCCTGATCAATGTCATATTTGGATGTGTGCCCCTAAGGACGTCAGGTGATTAACCATTCCTGAAAGAAAACCACTTCGTGGTATTGCAGGAATCGTGGGGTGGGATGGGCAAAGATTCCATTTGAAGTCAGTTATACAGTGGAATTTATTTAACTTGAAGCAGTTGCTAAAAAAAGTCACTAATGGAATCACAGAATGGGTTGGGTTGAAAGGGACCTTAAAACTCATCCTGTCCCACCCCCTGCCATGGGCAGGAACACCTTTTGCTGTCTCAGGTTGCTCTGAGCCCTGTCCCGCCTGGCCTTGCCATCCCCGTGGGCTCAGTCCAACCTGTGTCTCGTGGTCACCTTCACAGGAGGAAGCTCTGGGTCAAGCTCCATGAGCCGAGGGGAGATGAGCCTGGCAGATGTCCAGTGCCACCTGGATAAAGAAGGTGCTTCCAACCTGGTCATAGATCTCATCATGAATGCCACCAGCGACAGAGTCTTCCACGAGAGCATCCTGCTGGCCATTGCCCTGCTGGAAGGTGGGAACACCACGATACAGGTAGGGAAATGGAAAACTCCATCTTGGGACTGAGCCGTGTCGGGAAGGGAAATGTTTCTGTGAAACGCAGGAAATTGGAGAGGGTTAAGGAGGCGGGAGGGGAAATGATCTGAATGATCTTTGACCTGTAATTAAGGGAAATGTTGGTGTCTGCCGTGCAAAAGTGAACTTAGCAAATGTTTGGGTACTTGAGGTGTTTTCCCAGGGGCAATACAGAGGAATGTGTAATAAAACAGCTTTGTAGGTAAGGTATTGACTGCTCTTACAAATAACTTAAGCAACTGCAGCGTGCTCAGAGACTTTTACAGTGAGCCATTAAATTTCAGACTGCGATTTGAAATAAGTTTGTGGTAAACTCCAGACCACCACAGCTCTCCAGCAATCTCACTGTTCTTCCTTTCTGTGTTTTCAATAAGGTTTAGATTGCCCTAAAAGAAAATTGTCCCTGGTGTGGGTTAATGAACACATACCAGCGAGCTCTTACGTTCTTCCAAAAGGGAAGTAAAACCTTATTCCAGCAAAACTCCCATACAAAGATGATTGAATCTGTGATATTTTCTTTGTTTAGTTCTGCACGTGTTGTGTTTGCAGGCTGTCTGTGGGGCTGAGTCCTGACCAGTTATAATTGGTAACTGTGGTTGAAATACACAGTAGATCCCTAGAGCAGCCCCTCCTGTGTCCGTGCAACCTTCCCTTGAGAGAACAGGGAATGTCTCTGGGCTCCTTCCCTCTGTCTCTGTAATCAGTACCCTCATTAATCCCCTGTGTATAAGCTCTGGAATGAAACTTCTTTCCGAAGGATAAAGTGGGAATTGAGTGTTGAAAATCCTGTGTCACCTTAAACTGCAATGACAGGATTAATATTCCTGGGGGACAGTCACTCCTTTGGATTTCCTGCTCTTCTCTAGTGTAGAGGAAGCTGAGCTTTCATCTTTACAGCTCTCAGGGGGCCTCAGGTAACCTCGCACTCTCATGCTGGGAGGAAAAACAAGCTGCACCAGCCTGATGTGGGGAGATCCTTTGCTTGTGCTGGACCTCAGCGCTAAAGGATTGAGCCGAGTCACTTCCCGCTGTGCACAAATCCGTGTTGGAAGCAGATTCCTTAGCTCACCCACCGAAAACCAACAGGAAAATCTGCAGTCCATCTCCAAAGACACCTTTTTGCCCAAAAGGGAGGTCGTTTAGTTTACATTTGCTGTCTGTAACCCAGAGCTGGGAGGTTGTGGAATACCCCTGCGGTCAGGAATGAGGGACAGCTCTCAGGGCAGTGGCGCTTCCACCCCACACCCTGCGCTGCTGCCAGGTCCTGCTGCATTCCAGCCTCTACAGATGTGCTTCCACAGCCCAGAGTGGCTGTTTTCCATCTCCTTTCCCACTCAGGAATAAGTGCTTGGCAGGTGTCAGTGGGACGTGCTCCGGGCAGCCAGCAGTCCCTGGGTGCGTGTGCGTGCTCCGGCGGGATGGGATGGGCTGGGAGGGGGCTCTGCTGGAGTGTGGGCTGCTTTTAAGTACAGAATGTTTTAGGAACCAAATGACTTGTGATGCCTGCAGCTAATGCTGTGAGCTCTGAGGGCTTGGACACACCCTGCAGCTCTTACTCATGCATGCAAAGCACGAACGGGATGTTTTTGAAAATATCGCGTGGAGCGGTTGGGATGTGGAGATTCCTTGCTAGAACGCTCCATGGACTTCGTAGCAAAAGGCAAAAAAAGGAGCATAATCAGTGTATAGATGTGTTCTGTGGCTTTCCTCCACGCTGGTTAAACTCCTGGTGTCAGGGAAAGAGTTTTCTGGTGCCTTGCAGTGGCTCCAGCACACGGGGACCTTGGCAGTCAGGAACAGCACGTCCTCAGCACTCTGAGCTCTCAGAGAGCCGAGTCAGGAGAAACTCCAGTGGGGAGAACACCAACCACAACGCTGAACTTCTGGGAGAACAGCTGGCTGCACACTGGGAATCAGAGCGAAGGTGGAGGCTTGCTCTTTAGTAAAATCATTAATTCAGGGCTGTATCTCCCAGGGTAATTGCTGAGTGATGTGATGGCCAAGTTAAACTGGTATCCTGAGACAGTGAACTCACGTAATCGAGCTTTGCTGTCTCCACGTAGGAAGGATGGCTCACAATGCAGAGGGCCCTGGGTGCAGCCCAGCTGTTCAGGGGAGCTGTGTGGGTACTTGCTAATCTGCAGAGCTTGATGGGTTTTGTACAGCAGCCTTTGGCTGTGACACAGCGAAGATTTACGGTGAGCAGCGAAGTGATGGGCTCCCCTTCGCAGGAACTCGTTTTTACAGAACACGCTGCAAAATTCGGCTGCTTGTGGAAAAAGAGATGCAGGTGGGAAAATTAACCTGATACTTTCCTTGTGTTTTATCCCAGTCTTTCTCTAATGTTCTTTGGTAAGTTCTGCAGGCTGGGCAGGTGGGGCTTGGCACCCTCTGCAACCTGTGGAATGGAGTTTCTGCGGTTCTTCTGCAGTTTCCAGCAAGTGCCACTGGAAGAGTTATCCTCAGTCTCTGGACTAGTAACCGTGTTCATTTTACATTAGATGCATTTGTCATTGGGCAATTTGACCTAGCCAAACCAGCCAGCTTTGTCTTTGAGGTCTAACAGAGTTTATTTTCATTTCACAATTTTTTTTTTGGTTATTTGATTGATAGTGTTCCAAACAAGCTTGTTCTGTGCTCCGTTTGAATAATTTCTACTGAACTTTAATTGCCTCCATCTATCTACAGGCCTTTGAGAATAGGAAAGTGGTGGGATAGGGACAGGTTATGTAAAAAAGGCTCTTTGGCAGCAAAGCCAGGAATGTGTCACCCCTGCATGGCATTTTCTTAACTTCAGGTTTTCACACGGGAAATTGATTCCGCCCGAAGTGAAGCAGAGGGTTTGTACCAACACACAGGAACTTGCACGTGATGATTGTAATACGGTTAATAATGGGAGTTCCCGGGTAACTCCCATGAGCTTCAGTGGGAGAACAGATCCCCAGGATGCTGGGAAGGGATAACTGCAAGAGGTGTTGCTGTTTCATTAGGTACAGGCAGGGCCAGTATTAAGGGTAGGCAAAGTAGGTGGTTGCCAGCTCCAGCAGAAAGGCAAATCTCAAAACGTTCCTTATTGTAATTGGTGGGAGGGATTTTTTTTTTTTTAATTGTATTGTTAGGAAAATGAATGTGGGGGAGAAGCAGGACAAGAGAAAACACTCCTGATTCACCTCGGGAAGGAGCTGAGCTGGTGGTGTGTGGCACTGAATCCCACGCTGCTCCGCGTTTCGCTGCAGGGCTGAATGTGGATGTGGCAAATGAGCTCTTCTGGGAAGGTCTTTGTCCGCTTCCAGCTCTCTGGGTGGAAACTTTCTGGGCTTTAGCTTTTGGAATAAGCTTAGAAGCGCTGTCAGGTTCTTTGGGAGCAGGATGGTGGTGACCTCGTGCTGGCTGTGCCTGCTGAGCCGCTCGCTCCGCCTCGGTGGGAAGCCTGCCCTCGTTTGCACAGAGACAGAAGCAGAGGTGGCACCATGGGGTCAGCACCAGACAACAAATTAACTTGACAAACGCTGCAGCTCGCTGAGCTGCGAATTACATCGAGCCCTTTATTAATTTATATAACCCTGAGCGTCCCCCTGGGGAGCGCTGGCTCAGCGGTTCTGAGCAGCCCTGGGGGTGCCCCACGCTCTGCCCCAGAGCCTGAGGGCTGAGCCTGCCCTGCTCCCCGGGTGCCGGCGCCTGGCTGCTGCCCTGGGCTCCCTTCTCCAGAGCAGGGAATGCCCTGGTGGCTGCCGACGCTCGGAGCTGCGTCTCCTTGGGAAGGGATGGAGGCTGGGTCCCTTCCCACACGCGTGTCAGCGCAGCCAGGCTCTGCTCCGGCACGGCAAGCGAGTGACGGCGCGGGGAATTGCTGAGGCCTCGTCCTGCAACGCTCGCCTCTCCTCTGCTAAAGAAAAATCCCCTGTGCCGTTACTCCGCCTCACCTCGGCCGAGTTTTGGGTTTCCTCGGTCGGTGGAAGTTAATGGCAAGTCAAGTCCCTTACATAACGCCTCTCCACGGAGACTCTGCTCCTTTAATTAGGGATCTTCTCAAAAGTCAGCCTGCGTGACAAATTACCCACACACACACGTTGGTGCTTTCAGCAGGGGAAGGTGAAATGAGGTTGATGACATCGGTTGTTCCAGGCAGTTTTTAAGCGCTGCCCCAAGGTGACACGATGCACATTTGTCTGCCACTTCAGAGGGCGATGGTGCCTCTGTTCTCCTTGGTCCATTGCTGTCCCCTAGGTGGGCTGCACCCACGGAGGATGGGGGTTAGCACATGGGGAAAAGGTGCTTGGCTTTCAGGAAAGAGGTGGGGTTTGCTCCTGGATTTAAGGAATCTGAGCAGAGTTGCTGCTCTTGTGCAGAGGGTGGTGGTGGGATGTGCTCCACAGCCTTCTGTCCTGCTGTGGGTGGTGGTGGGATGTGCTCCACAGCTCTCTGTCCTGCAGTGGATGATGTTGGGATGTGCTCCACAGCTCTCTGTCCTGCAGTGGATGATGTTGGGATGTGCTCCACAGCTCTCTGTCCTGCAGTGGATGATGTTGGGATGTGCTCCACAGCTCTCTGTCCTGCAGTGGACGGTGAGGGGATGTTCTCCACAGCCCTCTGTCCCCCAGCAGCTGAGGATGATGATGGGCTGTTCTCCACAGCCCTCTGTCCCCCAGCAGCTGAGGATGATGATGGGATGTTCTCCACAGCCCTCTGTCCCCCAGCAGCTGGGGATGGGGTGAGGACCAGGGGCCACCCTGGCTCAAGGCAGCACCGATGCTCTGGTGGTGGTAAACTGGAGAGCTGTGGTCCATCAAAGCATGGCAAGAGTGAATCAGTGCTGCATGGAATGGTGCCTTGGGCTCACCACGGCGTGTGGGGCTCCTCTGAGATGTGACAGTGCAAAAAGCTTGTGGTTTTGAGCTGTTTGAACTTCCAGAGCTGCTTGGCTGAGCCTCCCCAGAGGATCCCTGTGCCCTCCCTTGAGTGCACCCTGGGGCTAGGGGCTGTGGCTGTGCTGTCCCTGGAGCAGGTGCCGTGGATGCAGAAATCCCAGCAGCCAGCTCCTCCTCAGTCAGGTTTGGTAGGAAATTCTGGCCTGGACTCACACAGCTCTCCCATCCCAGCCCCGTCTTGCTCTGCACTTGGACTCTGTTGACATTTCTCA
The DNA here is from genome assembly GCF_015227805.2 of Hirundo rustica. Taxonomy (NCBI): domain Eukaryota; kingdom Metazoa; phylum Chordata; class Aves; order Passeriformes; family Hirundinidae; genus Hirundo; species Hirundo rustica. Next base: position 19,574,529 of record NC_053461.1, read on the forward strand.
ACATTTCTCCTCATGCCTTGCCACCGGTGAGGAAACTCCACCAGGGTGAATTGTGGTCTCCTCTTCTGTGCCCCAGACTGTCCAGAGATGATGGACAGTTGTTGCATAATGGCAGGATTGATGCACAAAAGGAATTGAATCCAGAGCTGTCCAGTTCTTTGTGTTTCTGGCACTTGGGGGACCCAGGGAAGCCCAGAGCTGGGGGCTACCAGCCCCTGGTGCTGGTCAGACACAGCCCTTGGGAGAGCAGACCCTTCAAGACAAATTTACATCCTTGAACTCATTGTAATACTGGCTGTGAAATACCGTGACCAAAATGTCCTATTTGGTTGCAGGAACACTTTGTTTCTCTTTTTATGTGGCTGCAACCGCCCTGCAAAATGGGGGGAAAACTCTGCAAGACATTACAGGAGTACTGGTGGGGTAAAATGTTGGCTTAGGGACACAATGGTGCTTTAATTTGCGGTTTGGACTTTTAAAAGCAGATTTATTTCTTGCAAGATTTGCAGCAGTCAGAGATGTCAGCGAGCGCAGACAATTGTATGTGGTGGCAAAGGCTGCAGAGGCAAGAATGTCTTTGGGTCACTAACTTCTGCAAATAGCACTTGAAGGCTTTTTATCATTGGTAAAACAAGTGTTAAATTTTCTGTTTGTTTCTAACAAAATAGAATTCTGTGATGCAGGATGTTCTATCTCTTTTTACATTGTTTTAATGATACCTGTTTAGGAAATCAGTGCACAACCAGCAAGCCCTTGGCACGTGTTAAACAATCACCTACCTGTGTCTTTCACTGTTTTAATGTGTTTTTCCTCAAGGTAGAATACACCATTTTTTAAAAATAATCTGGGTATGTTACGAACATGACATGAAAAAAAAACCAACATTGATAGGGACCTGCATCATCAACTGTGGGCAGAGATCTTGTCCTTTTCTGAAAGAGCCCACTACAGAAGGGAAACCTTGTGCAAATCCTGACCTTCTTGACGGTGGAGCTGGCTTCCAGAGAGGGCACAGGACCTGCAGTAGCCACGAGGAACCTCTGTCCTGATGCTCTGCTGCTCCACACCCATCTCCTCCCTGTGTATTTTAGTGTTTTGAGCACGCTGAAGTCTCAGTGTCCCTCAGCTGCTGGATGCCACCCTGCTCAAAACGACCCAGCCCCACTGAAAATGCGGTGTGAGGAATCCTTCCTGCAGAGGAGATTGCATTTCCACTGGGAGCACTGGGCTGCACGGGCGAGACTGGGGGTGGATGAGGTTGGATTGTAACGGTGCCACCTCGTCTCCCCCATCTTCCCACCTGAGCTGCAGCTCCTGCTGCTTCCTGAGCTGTGTTTGGGCCGTCAGTATTCCTGGAGCAGGACGTCTTGCAGTCTCTTTTCCCAAAGGGAAGTTTTCTGCTGGACTCTGAGGTGCCCATCTGCGCGGTGGAGCAGTGTAGGTGGAAGAAAAGGAGAAGAGGCGCTGCCTCAGGGTTCAGCTGCGTCCTGGTGGCCTTGTGTTGTTCGTGGTCGGGTACCACCTGCTGTGTGGCAATCCTCTCAGCATTCCACTGGGATCCTGGTCCTGCAAGGAGCAGGGAAGGTAAATCAGTAATTCCCCCAATTCCTCTCCATGGGATCCAGGCCCAACATCAACTTTCAAGATGATCCCTAGCAGGATTAAAGTCCTCCCCGAGCAGGCAGAGGCAAAGCTATTCAGCAAAACAAGGTCATGCTGCCTTTTTTTTTTTTTTTTTTTTGGTAAGCACAGGAATCAACAAAGCTCTGTTATATAACTTCTATTTATATCCCACTTGCTCACTAGCTGCAGGCACACAAGAGTAGCTGAGAAGGGAATTTAATGAGCTCTCAGGGCTTGCTCACCTTCCAGAGCGGGTAGGAGCCAGCTTGTTTTTGAAGTGCGTCAGCAAATGGAGCTGGTGGTGGGTGGGTGGTTTGGGTAGGTGGACTGACTTGTTGCTATGGTTTTCTTTAATTCCTCTGTCTCTCAAGGAGATATTACACTTTTTTTTTTTTTCCTCTTTTGGGGAGTCTGCAGACTTCCTTGTTTCTCACACCTACGCAGCACTTGCCAATTTGGTGGGGAAGTGGGGTCCATGTTCCTGCCACGGGGAATGGGATCCCCACTCCTGCCACAGGGAATGGGATCCCTGCTCCTGCCACGGGGAATAATGGGATCCCCGCTCCTGCCATAGCGAATGGGATCCCCGCTCCTGCCATGGGGAATGGGATCCCTGCTCCTGCCACAGGGAATAATGGGATCCCCATTCCTGCCATGGGGAATAATGGGATCCCCACTCCTGCCACAGGGAGTAATGGGATCCCTGCTCCTGCCACGGGGAATAATGGGATCCCCGCTCCTGCCACGGGGAATAATGGGATCCCCGCTCCTGCCACAGGGAATAATGGGATCCCTGCTCCTGCCACAGGGAATAATGGGATCCCCGCTCCTGCCATGGGGAATAATGGGATCCCCGCTCCTGCCACGGGGAATAATGGGATCCCTGCTCCTGCCACGGGGAATAATGGGATCCCCGCTCCTGCCACGGGGAATAATGGGATCCCCGCTCCTGCCACGGGGAATAATGGGATCCCTGCTCCTGCCACGGGCAATAATGGGATCCCCGCTCCTGCCACGGGGAATAATGGGATCCCCGCTCCTGCCACGGGGAATAATGGGATCCCCGCTCCTGCCACGGGCAATAATGGGATCCCCGCTCCTGCCACGGGGAATAATGGGATCCCCGCTCCTGCCATGGGGAATAATGGGATCCCCGCTCCTGCCATGGGGAATAATGGGATCCCCATTCCTGCCATGGGGAATAATGGGATCCCCGCTCCTGCCACAGGGAATAATGGGATCCCTGCTCCCGCCACAGGGAATAATGGGATCCCCACTCCTGCCACGGGGAATAATGGGATCCCCGCTCCTGCCACAGGGAATAATGGGATCCCCACTCCTGCCACAGGGAATAATGGGATCCCCACTCCTGCCATGGGCAATAATGGGATCCCCGCTCCTGCCACAGGGAATAATGGGATCCCCGCTCCTGCCATGGGCAGTGATGGGATCCCTGCTCCTGCCACGGCTGGGCTGAGTGACCCAGCGCTGTGTGTTCCCTCAGGGAGGCAGCAGGAACCCAGATCAGCTCTGTGCTGACAGCAGGGCAGACCCTGAATCCCCCAGGCTCCCGAGGCCGTCTGTGAGCCCAGACCCCACAGGGATGTTTGTGCCTGTTGTTCCCCACTGTCACCTCATCCCTGCAAGGGCTCGTGCTGGCTCTGGAAGGAGGTGAGGGAGCTGTCTCTGCATGAGGTTTGTTTTTGCTGCTTCTGTGAAATGACTTTGAGTTGTATCAAGAATTTGGGTGCAGCGGTAGGATACAAGGGCTCTTCCTGGTGTAGTTGTGCTGCTGGTCTCATTTAAAGCTGGTTGGGACAGGCAAGCACTTCCACAGGTCAGGCTCTGTGCACTCATCACCCCCAGAAAATATTTCCCCATAAGGTGGGCAGAACCCCCAGCAAAGAGCAGAGCTGTGCAGGGTGGAGGGTGAATCCCCATGGCAGCAAGAGTTTGTCTTATTTGTGGAAAACAGAGCTGGGAAGTCCTCCTTCTGCTTTCAGGACGAAGTTTATTTTACAGTTTGCAAAAAAAACCCAGGCAATTGAGGTGTTCTGGCAGATTTTCCTTATGGGTTTATTTCAAACTGTGAAGTATGTTCAGTGTGAAATATTTCAGCTGCCATTTCCTTAAGCTATGCAAGACTAATGATATCCATCACTCGTGCCCAAAGTGATGGATCTGCAGCGAGCCAGGACGTAAGAGATTGAGAGAGATTGAGAGATTAGCGATATTTAAAATAAATCAATGAGGAGGGACTGAAAGCAGAGTTAGGTTGGAATTTTCTGCAGTGGAAGCCCTCGCAATATGTTTAGGCAGAATGTAGAGGGCTGGCACTTGTGCTTAATTCGGTGCTTGTGTTAGTGCCGTTCTCCTTAAAATGTGGCTTGTTTGAAGTAGCCCAGCTCTAAGAACTCGTCTGGGGGTGGCAAACTCTTCCTGCAGAGATGAAGCAGCACACAAGTTTTGCATTAGCTCGTGCTGGCAGCCTGGCCGGATAACCCGGGCGAGCTGAGGTCCCTGCAGTGATTTCTCTCTAGTGCTGGAATAAAATGTCCTGAGCTGAAGCCAGATCGCTGCGCTTTCTCCTCCTTCTGGAGGGACTTTCCTCTCTGCGCTCTCCCCGGCTGGCCAAGTTCACGGGGTGTTTTCTGTTCGCTGGCGTTAGAGGGACGGGGAAGGAGACGGCGGCTTTGCTTTAATTGGCGAGGCGTTTGCTGGGACGCAGCTTGCCCTGGTTTCCTGCTCATCAGAAGCCCGTTTTGCTGGGGAATTCTTCGGGACGTGCCGGGATGCTCTGGCAGGGCTCGGTGGCTGAGGAAGCGGCTTTGGGAGGGCGCGGAGCTCCCAACCTCGGAGCGGCTCCTGCAGCCGAGGCCGCCCCGGGCCAGGCCAGCCCTCGTGGGGAGCAAGCACAGCTGGGCAGAGCCTGCTGGAGCCCAGGGCTTGCTGCTGCGTCCCGCAGGGGCAGACAGCCCAGCCCGGAACGAGCCTGGGGTGCAACGTCGAGCTGTTCCAGGAGAAGCAATCCAGCTGTCGTTCCTTTTCTTGGCGGGCACAGCCGGGTGCCAGGGTAGGGGAAGGTGTCCCCAGTGAGGGGACAGCACACACAGCCCAAACTGGCAAGGATTTCAGAGGCAAGAGCTAGAAATGGGCTGCCTTCAGTTGCTGCCTGGTGGTTTTTGGGGGTTTTTTCCCATTTAACAATCCTACACCGGGTACGAGCTCGCTTATCATTGAATTTTCTGTGGATTAGTTACATTTATAGTGGATTAGTTGCCTGGGTCTGTCCTCTGTACACCTTACACAAAGGTACACACCGCTGTGCTGTGTGGTTTCGCTCTCCACAGGACAGATGTCAGTTCTGCTGGCTAAAATCCAATTTGTTACTGACTGCTGCTATGAGAGACACGTTAAGGAGCATTTGTCCCTGCCCTGTGGTTATCCTGCCTCCGTAATCCCACCTCCCTGAACTGCTGGGGAGTGAGCTGAGCTTCTCTTCCACTCATCATTAGAAATTTTATATATTACATATGTCAGAGGTCTTAGAATTAAATGTTAATGCCAGGAAATGTGCCTGTTCTTTGCCAATTTTTTTTTTTTTTTTTAATGGGGTTCTACAGTCCAGCTTGTTAATGATTTGCAGTATTTAAGAACATGCCAAAAAATATCCACCACAGAAAATGATATTAACGCTGAATAAAAAGTCAGCAAGCAAAAATGGTATTTTCAGTTTAGCACGAAACATTAGGTAAACATTTCACAGAGTATGTAAATAGTCAGAAGGGAAGAGGAGACCAAGTTCCTGGGAATAACTACAGAAGAGACACAAACTTAAAAAAAAATATCCGTGACTGGAAGTTAGTGGCATGAAAAAGGGCTTAACCACATGTTTCTAACAGTTGTTAACCACTGGAACAGACAGTTCATAATCTCTGACACTTGCTCGAACAAGACAGGATTCTTTTCTCAAAAAACCACATTAAACACAGGCTGAGTTGGTGAGGGAGCTCGAGGAGCTGCTGGTGCACCAGGGTGGGCAGGGCTGTGGCTGGTCAAGGTGCTGCAATTGAAATTTGGCCTTCAGTTTCTTTTCCAGAGAACTCCGTCTGTGGATTTGCAGCTTTTCTTCTGCCAGGTGTGGTGTGGAGCAGGAGATGAAGTCGTAGGTGATGCTGGGATTTCCGTACTGCCCCGCTTTGGTCTCGAGGGGGTTCCCTGGAAGGTATAAGGGGCATGTCCTGCTGTGCAGGAGGCTTCTGCCTGGAATTCCTTTGGGGCAGAGCTGGGGGTGGAGAGGAAAGGAAGTCACTCAGGTTTCCTGGTAGCTGGTGTGATCAGTTGCTCTGTGCTGGGTTCTCCTTCCATCCCCTCCAAACAACGAACGTGTGCTGGAGGTGGTTGCTCCCTCCTTAAAAACCACGGGGAGCTCTGTGGTGATGTCCTTGCTCACAGCGAGTGTCAGACACTCGTGCCTGTCACGTGGGCTGGGTCTGGGTTTCCTTGTGTGCCTGTGTAATTAATTACCGTCGCAGTGTAATTAATTTCCATCCCGTTACCTCGGCGCTGTCGCCTCGGAGCGGCCGCGGCTCGTTTGCTGGGGAGGTTGCTGTGCTCTGGGGATCTGCTGGCCTTCCCTGAGCTGTGGGCACTTGTCAGGCTCTTCACTGAGCCTGAGTTCATGGGGCAAAGCTCACGGGCTGCTGTGGCTCCTGTCCAGGGGCGAGGACTTAACAGGGATTAAAAACGCAAGGTTGAAAGAAAATGCAGTTACACAGTGTGTGAGTTCAGCACTTTGGGAATGCCAGAATGCTTTGGGTTGGAAGGGACCTTAAATGTCATCTGCTTCCAACTGTCTGCCATGGGCAGGGACACCTTCCACCAGCCCAGAGTGCTCCAGCCTGGCCTTGGACACTGCCAGGGATCCAGGACAGCCACAGCTTCTCTGGGCACCTGAGCCAGGGCCTCCCCCTCCTCACAGGGAAGGATTACTTCCCTAAAATCCCATCTAACCCTGCCCTCTGGCAGTGAGAAACCTTTCCCCTTGTCACAAATGGCCTTCGCTGCCCGTGTCTCCAGTACCTCTGAGACAGCTTTTCCATACTGGAACAGCCGGTACTGGTTCTTTATGGGACACATTTCCCTGCCTGCAGTGGGATTTTAGGAGCTCCCAGACCCCCGTGTGATGATGATGGATCCTCAGGGGTGGCTGGTGTCAGATGCTGCAGTGCCAGGCTGTTTAAAGCTCCCTTCCTCAGAATCCCCCAGGAGTGTGGAGGTTGGCTGTTCCTCCTCGCTTGCTCTTTCAGCAGCCTGTGGTTCCACGGTGTCTGTACACAAGCCAGGACCCCAGCAGACGGTGCTCTAAAATGGCCACTCGATTTCTGTTTTAAAAAGGGAGATTTCTCCACTTTCTGCTTTGAGGCTATATCTGTAAATAAGATTTTAGGGTTTCTGTCACAATTATCACCACCCGTTACCTGCTCGAGCGCAACTCGCAAGTTCACACCTCTTAAAATACAGTTTCTTTGGGAGCTTTGGCATGTGGTTGATTCATATGTGTGAAGGTGTGAGGCATCCTGACCTAAAGTGAAACAATCATTTGGTGGCACCCCTTCAGCGTATGCACAGCATGCACAAAAAGCTTTACTGGAAATGCTCCTTTCATTTGGGTCCTTTTCTCTGAAGTGCAGTGGAAACTCAGTGAAGGAGCTTGAAAAGACAACAAAAAATCAAGTCTGTCAGCAAGTAGTAATTACTCTCATAAAAGGTATTTCTTTAGTGTGGTTCATTAAAAAAAGGCATCCTTCAGCACGGCTTCATCACGGGGGAACTCCTCCAGTCTGGGCTGTGCAGATGTGACAGCCAGGTCATGGCCATCGCTGCCTCACAAACCAGAGTTTTCAGAAAGTGCCTGGCCTTTCTAGAGTCTGCGGTTCCTGCTGGTCTGCCTGTAACTCGCTGTTATTTGTAGTTTTGGTAGAGTGAAATCTGCAAGATGCTCCTTAGATATAAACTCTTCTCTCTCTGTCCTCGTGGCCACCGAGTCACAGAGTTAGTTCAGGCTTGGCTGCCTCAACCACCCGGTTATGGAGGGCTTGTTGGCCAGCCTCACCCCCTTCAAGAAGAATTCCTTGAGTGTATCTGATCCAAGTCAGATACACTCCAACTCTTTCCGTTAAAAACGGTGGGAAAACGTTATGAGAAAGCATTTGAATTGTTGATAGAAACTCTTGGATATTTTATTTTTCCTGTACCAGTGCTAATAAGTGAATTTGGCACCCAGATCACCCTGTGGCACATCACAGGGCCCAGCAGTGGTGGGGCAGAGGGCACAGAGTGCTGTGACCCCTGAGCTTTGCTGGATTCCCTGGGTGGGTGTCAGGAGAGGCTGCTGGTGTCACTGGATTCGGGATGTCTGTCCTGGGTTGTTCTCCTCTCTGTTAATCGCTACAAATAAACACAATCTTCAGAGTTTACCTGAGGTGCTGAGGGCGGGTGGGAGGGATATCTCGTGCATATTGACCACGTTCTTTAAATAGCCACGCTCCTGCTCTTCCTGTAATCAAAGCCACAGCTCTGGGAGCGTTCAAAGTCACTCGGTGTGTTCTCGGTGCAGCTGCTGCGGAGTGATCAAAGGCAGGAGCAGCCACGGCCCCGTGTGCTCCGCAGCAGAGCGGGCAGGATATATTGCTGTTCCCATTTTAATTTGTTTTTTCAATAAATCAGGCTTCATTCCTATTCATCATGTAAAGCTGTTGGATGGCGAGCCGCTGCAGAATGCTAACTAATTTCATAATGCTCTGCATAAGGTGACCCACTTACAAGTTCATCCTTCAGTCGTGTTTAAGCTCTGGTCCTGATTTATGTAACAGCATATTGGTTTCATCAAGAGTTGTCTGATCGCTCACTGTGTTGGCTCCTTCTTGACCTGTGCATGATTTGTATTCTCCTCGATTTTAGGGAGAACTCTCAGTCTCCGTGCACATATGTGCGGAAGAAGAGCAGTAAACCTTCTTAAAAGTAATCAGTGCTTTTGAGTTTTTCTGTCAGTTAAAGATATACTGGAGTGGGATCTAGAAGGAGTTTTAAGGAGCCTGCTGCAGGCAGGGCAGGGGAAGCTCAGCACGAGATGTCCCTCACGGCATTGCCCTGTTTGTCCATTTTTGGACTGTGATTAGAGCTGTGAGTCACAGTCCCTAGGATTTGAGGGTGGGAAGGCAGGACAGTTCTCCTCCCCCTCTATTTTGCTCGTACCCTATTGTTTCTGAACTCAGGATCAAATTATAGGGAATTCCCTTCTCCTTACCTCAATTCCTGGTACTTACCTTATCTCCCTTGGTTGGGAGTGAGGTGTTCTGCCCAAATGTATTGGGCTGGTGTGATTTATTGCCCTCACTTCTGTTTAAATCTGTATTTGAAGTTGTTAATGAGGGTCTTATCAAAGCTGGGACACTGGGGCTGCCTCACAATAAACTGCAAGTTTCCATTGCTCTGAGTTTCAGCCTCCTGACAACTAAAGAAGCACCCAGTCCTGCAGGACACCACACAGTGCAGAAAGGTGGAATTGTCTGGATTCAGACCTGGGTGTGGAGACACAGATGCTGTTCCTCTTCTCTTGCAGCACTCCTTCTTCTGCCGACTGACGGAAGATAAGAAATCGGAGAAGTTCTTTAAGGTTTTTTACGATCGCATGAAAGTGGCGCAGCAAGAAATCAAGGCAACTGTCACAGTCAACACCAGTGACTTAGGAAACAAAAAGAAAGATGACGACTCGGACAGAGATGTCCCCAACAGGAAAAGAGGTAATCCCTAGTCATTTCCCTTCTGAACTGACAGGGAGCATGTTCTGAACTCATTTCCACTGATGCAATAATGCTCTGATCCCACAGAGCAAAGTTCAGAGATCAGTGGTGCCCAGGCTCGGGATTTTGAGAGCTTCATCCCCTCTTCATCCGTCTGTGAGGTTGTGCTATTGAAATGAGGAAAAGTCTTCCTGAGCTGAGACTCTGCTGCCTTGGCTCGCGACAAGCTGCCCAAACCCCTAGTAACAACCCCAGGCCGTGGGTTGTGGTCGGTGCCTTCTCTAACAAAGTGAAGAAATCCTAATTCTGTTCCAAAGCAGGTCCTTTTACCATGACTCCTGCTGGATGTGTGCGCCCTAACCCATTAACGCCCAGGCTTATAACCCTGCTGTGGTCGGTGTACGCGGTGCGGAGCGTGCCCCTCGCCCACGCTGAACGCGCTCACCAAAGAGCTGCCGCTCAGCAGCGGGGCCCGCGGGTGAAGCTGCCGGGGGAGGGTGTGGGCAGATTCCCTGACCCATTTATCCAGCCTCCCTTAGGGAGATGTGTCCCGGTGTGTTGCAGTGAGGGAGCCCATGACCCAGATCACAGAGGAGGTGCGGGAGCAGCTGCTGGAGGCGTCCGCGGCCACGCGCAAGGCGTACAACACCTACCGGAGAGAGGCCGACCCCGAGGAGCACTACTCGGCAGGAGAGGGAGCCCAGGCTGCGGCAGACAAGGGCAAAGATGAGCTGGAGATGAGCGCTGTCATCTCCATCATGCAGCCCATCCTGCGCTTCCTGCAGCTGCTCTGTGAAAACCACAACCGGGATCTGCAGGTACCGCTGGTGCCGGGCAGCCGTGCGCATTCGCTGCCGCCACACCACTGTCCCTAATCCCAGGCCCTTTAAAATGGATTGTGGGACCAATTATTCTCTTTGATGTTGAGGTTAATCCAGAAAAAAGTACTTACACCTTGCTGGGCTGATAGGAGCAGATCCAGTTATGCAGTGGTCTTTGAGAGGTGCATAAGGGGTGGTGGAATCGACACTTCTTGGGGCTTCTAAAAAGTGTATGTTGAAAGCAGGCAAGTGTTGTGCTGTGAAGTTACTGATTTGCTTTTGAGAGGGGAGGGAAAGAAAGAAAAGTCATGTAGGAAGACGAAGAGAGCATTGGGACTTTGGTTCCAGCAGCCTTGAAGCTTAACTTTGCCAGGTTCTCCTGGATTTTCTGAGAGCTGTTTGTGTGCCTAGTGAGGGTGTCAGGAAAGCCTGAGCTGAAGGTGAATCTGCTGGGGGCAGGAAGGGCAATGAGAAGGATTTCTTGGTTGTGTCCACACAGGAGGAGGTAGGCAGAGGTGGGTTTGCTGTGGAATGGGGCAGAGGACATGGCGAAGGTCAGGGAGCTCAGAGTCACCTCCACCTTGCCCCTTAGGGAAGGACTGGCCTTCAGCACCCCTCCATCCCCGAGACCCTGGTGAGGTCTGGAGCAAGGGAGTCTTACCCTTGGTGGAGAGTTGGGATGGGAAGCATCCAAACAAGCTGGACGTGCATTTCAACAGGCTGTGTGCCCTGGGCTCTGTGTGGAATTCTGGCTCAGTCCTGGGCTCCAGAGTCCAGGCTGCCCATGGCACTGGAGCATCTGATGGGCAGGGGGAGGCAGGGGGAGCTGGGAGAGGTCAGGCTGCAGAGGAGAGGGCTCAGGGTCTCCCACCATGTGTGCACACACCTGATGGGGGATGTGGAGAGAGCAGGCCAGGCTCTGCTCCAGCTGCCTTGTGACAGGGTTTGCAGTTGGCAGTGTCCAAAGGTCCTGGCAGCCTCGGTGTCCTGTGCTGCCCTGTGTTTGGAGAATTCCAGGGACCCTGGAGCAGGCTCCCCCTTACAAAGGGGCTGCAGTTCAGATGATTTTTGTTCAGCACTGCTGGATTGAGATGGAGGAGCTGCACAATGTGCTAAATGCTCTCATAAAGAGCAATAATTGCCTTGATTGCCCATTGTTCCCTGGGCGGCAGGAGCGCGGGACCCTGCGAGCTCTGCAGTGCTGCCAGCTCGCTTCCTCTGAGCGGGAATGCCCCAGCAGCAGGTGGGATCGTGGAGTTCTGGGAGCGTCTCGGAGTGCCCAGCTTATATACATCAGCCTTCCTCTCATTCTAAAGAAGAGCCCTTTGATGTGTGCTTTGTCAGAGGATTTTCCTGCCGCTGGCGGTGTCGGTTCCCGTGGCACGATTCCAGACCGCACGCACAGGATCCGCTGCTGCCTTTGGCGAGGCACCCACAGCTATAGGAGCACTCTTGAATTCCAGCCAGAGCAGAAACTTGGCCTGAGGTCTTCCCCATCCTGAACAATTAGATTTCCCAAACAGCAGGTAGCTGTAGTCAGCTCTGAGAGAAAGAAAGGGATTTCTTTCTTTTTTTTAACCAAAAAAAAAACCACCAAAGAAAAGGGTAGAACAATTTTTCCGGTGTAATCCTCTTGCTGCCTGCCTGCCTCGAGGTTTGTCCTTCTCCCTCAGCCCCAAAGGGAAGGCAGAAGTGTCTGATCCTCCAAAATCTTGCTGTCTGCAGCTGGTACATGTAGCTGAGCTCCCTGCAGTTGTGCCAGTGCTGCCTGAAGGATCAGGGAAGGGCTCTCCAGGAAGCTCTGTGTGTGTGTGTCCCAGAATTGCGCTTTATAGTTGAGTGAGGAGCGAGCTGGGATCACCTGCCTGGTGCAGGAGCGCTCTGGGCACACCGAGCCTCTCCAGGCAGCTGCGGGAGCTGATGTGCAAACACAGGGAAGCGCTGGAGGAGCTGCTGTGCCGAGGAGGAGGAGGTCTCTGGGCTGCTCAGGCAGCTGCAGTGCTGTGCCCTCTGATCAGTCAGCCCTGCCCTTCCCAGACCCAGCCGCGGTTTACTCCGTGTGGGTGCTGTTCCACAGCCCCGTGGGGCTGCAGGAGCTGCAGCGCCTTCTCCAGAGGAATGCAGGGGCTGGGGTGAAGGGGTGGATGCAGGGTTCCCACGTGTTGTAGCTGAATCTGCCCCTGGCTGCTGGTGCAGGGGCTGTCGCAGCTCGGGGTCGTTCCCACGGAGCAGTGGGACACCCGGCACAGCAGGGTTGTGTTCCCACTCCCCAGCCTGCGACTGAAAATGAAGAGTTGGCTCTGTCCTGGCTGAGACAGCAGCAGACACTCCCTGGGGCAGTTTCTCACAGTGCAGCAGGGGTTTGTTTTCTACAGTTTTTTCCTTCCCCTTGTTTTAGCCTAACCCGTGTCCTCCTGCCTCTTGTGCCTCATTCCTCTCCTCTCCTTACTGGCCGTGGATCAAGCAGCTCAGGTACAAGCTTAGCTGTAACCAGACCAAATGCTGTGCTGCAGCCAGGGAGCATTTTACTTCCTCACTTTGGGCGTTATCCTTTCATTTTGTTGGTTTTTTTGTTTTTTCGGTTTTTTTTTTTTTCCTGGAGGGAAGGCACGAGCTCCGATTTCTGTAGGATCAACCTTTTTTACATTCCGACAAGTTAATCAGAAGTCTGGATACTAAATGAGCAATCAGCTGAAATGTGCTGAATCACTGTCACCTTTAGTCTGCGTTCATAGACGGCGTTTTCCTTTTTTAGCTTCGCCTTCCATTGAATCTGCAATTTCTCCCCCTGTTTGCCTCAAAAGGCTCATTAGTCTGACTCAGGCAGAGACAGCCAGGGCCCAGTGCTGCTCTCTGGGCTGGCAGGAAAGACCCTGCTGGCTCCGTACTCCCAGGGCTCCTGTTCCTCTGAGGGCTTCTTTGCCCTGGAATTGTTGGTACCTGCTAGAATTAAGCTAAATAAGAGGTTTTCCTGCTGAAACTTCAAGGAAAAGCGAGTGGTAGTGGCTGCTAATCTTTGCAGCACTGCTGGGGATGCAGTGGCAAACAGCATCTGAGTCACTGGAAGATTGGTTTTCGTTAGTTGTCCTTCGGTTTTGGGTGGGTTTGGTGCTTTTTTTTTTCCATTTGGGATATAGGAGAGCAGAAAGCTGTTAAATCCACGGCGGCAAATCCGGCTTTCCGTTAGAGGAGCTGCTCCTAATCAGCAGCTTCAAGCAGGGATCCCAGTAATTACCTGGAAAGAAACGCAGTGGAGAGAATTCCATTTTCGGGCACCTTCCTTCGAGGTGTGCACTCAGGTCCCTCTTGTGCAGGTGGAGCTGCTGTGAGAGGGGTCTGGGAGGAGGGAGCCTTGGGTGATGCTTGGCAGGGAGGTGCAGCAGGTGGAGTGAAGCTTCCAGGCTCCAGAGAGCTTCCAGGAGTGCCTGTTCCGTGCTGGGTGTGTCAGGCTCTGATGGATCTCTGTGTTCATGGCATGCACTCAGTTTAGTGCTGTAGCCAGCAAGCTGCTCAGGAGAGCAGCACGTTGCAAATAAGCCCTGGAAAGAGGCTTAAAGTGCTTGTGCAGTGAACCAAAGCAATCCAGCATGCAGTGGAATTGGGGATGGATGAGCTTAATAAATACTGTCAGCCAAACAGCATTTTGTATGATTTTTTTTTTTCTTTTTTCCCCCCTCTTGTGGCTCTGACACTCTCCTCGCAGAATTTCCTACGCTGCCAGAACAACAAGACAAACTACAACCTGGTGTGTGAGACGCTGCAGTTCCTGGACTGCATCTGTGGCAGCACAACTGGGGGACTTGGACTTCTGGGTCTGTACATAAATGAGAAAAACGTGGCACTGATCAACCAGACGCTGGAAAGTTTGACTGAGTACTGTCAGGGGCCCTGCCATGAGAACCAGGTAATGACTCCAGAGCTGTGGAGTGCATCTCCCTCTCTCCCTGGGCCCCAGCTCTGCTGTTGTCTTATAACACTGCCCACTTTACTTGTCCCACGAGTTGGAGGAGTTTTTTTTCTTCCTTTATAAACTCCTCATAAGCAACTTGTCTTTCTCAGGGCCTCCTCTGAGGAGCTGAAGCACTCAAAGCAGTCGAAGTATTTCTGCTTTGCTGAGATCTGCATTAGACTGGGCAGGGAGAGTGGGGAATTTCTGTACTTTATATAATCCCAGAATGGTTTGGGTTGGAAGGGGCCTTAAATATCATCCAGTGCCACCCCTGCCATGGCAAGGACACCTCCCACTGTCCCAGGCTGTCCCCAGAGTCCAACCTGGCACTGCCAGGGATCCAGGGGCAGGCACAGCTGCTCTGGGCACCCTGTGCCGGTTTCTGCTTATTCCCTCCATTTCCGTATTAACTGAACCACACCGTTGTCCTGAAGGGCAGGACTGTGGCTTTTCTGTCTTCCTTGTCTCTGCACAGAATGTGTGAGGCTGTGCACGCCTGGGAGGATGGTCAGTGTCCCTCTGCTCTGTGCATCAGGTGGAATAAAACCCTGTGGGTGTTCTGGGTGTGCAGTTGAACGGCAGGGCAGGGCTGTGCCTGGATTTTGAAGCCAGCGAGCTGCTGTTTGCACATTTGAGATTACAGACCATTCCAAAAGCAGGGCTGAAGGCCGGGCAGGAGGTTATGGAAATTCCCCTTCTTTGTGTAGGCAGCACTGAAGTAGGTGTTGAGTGGCACGTTTATAGTAAAGAAAACTCTCCCTAATCTCGGTGAAACACTGTTCCTCCAGCCTGCAGGCTTTGGCATGGAAGTGCTTCATTTATCAGCTGTGCTTCTTGGTGCTTCCTGAGGCTGGGGGCTCCGGTAGGACCGTGGCTGAGGAGAGGAAAAGCTCAGAACAAAACTCCTGAACCTTTTGTTGTTGTTGTTGCGCTGCCTGGAGCTCTCTGTGCAGTTTTCCATCTCGGGCAGCCCGCGAGGTGACGACAGAGGGGACTCTGCTGCTCTGGCAGGGTCACCAGCCCGGGCTGTGTTTGTAGTGCAGGCAGTTAGTGAAGCCTGATGACTTTTCTTTGGACAGAACTGCATTGCTACTCATGAGTCCAACGGCATTGACATCATCACAGCGTTAATCCTCAATGACATCAACCCTCTGGGAAAGAAGAGGATGGACCTGGTGCTGGAGCTGAAGGCAAGTGAACGCTCCGTGAGAAGCACGTTAGCAGTGAGATAAAGCATAATTCCACTGTTGGAATTCTGTGGGTGTTTATCGTATCCCAATATTCCTAAGTGCCCAAAAATTATATCCACCAGTGAGCTGCAGGCAGTGCCCAAAGATTGTGTGTGGCAGGTAGTTCATCTTTTAAACGGTGACATGGAGCCACCAGTTCTCAGAGGGGGTTGCAGGCACTCAGAATGTGCTGAGGAATCCTAAAATTTCCTGTAAAAAATCTGAAGCTGATGAAAACTGTTCTGTTGTTGCTGAGCTTTTATGTGGGCAAGGGAAGTGAAATTTCTCGTGTTGTAACTACTTTCCTAATGCTTTATTGGTGGTGTTTAATCTGTTGACATCAAATCATCAACAATTCTTTAGGGCTGCCCGTATTAGTGCCGAAATAATTAGCCCTGGTGCTGGTTTCAAAACACAAAAAGGCAGGAGCAGCTTCCCCTCTAGCAACAGCAGTCCCAGAGCACTCTTGCTTCAGCCTGTGCTTGAGAAATATTTCCTGACTTACTGCCCTGACTGACACTGCAGTGTCTCCTTGTTTTCCGTTGCCGACTCACACCATTATTATGGGTGATGTGGGTTTTTTATTCTTGTAAATAAAAAATGCTCTTAGACTCGATTAGCATTATACTTCAAAATTAAATACTTTTATTGGGTTTTATTGTCAAGCATGATGGATTTTAATCTTAATTGTTCGTATTAAAGTAGTCTGGTGCCTTGTGGTAGTTTCCCATTTCCTCCCTGTGTTCCTTGGCGTGAGCAGACTGCAGAGTGATTTCAGTTAAAAGCAGCAAAGCACGTCTGTCTTCAGCCCTGGCTGTCCCTTGATTTAATCAGCAGCATCTTCAGCAGAGCTGAGCTGCACCATTTGGGAGCTCTGAGCCCGCGGTGATGCTGCAGAATCTTTAAACCAAAACAACACGAGCACGAAACGGCAGTGTTCTTAGGAATGTAAACCTTGGCTGGGGTTAATTTGATGTCTCTCAATAAGCAGGATTTGGGGAATAAACTGCTAAAAATTGCTGTTCAGTTGTATAGGTCGGTAATTGGAGGAGAGGGAGGGCTTGGTGAGGTGAGGCTGTGCGAGCCCTGGGCTGGCTGGCACGATCCGCCTGCAGTGGGACCCGTGTCCCTGGAGCCCTGCTGGCAGCACAGTGGTGCCACTCAAGCTGGGCACCCTCACGTTCTGGCTCCTGGCAGTGATTCCACTGCTGTTCCTCCCCTCAGAACAACGCTTCCAAGCTGCTCCTGGCCATCATGGAGAGCAGGCACGACAGCGAGAACGCTGAGAGGATCCTCTACAACATGAGGCCCAAGGAGCTGGTGAGTCCCTGGATCACTCCTGGCTGCTCCTTGGCACAGCAGACAGAGAAGTGACAGCTCCTTGAGCCCCAAGAGCTGTGCAGTAAGCCACAGCAGGGTTCTGGGGCTGGTTAACGTGAACTGATGAAAACACACCCAGGAGATCCGAGGCAGCGTTGACTTGTCCCAGCGCTCGGGGCTGCCTTGGAGCCGGGGTCACACCGTGGCACAGGTGCAGAGAGGGTGGCCTGGAGTATGCTGGCCCCAGGGAAACGTCAGGCTCAGTTTGTTGTGCCAGTGAGCCGGGCTGAGGCTGAGTTCAGTTTATCCTGGACGCTGAGAAAGCCTCTGACCTCCCTTTGAACATCCCTGCTCCGCTCCCATTCCCGGCCCTGGGAGTGCCGAGGGCGCGCTGCCCTCAGCAGCTTCCACCCTTTGCCTGAGCCTCCTCTCCTTGCCCCTGTCTCCTTCTCCAGGTGGAAGTGATCAAGAAGGCTTATCTGCAGGGAGAAGTGGAGTTTGAGGATGGAGAGAACGGGGAGGATGTCGCGGCGTCCCCCAGGAACGTGGGACACAACATTTATATCTTGGCTCATCAGGTAGAGTTTCACCACGAGCCACAAACTGGTAAAAGCCAGAGTCTGCCTTTCCCTGGAACTGTTTTCATGGCTTATCTCTGAGACTGACTCACTGCTCGTTCCCTTGTTATCAGGGCAAATCCGAATTTTGATCAGAAACAAAAATAGTATGATAGAAGAAAATTTTGGGGAAATTTCTTTTGTAGTGGGAAGCAGGCAGGCTCTGGACCGAGTTCCTGAGGACACGTGGCTCAATTCTTGGCAGCACTGAAGCAGCAGTGTATTATTTTTCAGCTGTATCAAAGGTTACTTTATACTCCCAAAGAAATTCTACTCACAGATCAATTAAAGTGTAATCAGAAATCTCGGTCCTTGCCACATTTCTCTCTGTGCTGGAGCCAAGCAGAGCCATTGTATTGACACAACGTGTGCTTGAAAGGTAAAAAACCAAAGGGGAGAAAAACGTGTCTGTATCTACCTCACGTACTGGTGCCACATCTCTCACTGCACTGGAGACTTCTTGTTCCTCCAGCATCTGAGCAGACAGAGCCTCGCTGTGCTGCAGGGTGAATTTGGAGCACCCAGCAGCATCCTTGGAGCGGTGCTCTGTACATCTGCTGCTCAGCTGATGCAGGTTTTCTCCTTATCCCTGCCTGGATCCTTGGGTGATGAGCACGCCTTTGGGTTAGGGTGGTGTGGAAGGACAGAGAGCGAATGGGAATTTCTGTGTGATCAGAAAGATTCCAGGCAAAGGGTGGGAGAAGAGAGGAGTACAACACTGGCATTAAGGAAATACATATTTGAATCATTCTGACTTGCTCCCAAAATAGAGCTGCAGGGTGTCTGGTTGGAACAGAACAAGCCTTCTGTCAACTTTGCCCTTTCCTAGCAGCTGACTGCGTACTATTTCTTTTTTTATGCCAAAAAATCAGAAATCTAATATCGCAGAGAGACATCTGGTGTCTCCCACTCCCTGTGCATTCCTTTATTTTAGTTGGCTCGTCACAACAAAGAGCTGCAGAACATGCTGAAGCCAGGGGGTCAGATCGAGGGGGACGAGGCGCTGGAGTTCTACGCCAAGCACACGGCGCAGATCGAGGTAGGGGAGCCCTGCTGGGGGAGCAGCAGGCAGTGCAGCCCCGGGGCGTTGTTCGTGCTGCTCTCCTGGCCCTGCCTGCCTGTGTGCGGACTCTTGTCTGCGGTACAGAACACGGAGTTATTTCTTTAATTCCCTGGCAGTGGCGGGGGGAGCTATTCCCGAGCTGTCATGTGTGGGCTCGGGGATGGAGCTGAGCAGAGCTCTCTTGGCAGGAGGAAGTGTGGCTTCGCTTCTGTTACATTTTGGCCGGTGCTGTTGCTGAATCCAGAAAGTTTGTGATAGCTTTTGCCGCTCTTTCTGGATTCGGATGACAGTTTGGCCTCGTGTGCCATCTCAGAGCTTTATAAAAGTAAAATGTTCATGAATACGGAGATTTCCTGGAGAAGCTGCGGCTGCCCCACCCCTGGAAGGGTCCCAGGCCTGCTTGGAGCAGCCTGGGACAGTGGAAGGTGTCCCAGGTGTCCCACTGGATGGGCTTTAAGGTCCTTCCAACCCAAACCAGTCCATGGCTCCCTTGAGTTCACAAAACTCTCTAATAAGCAATACAGATATAACTGTTATTCTTTGTACTCCCTGTGGCTCGAATTTGCCAGCCTCCTTGAATTGGGCCACCACATTGCTCTGAATTCCATGCCAGCTTTGGTGCAGGATTCTCTGGGCCCCTTGGAAATCCCAGCTAAGGCCAGTACTTCCAGAATAAGACCAAAGCATGGAAATTACATTTCTGGAGCTAAACGTAGACCTGCTCTGAGAGGTAGACTAAATCAAACCTGCGTCGAGCTGCTGCTCTTTGGAAATGTGTCTGCACGTAGCTGGTTTGAAAAGGGGAGCAAAACAGTCAGCAAAGGGAGAAATGAAAGCATTTCCAAGCTGGAGATGACGGGGCTGCTGTGCAGATTGTCAGGTCGGACCGCACCATGGAGCAGATCGTGTTCCCCGTGCCCAGCATCTGCGAGTTCCTCACCAAGGAGTCCAAGCTGCGCATCTACTACACCACGGAGAGGGACGAGCAGGGCAGCAAGATCAACGACTTCTTCCTCAAGTCTGAGGACCTCTTCAACGAGATGAACTGGCAGAAGAAGCTGCGAGGTGGGTCCGTGCTGCTCCAGGCGGGGCGGAGCGCTGGGGCCGGGCTCCGGGGGTTTGGAGCGCTGCCGGAGCAGCGGGTGCTTGCTTCCCCAGTGCCACCTCCGTGACTGCGTGCAGGAGCTGCTCCTCTGCACCGTGGCAGGATGCTGGATCCAGGGATCCCGGGCAGAGAGGGAGGGAGCAGCGCGGGTCGTTCTTCTTGAGATCCAGCAGGAGGGAGCAAATGTGTGGAGGAGGAGAGGCAGGGGGAGGGTGCAGCTGGGGAGCGCAGCCTTGGGGATTGTGAAGGTCTCCTCCAGCCGTAAAGATTCTGTGGGCTCAGGGCATCTCTAGGAATGGAGATGTTAAAGAACAAGTTGAAGATGGATTTCTCAGCAGTGGTAAAGTGGGATTCATCCCTTTTTGGCAAGTAGGCTGGCTGACAGGCTGACAAGTCCCTTCCATCCCCGTGATGCTAAAATGTCTGAACACAGGTGTTTTCAAGCGCTGATTTTCCCTCTGAGGGTCTCACTGGCAGCTGGGAAATCCCTTAAAATGATATTTTAATTCACACAGTGCCACCTTGTCTCCCAGTAAACCTTCTAGCTCATTCGCTTTATATTTTTTGCTCCTGTTCTGCTGAAGGCCGGGTGCTGCAGCTCAGTGGGCAGTGCTGAGACCTGGGCAGTGAAAGGTGAGGTAAGGCAGGTCCTTCCTGCTCCACTCACCCCCTGCCAGTCTGACAGCACTGCTGCTCCCCTCAGCTCCACTCCAGCCCTTACTGCAAGAGCAGCACTGGTCTGGAACCCCGCCTTGGAGCTGGTGTGGGACTGCTTCCAAAAATCTGAGAGCTCTGCGAGAAATCTGGGAGTGTGACATCCTAAACAAATTGCAACTTCTGCAGCATCCATATATCCTGTTAGGTTTTGTTGTTCGAGTCACTTTGTCTTTGAGGCTGTCTCCAGGCAAGCTGTGAAGGCATTCATCATTAATAACAGACCAACAATTAGCCAAGATCCACCTGCAGGAGTGGAGAGCATTTTTTTTTTTCCTTTAAAAAAGGGGGATCATTTATTCTGTCTCTAATATCTAGGTCTTGCCTGGCCTCTGAGTGATGCTTTGCATTTGTACAGTTGTTTCTCACATTTTCAGCAGAATTTTTGTGTTGGAGCTCTGACCTCTGGCAGTGCTGTGTGTGCTCCTGTGATGCCAGTCAGAGTTTATCAACCCTCAAAAAACTTCTAAAATAAAGACCCACCTACCTCTCCCTTCAGCTCATGCTGCTGGCCCATAATCTGAGCACCAGAAGCCTCTTAATTGTTAATTAAGGATGGAAACGAGCTGCCAAAGCCAGGCAGAAGCACTAGGCAGTGTCCTTCCCCAAAGGAAGGTGTAAAGTTAAACCTGGACCTTTGTAATCGCCCTGACATAATTTCATATGAATTGATTAAACCTGGTTACGAAGTCTTCCAGTTAAAAGGAAATGGAGAACGTGGAGATATGGTGGAATTCTTTACCCCTTTGTTGTCTGGGGGTGTTAGAGGAGAGGATTTGCTGGAGGGAGGTGGTGGCTGCTGCAGGGCTCAGAGCTGCTGCATGTGGTAAATCACCCTTCAACCCAAAGTCTGCACTTTCAGCTTGTTCCTGAATTTTACTGAGAGCTTTTTCTTTGCTCTCTGCTCTCTGCACATGCTGCCTCCCTCCACCAGGGCCAAACAGTTCCTTTCCCTTCTTTGAGAGCATTTTTAATGGCTTTTTTTTCACTAGTCTAGGTTTCAGGAGGACACAATTTGCTGTGCAGCAAGCCTGCAGGAGCTAAAATCAGGGGGATTTTGCCTGGGTGCAGAGGGAATTACTGCAGGGCAGCCTCTTGGCTTCCTTGTCGGCTTTGGGTTCACGACCACTTCGGCAGAGGAATCTTCCTGCTCTCTGCCTCTTGGTTCTGGCTGCAGGGATTATTAAAATCAGGAGTCTTTTGGAGAAGTATTTGTGCATAACATGAAGGATTTAAATGTGCTGTTGGACTGTACACCGAGCTCTGTGCAGATGTGCTGAGTCCTTTGCCCCCGGCGCAGAGGGGAGCCCAGGGAGCTTCACCCACCCCTGGTTATTCCAGGGCTGGTTTGGGCTGCTCTCAGCAGAAAATGAATTTACAGGCGGCACTGCCTGGTGCAGGTGAGCTGCTGGCAGCAGCAGGACGCAGAGGGATGGGGCTGGAGCTCACTGCTCATTTTCCTCCCCCAAATTGTTCTCGGTGTGACCCTGAGTACAAAGTAGATTATTAGGGGAAGCCTCAAGCGCTTGATCTCTGCAGTTTCTCAGCTCGTTCTCTTGCTGCTGTTAAACCCTGTTTGAAACAGGGATCCTTTGCCTTAAAACACCACCTAGGAAACTTGAAGGGCCCCCAAGATGAAGGATAATTAAATAGAATAAGCCATGAATACTTTAGATGCTGTGCTTTTGGGCAAACAGAAAACAAATCTGTTTTGGTGGTGCTTTTTTTCTTTTTTTTTTTTAATAGAGACCTCTGATTTTTAGCAAACCCTCCATGGAAAAGAAATCATTTTCTCTCTTGCAGCTCAGCCTTTCCTGTACTGGTGTGCTCGGAACATGTCCTTCTGGAGCAGCATTTCCTTTAACCTGGCTGTCCTCATGAACCTGCTGGTGGCATTTTTCTACCCATTCAAAGGAATTCGAGGAGGTACTGACATTCAACCTAAAAAAAAAACCCACGTGGAGAAATAAGGTGTCACAAGCCCAGCTGTGCTCTCCCCACTCACGCTTGTGCGCTGTTTGCGTCAGTGGGGGCAGGAGAACAGAATTTGGCTTTTTAAATCCCCTTGGTTTAAATTGTGCTGTTCTCTTACTCCTTCTTGGGGCGTTTTTAAGGAAAATGCAGAGCCGTGCTTTTTCCTAGGGGAAAAAAATTACCCAAGGCCAACATCCACCTTTAATTGCTTGACTGTTCTACTTTGTTTTAAAGTCCTGTAATTAAGGACTGAGCTAAAAATAAGTGAGGTGGTGAATGTGCCGCTTTCCTCGAGCTTTCAGTTTATTAATGGCCTTTTCCACACACTTTTCCTGGTGCTCCAGGAGGTCTCTGGGGGCTGGGGGTGGGTGACATTGTCCTGCCCGGGCGGGGGGGATGTGACCAGCAGGAATCCATGGAGGATTAGGGAGAAGAGCGCGTTCCCAGGATTTGCCTGCCCCAGGGGTCTGGGGAGCAGAGCGTTCCCACGGGGGAATTCCTGCCACAAATGCTGGGACAGGGGGAATTCCTGCCACAGATTGTGGGATGGGGGAATTCCTGCCACAGACTGTGGGATGGCGCCGTGGGATCGCAGTGACAGCTCCCTGGAAGCTGCTCTGCTCCCAGGCAGGGCTGTGTGAGCCTGTGGCTCTCAGAGCAGATGCAGCCTCTCCCCGGGGCAGGGCAGGGCTGGAGCCCTCAGCAGCGCTTGGGAGATCCGCAGGGATGTTCTCAGGAATGTGGCGGGCATCACTTGCAGAGCACGTGAATGTCTGGGTAGGAGCTTTTCCCTTGTGTTAGGGGGTTTGCCTCCTGGAAAAGGCTCTCAGGGGGATGTTTTAGACCAAATTCCAGCGCTCCTGAGAGGGGGAAGAGAGGAGTTTTACCTTCTGCCATCAGGACCTGCAGGCTGTGGCTGCAGCTCTGTGTCACACCCAGTGTCAGCAGAGTGGGGACAGCCCAGATCCTGGCTGGGAGGTTCTAGCAAGCCCAAAGAGCAACTGAATTTCTGTCTCTAGCTGCAAAGATCCCAAGTTAAAAGCTCGGAATTTCTGGCTGCCAGGAAAGCTGCTGGTTAAATGAGCTCCCTGAGATTACAAACTGTCCAAGACTGTGGGGGGCGATTGTTTGGTGTTTTGAAGATGCCCTACCCTGCATACTTGAAATTCTTTATTTATCAGGTAACGTTTTGATAAAACCTCTTCCTCTCCTGGTTAGAATCCAAAAAGCAAAATAAATAAATACATGTGTATCTTATATTTAGCTAAAAAAAAACCCAACTCTTCCAAGCAGACTGTTTGGGGGAAGTTGTCAGTGTCTTGAATTGCTCAGACACGGGGAACTGAGCAGCTGATGAGCATCTGACAGTAGCAGAAGCTGTAAAACTTCTGACTTGAGGAGCAGAAACAAAACTGGATGCCTGGAATTGGGTACTGGAATGGTGAGAATTCCAGAGACAGGGAGAACTTCCTGCTGGTTGCATGTTCCTCCTGCCCATGCCCCCATGCAGGGGCTCCCTGTGCTCCCAGCAAGGCTTGGGGGGCAGGTTGGGTGCAGAAGCTGATGAGTGACCAGCCTTAGCTCCGTGTGCCAGGACAGGGTCGCTGCTCCCAGCCCCTCTCTGTCCCTGGGAGGGAGAGGGGAGCCTGTGGTCCAAGCCCTGCTCTGCCCTGGGGTGACACAGCTGGGTCCCATGAGGTCCTGGCACTGCGCTCCTCGGGCACCCTGGGGTTCTGGGCCGGGCCCAGGTGGGTGTCCAGGCAGCACCTGAGGGCTTCAGTCACTCCAGGTGTTTCTTCAGGCCTGCAGGGAGCTGCTGCAACTCTTGGAAGCCAACAGATTCCCAGTAAATCTCCTTTACATTTTAGATAAGCCGTTCCTAAGTAAGCTGCTGCACATCTCTGTCCCCTCTCCGTGCTGTTGCTTGTTCCCACTCGGTGCCTCCATTCCCAGCTCGGCACCTTGTGCTGTGTGGCAGCTCCAGGAGCCCAAACTCTCCCCCCAGGCAGCCAAAACAGCTGTTCGACTTTACGCTTATTAACTTTTAATTTCCATCCATCCTCTGCTGTCTTTATTAATCTGCAGTGATTTGGAACAAGATTAAATGGCTGCTCGTGGTAGTCAGATGAGAGTAATATTTCCTAAGCTGCCTGAATTTGGGAGCAGGGTGGAAAAGCCTTGAGTGAGGATCTTGCCAGTCAGACACGAGTTCTGTGAGGATGTCCTTGCAGAAGGGCTGTGAAATTTGGGCCATCTTGCTTTTTTGTCTGCTGAGGGACCTGTTGCTTGAGGATAAAAATTTTCGAAGGTAGCTTTGCGAAAGAGGCGTCTCACATTCTGCACAAACCTGGGGTGAATGGTGGAATATGGAATGGTGTTTTGGGCTGAACCTTTTTCCCGGCTCTTTAACAGAAGAGTATTTTTAGCCACACGGGCTTGGTGTTGTGTAAGCAGCCAGTCTCATGGGACAGTCTAAATAGACACAGCAAGAGATGCCAACCCTGGGTCCAAGGCTCTGACCAAAAGCGCATCAGAAGGCTCTGGGAGTGTCCTCAGCTGCCCAGGCGCTGCCTCTGCACAGCCCCTCTGCACTCAGGTGTGAGAGCAGTGAGCACCAACATGAGGAGCCTCCGTGCTTCTCATTGGGATTTCTCATTGGCATTTAGATTTAGTAACGAGTTTGTGATTAAACCCTGCTGAAGGACTTGGGCTCAGGTGTTGCTGCTGTGCAGCCAGGGATGGCTGGACGTGGGGCTGGGTGATGGAACCCTGGAAACTTTGAATTTAAGGCTTTAGACTTAGTAATACTTACTTCTATTAATGTACTTGCTTTAGACTTAGTAATACTTCTAGTAATATATGCAAAGCGATATGGAGGATTTAAGGCGTAGGCTTAGTTGTTCTTTCACCTTCTTCATGGGTTTGGGTGGTTTTTTTGCAGTCGGGTGAAAGAGTCTGCATTGTGGACCTCAGGTGGTCAGTTCTTGGGTTAAAAGTATAAACAATACAGGTGTCACTCGTTATTGGGTAATTAGCTTAAAAAGACGGTGGGAGGAGTAAGAGACGGAGCCATTTTCCACCTCGTTGGCCGAAATTCTGATCAGAATGAACGAAGAGCTGGGTCTGAGCGCGAGCAGGCTGCGTGCTTCAGTCCCTGCCCTGACAGGAGGCGGCAGCCGCGCGCGGGGCCGGGCGCAGGGCGGGCGGCGGCGCTCTGCTCGGGTCGCTGACGCGGCGCCCGTTTGTCGTTTGTTTTTCGTTCCCCCCGGCAGGCACGCTGGAGCCCCACTTGTCGGGCTTGCTGTGGACAGCCATGCTGATCTCGCTGGCCATCGTCATCGCCCTGCCCAAGCCGCACGGCATCCGCGCCCTGATCGCCTCCACCATCCTGCGCCTCATCTTCTCCGTGGGGCTGCAGCCCACGCTCTTCCTCCTGGGGGCATTCAACGTAAGATCCCGGCACGCTCTTCTGGCTTTTCTGGCTCTTTATCCCCGCCTCTGATGCGAGGGTTCCTCGTCCACGGAGCGGAAATGGGCTGGTGGGAGGAGTGATTCCCTCCTGGGGCTCTCTGGTGTTCGTTCTGCCCCGGTTCCCCGGGCTGCAGGCAGGGCTCTGAGGTTTTGCTCGGTGCAGGAGCAGCTCACACCGACACGGGGAGGAGTCTCTGCGACCTAAAGCGCCTGGTTATTCACCCAGAGCGCCTCAGGATTGATGGGGTTGTGTGAGGCTCACCGAGTGATGCTCTGTGAGGCTGCTGGGGAGGCTCAGCCTGGAGAGAAGGAGGCTCAGGAGGGGATTTCTGGCTCTGCACAGCTCCCTGACAGCAGGGGACAGCCCTGGGTGGGGCTCTGCTTCCAGGGAACAGGGACAGGAGGAGAGGGAACGGCCCCAGCCTGGGCCAGGGGAGCCTCAGGTTGGACATCAGCAGGAATTTCCCATGGAAAAGTAGTCAGGCATTGGAAGGGATTGCCCAGCAAGGTGCCAAGTTACCTCCAGCTTGAAGAGACAGTCTGTTTTCCCTGATACTGACCAATTTATGGCTGATCTTTCCTTAGGTTTGTAATAAAATTATTTTCCTGATGAGTTTCGTGGGTAACTGCGGAACCTTCACGCGAGGGTACAAGGCCATGATCATGGACGTGGAGTTCCTCTATCACCTGCTGTACCTGCTGATCTGTGCCCTGGGGCTCTTCGTGCACGAGTTCTTCTACAGCCTCCTGGTGGGTGTTTGCTTGGCCCTCAGAACATCTTCTGGTCTGTTTGTCAAGTCCCGTCTTGGGCACATCCAGGAAAATCCCTGCTTTCATGCTGGGAAGCTGTTGAACAGATACTGGGAAGAGCCACAGCCTGGGGGTTTTCTTTAGGAGAGGTCACTGTGGGAGGCAGCAGGACTCCTGCCACGTCCCTTTTGCTGATGGGTGGCTTCTTGCACAGACAGACAGGGAGAGGACACAGCGGGGTGGTTTTAAACCAAAAGAGGAGAGGTTTAGATTAGATATGAGGAAGAAATTCCTCCCTGGGAGGGTGGGGATGCCCTGGCACAGGTGCCCAGAGCAGCTGCGGCTGCCCCTGGATCCCTGGCAGTGCCCAAGGCCAGGCTGGACACTGGGGACAGCCTGGGACAGTGGGAGGTGTCCCTGCCCTGGGTGGAATGAGATGGGCTGGGTTGCTTTGCTGTGTTGTTATCAACGACTGTAACACGGTGTCAGGGCTTTCTGAGCAGCTGGATCACTCTGGAGCGTCTCCATGGCTGTGTCCAGCCCTCCTGGGATGGACAGGGATCCTGGCACACCAGTTCCTCTGTCTGGGGTGGGATTATTCACCTTGCACAGCACAGTGCTTCCAGAATGACACTGAGGGAGGGGGTCTAGTGTTGGTGGAGAAAACGGGTCACTGTTGAAGCAAAACTGAAATGCCATTCAGAACAGGCTATTTTTGTGCCTTTGGCTGATATTTGCCACATCCTCTGGTACCTGAGCTGGTTGTTTGCTGTGTTCATGGAGGCCCAGTTTAACAAATACCTCTGATCCACCAGCATAGCCACAACCTGCCTGTGCCAGACCCAGTGAAAAACGAGGGGAGCATCAGCAGAGAAATCTAAACACAGGATTTGGGGAGAAAAACACTGCTGCTTTCATGAAATGCTCAATGAATTAAGAATTAAAGAAAACAGCAAGTTGTGATTTGAACTGAGCTGCCTGGAGGCTGCGAGGGGGTAGATAAATGCTCTAAAAACCAGGTTACAGTCTGTGCTGGCAGCTGGGTGCGTGTCTAGCACCGAGGCAGGAAGAGCTGCCCGCAGCGGGCACGGGCTGCAGGCCGGGGGGGCACAGCTGCCCCTGTTCCTGCGCTCCCCGAGAGCGTGGCCCGGGACAGGTGCCGCCAGGGCCGCTCCACGTGCTGCCGTTGGCTGTCCCCAGCTCTTTGACCTGGTGTACCGCGAGGAGACGCTGCTCAACGTCATCAAGAGCGTCACCCGCAACGGGCGCTCCATCATCCTCACCGCCGTGCTGGCCCTCATCCTGGTCTACCTGTTCTCCATCGTGGGCTACCTCTTCTTCAAGGATGACTTCATCCTGGAGGTGGACAAGCTCCCGAACGAGACCCTGCTGCCAGGTCGGTTCCGGAAGCTGATTCCCGTGGGTTGTGTTGGAGAAATAAGGGATTCTTGTTCCCCAGGGCGTCAGGCTGGGCCAGGGGTGGCCAGGCTGGACAGCAGCAGGAATTTCTTTGTGGAAAGGGTGGTCTGGCACTGGAAGGTGCTGTCCAGGGAGGTTTGGAGAGCCCAGCCCTGGAGGTGTCCAAGGAAGGGCTGGAAGTGGCACTCAGAGCTCTGGGTTGGTGACAAGGTGGGCATCAGGCACTAAGTGAAGAATTTGGGAGGGTTTTTTTCCAACCTTGGTGAATCTGGGATTCTGTGAAATAGAAATGCTTTTGTGGTTGTATTTAAAGGCGTGGAATGTGTCAGTCAGTACTGTGCCCTGGTAAACTCTGGGGTAAGGTACTGCTCTAAATGCACACTGAGCACGATGGGGAACCCTGATACCTGAGAATTCGCCTTGCAAGGTGTGAAATCACCCTTTGATGCAGCATTTTGTGGTTTCAGATCGCACAGAGCCAGGTGAGACCATGACTGGCGAGTTCCTCTACTCAGACGTGTGCAAGGCAGGGAGCAGTGAAAACTGCTCCTCCATCGTCCCCTCCGACCGTGAGTACCACTCTGCAGTTCCCAACTCACGCCCTGACTTCTCACTCTTTTTTTTTTTTTTTTTTTTTTTTTTTTCTTTTTTTAGTTAATCACCTTCAATTAAAATAATTTCTTCAGAAAATCCTATGCAGTAAATTTGGGAACAAAGCTATCACGAGATTAACTTGAAATGGGATCATTTTAGGCCGGCAGCATAAATAACGTTTGTTACACGAAGTGACCAAAGCAGAGAAACTTAGAACTAAACCAGACTTCATAAAACACTGCCATACTCTTTAATTTTCTGCATCAATTGGAGAAGGAAGAGATGCGGTTTGCCTCTTTGCAAAGTTTATTATCTTAAAACATGAGGCTATTAAATGTGATCTCAGAGGATAATGCCCTGTGAAATATGGTTTATTTGGCAGCATTGTTCTCTCTCAAACTGAGGAACTGTTTTAATATCATGGCAGGAAGTACCTGATGGATTAAGTCGACATGGGTAGGTTTGGAGATCAAGAAAGTGAGATATTACCTGGGTATTGAAACATTCCAGTTTTATTTCTAGGAAATGTAATTTCCTTGTGGGAGATGGACGGTGCTGGCTGGGAGGGGCAGACAGAGCATCCCAGTTCCTCTGGAAGAGCAGCTCTCGCATGGCCACCACAGCCACCAGCCCCTGCTCACGGGAGGAGAGGGCTCTGCTTTGCTCTGGGGTCCTCTCTGAGCAAGAAAAAAATCAGCCTTGCTGCAGGAGAAGCTGCTGCTCTCAGCTCCTTCGCTCTGGCTGCAGGAAGGGAAACTCGGGGCTGTCTTTGTATCTCAGATAATCAGTGCAGCGCCAGGCTCTCGCGGCGTCTGCGTGCTCACGCTGCTCTCGGGCCCTGGTTGTTTCAGGGCTGCTCAGGGGCTGGGGTCTCTCCAGGCTGCCCGTGGGAGGGTGGGATCCGCTCACGAGCATCCTGGTGACGCAGTGAAAGTCGTGAGGTGTTTTTAATGGGTGCAGGGGGGTGTTTGAGGTTAGGGAATGGATTTTAGCAGCTCTTGCAAGTGAAACAGTGAAGTTCGGAGCCTTGAGCCAAGCGAAGAGAAGGTCAAAAAGAAGCGTGTTGCGTTTCTAGCAGAATGCTGTTTCCACAAGCAGCGCTCTTTTAGCCATTTGAAAGCTCCGAGTGGAAGTTGCCATTTTGAGTGCAGCCCAAAGGCTGTGCAATCTGTCAGGCACCAGGGGAGAGTGGAAGAGGCAACACTTTGTCCTCCGAGCTGTCAGAACGCTCGGGTTCTGTATAAACAGGCAGCTGGTGATCTGAGCTGTGCAGGCGAGCAGGGAGGGGAAGAGATTTCACCCAGTCACAGGCAGCAGCTCAGCACAGAAGAAGACTGGCAGTGGGGAGAGGAGGGCAGGGAGGGGATCTGCTCCCAGGGTGGCTCTGGAGAGGGTCCAGGGGAGGCCACAGGGTGATGAGGGGTCTGGAGCATCTCCCTTCTGAGGAGGGAATGTTTAGTGCAGGGAAGACTGAGAGGGGATCCCATCAGTCCATAGAATATCCCCAAGGGGTGTCAGAGGATGGTTTCAGCCCCTTGCCAGCAGTTCCCAGTGACAGGACAAGGAGCAGTGGCTATAAATTAAAACAGGTTTTGCCTCAACATGAGGAAGAGCTTCTTTCCATGGATGGGGCAGAGCCCTGGAGCAGCTGCCCAGGAAATCATGGAGTTTCCCTCTCTGGAGACATCCCAAACCCACCTGGACGTGTTCTGTGTCACTGCTCCAGGTGCCCCTGCCTGGGCAGGGGCTGGGATGGATGATCTGCAGAGGTCCCCACAGCCCACCCTGTTCCGTGATGGTTTGGGGAATGAACCTACAGGGACTTGCAGCACGGGCTGAGGGGGGAGAGAGCGTACCCAGCAAAGAATGGAGAGGAGGATTTGGAGCTAATCTTGGCTGTGAGACGTGTCTTTGCTTGCTGTGTTCCCAGAGCTGATCACTGAGGAGATGGAGGAAGAGAACAAGGAGCATACGTGCGAGACGCTGCTGATGTGCATTGTTACTGTACTGAGTCACGGGCTCAGGAGCGGGGGTGGAGTAGGTGATGTGCTCAGGAAACCTTCCAAAGAGGTAAATTACCCCTGGCTGGGGGTGGAGGAGCGATACCGAGGAGGGCTGGGATCTGCTTTGCTGGGGAGAGCGCGTGTGCACCGCTCCAAACGGGCGAGGAGCGGTTTGACAGCTGCTGGGGCTCTGCGGTGACATCTCCGGGGGTCACACTGAGCACCAGCCACCCCACACGGGCTTTTCCAGCTTGGGGGCTGTCCAGAGCAGGAATGGGGAGCCAGCAGTGTGAGCTGGGGGTTCAGGAGCTGAAGGGAGGAGATGGGTACAGATCGGTGAGGGAGGAGCGCGAGGTGGCGCAGGAAAATGCCGTGGCACTGCTGGCGGCCAGGGGCACCAGGTTTGGTTACCTTGGCAGGGGGAACGTGTCAGGTGGGAGGGACCAGAGGACAGGGACCAGGCTGGGTTGGTGGGAGCGTGGGGGAGGAAGGATGGAGCTGTCACCAGAGCGAGGACCAGGCTAAGCAGCAGGGATTTTCTGTGACACCCCTCTGGCTGCCCCTCTGCCTGCTGTTGGAGCTGGTTGTGTCCATCATTTAGGAAGGAATCCTCTCCTGGCAGGGTGGGCAGCCCTGGCACAAGGGTGCCCAGGGCAGCTGTGGCTGCCCCTGGATCCCTGGCAGTGCCAGGCTGGACACTGGGGACAGCCTGGGGCAGTGGGAGGTGTCCCTGCCATGGCAGGGGTGGCACTGGGGGGGATTTAGGGTCCCTCCCACCCATTCTACAATTGTGTGATGATTCTGAGATCGCTGACACTCCCACAGCCTCACTGGGGGCAGTGCTTTTCTGTTTCACCTGACATTTCAAAGCCTTTTTCTAAAACTTAGCCTTCAGTTACTTAATAATAAGTCGGGTGCTTGACTGGCAGGGTGACTGGGAGAATGGGGGTTGGATATTTTGGGTATTCAGACCTGCAATAAATGTGGGATGTGTACTCCAAAGTCCAGCTCAGTGTTCATTTTACACGGCTGTTAAATGCAATTGATGCTATTAAATTCCAGTACAAGACTTTATGGCCCACACTGATCCTCTGTTGACACACTGCAGATTAATATAAGGATATAATTTGGAAGGGCTCCAGGGAGGGGTGAGAACAAATTTCAGTGTGAGAGAAGAGTTTTGTCTCTTGTGAAAGTGAGAGAAATGCAGAATCTCGGAGACAGGAAGGGCAGCTCTGCAGAGATGCCACACTGGCAGCTAATTTGGCTTTTCTTTCAGAGATTTTTGCATTTTAGTTTTGCATTTTAGTTTCATTTAATGTTTTGAGTTGTGAGTTCCTCTTGGAGAGCATCAGCAGTGCAGAATCTTAGGGAAAGGGGTGTGGGGCAGGGTGGTAATTAGGGGTGAGATGTGCACCTAATTGGGCTGTTAATAATTCAAAAATGTATCTTGCAGGAACCTCTCTTTGCTGCTAGAGTGATCTATGATCTGTTGTTCTTCTTCATGGTCATCATTATTGTCCTGAACCTGATTTTTGGGGTGATCATCGACACTTTTGCTGATTTAAGGAGTGAAAAACAGAAGAAAGAAGAGATTTTAAAAACCACTTGCTTTATCTGTGGTAAGTGTGGAGAGACACTTCACAAGAAGGGGTTACTCTGGGTAAGCCAGGGATAGCTCAAACTCACAGGAAAAAAAAAGAAAGCCTTGAATTACTGGCTGTTCCTCCCTGCATTCCTCAGCCAGTTCATGTTCCTGGGTACCACGTGCTTGGCAGCAGGAGCAGATGGGGAATGCTCAGGATGCCATTTTTCCTCAAGACTCCAGTTCTTGCTTCTCCTCTGCCTCGAAGAACAGTTTCCTGTTGGGATGGGAGAGGTTTTTATGAGCTCTCATTTTTTCCAGGCGTGCAGAGCGCTGCCTGTGGAGGCTTTTCCCACCAGGAGGCTGGGGATGGAGGTGCTGTGGTTGACTGACACGGTCCTGCCATGTTGCATAACTCACAGCCTGACGGGATAACCTTTGGAAGTTTGCTGCAAAGCAAACGTTGCTTTTGCCATCAGTTGGCCTAAAAATAGGAGATGCGTTATGAAATCCAGCAAACTGCTTGCTACAGGGTTGTTGCCTTTTTTAACCAATTTTTCTCTGTTATGTATAATAAATATAAGCAGTACTCATTACACTTTATTCTTTCTCTTCTTCCTCTTTTCCCTCTTTCTTGTCTGATATTCTTCTTTTCTTCCCCTTCTTCTTTTCTTCCCCTTCTTCTTTTTCTTCCCCTTCTTCTTTTTCTTCCCCTTCTTCTTTTTCTTCCCCTTCTTCTTTTTCTTTCTTCCCCTTCTTCTTTTTCTTCCCCTTCTTCTTTCCCTTCTTCTTCCCCTTCTTCTTTTCTTCCCCTTCTTCTTTTTCTTTCCCCTTCTTCTTTTTCTTCCCTTCTTCTTTTCTTCCCCTTCTTCTTTTCTTCCCCTTCTTCTTTTTCTTCCCCTTCTTCTTTTTCTTCCCCTTCTTCTTTTTCTTCCCCTTCTTCTTTTTCTTCCCCAACTTCTTTTTCTTCCCCTTCTTCTTTTTCTTCCCCTTCTTCTTTTTCTTCCCCTTCTTCTTTTTCTTACCCTTCTTCTTTTTCTTCCCCTTCTTCTTTTTCTTCCCCTTCTTCTTCTTCCCCTTCTTCTTTTTCTTCCCCTTCTTCTTTTTCTTCCCCTTCTTCTTTTTCTTCCCCTTCTTCTTTTTCTTCCCCTTCTTCTTTTTCTTCCCCTTCTTCTTTTCTTCCCTTCTTCTTTTTCTTCCCCTTCTTCTTTTTCTTCCCCTTCTTCTTTTTCTTCCCCTTCTTCTTTTTCTTCCCCTTCTTCTTTTTCTTCCCCTTCTTCTTTTTCTTCCCCTTCTTCTTCTTCCCCTTTCCTGGCTATTTGTCAGGTTTAATCCTGCTATTCAGTGTCCATTCCAGAATGGCTGTGACCCCCAGAAGTCACAGTCAGACTTTAGGAGTCAGTTCTGTTCTGGAGCTGATTTTCCTGGTCCCCAGCTGGCAAACGCTCAGGGTTCTCCCTGTGTCCCTCTCGCAGGTTTGGAGAGAGATAAGTTTGACAACAAGACAGTCACCTTTGAAGAGCACATCAAGGAAGAGCACAACATGTGGCACTATTTGTGCTTTATTGTCTTAGTGAAAGTCAAAGATTCCACAGAATACACAGGACCAGAGAGTTACGTGGCAGAAATGATCAAGGTGAGTTTGGAGTTTTGATTTTTTTTTTCCTAGATTACACCAATCCAGTGGAAGGTCTGGTACAGTGCTCTGCATTGTATTTAATTTATTTTATAACTGTACCTGCGACTTCCCAGCCTCCGGAGCACTCTGTGTGTGTGCTGGGGTAGGTGACAGCGAGTGGTGACAGCCAGGCACTCCCCATGGCTTGGATCAGGGGAAGAGAACCTTCAATTCACATTTAGGCAGAGTATTTTCAAGCTGGTGCAAGTGTCTGAAGCACAACCAACAGGCTTGCACCTGTCCTGGTATAAATATCTCCAACTGACTTGTTGTCATATGATTTGAGCTTAGTATTGTGAAAAACTACAATTAATGTCTACTCAATTGGAAGGGCTTTTAATGAGAGAATTAAAAGCCTCATCTCTGCCAAGCTGCAGGTTCAGAGCTCCTGGAATTAGATCCGAAGCCTAGTTATAATTTGTGTCTTCTGGCTGGGGAGCAAAAGCTGTTTGATTTGTACCATTTCAGTGTGGTTTCTTCAGAGCAGAGCAGTGTGCTCCCCTCCCAGCTCCTGTGCTGGAGGCACCACCTCCCTGGGGGTGGGTCTGTAAATCCCCCCGAGCCCCCTCCGAGGTCGAGCGTGTTACTCTGGGGTCACCAGAGCGTCCGTCCTGCTTCTGGATTTCTACCTCAGTAATGAGGGCTTAAAGCAACCTTGTGAGCAGTCACCTGACAGAGGATTAGCACAGTGAGATAACCAAGTGCATCGCTGCTGCTTTCCAGTCTGGCTGATTATTCTGCTCCCTTCCTTTATCCCCCCGCAGCACGCATGACTTCAGGGGGAGAGCGCTGCGCTCCTGAAGGGTTTTTCCTTCTAAAAGGCAATTTTGTGTTGTGCTTTTGCTCCTAAAAGACGACTTTGTGCTGTGTTTTTGTTGCTGTTAAAGCCAGCTTAAGGAAAGTTTCAGCTGGCAGCCGATTCATTATTTCAGATGAACGGCTCGAATTAGATAAGAACCAGGAATTAGTCACTGAATATGTTTGCATGAAGCGCAAACACTGGAGAACTTTTATGAGAATTCCCATTCATTAAGTGTCAGCAAGGGCTAATTACTGTGTGTGGATGGGAGTAGGGATAAATTATGCATAGCCAGAGTGTCTCATGCAGATGCAATTTTATGTAACCATGCGCTCTAGGTAGAGGTTTGGAGTGTGTCTGTAGCTGGTGGGGTTTTGCATTTCATGAGGCAGTTTTAAATGGAGATCTGAGAGCAGGTCTCAGTGAGGGCTGGTGAATGTGGGGTGTAGCTGCAGGAGTGTGGAATAGGCAGGAGATGTGGGTTTCACCTGAGTGCTCTGTCCCCATCCTGCCCCAGGCTCAGACTCTGGGGTCCTCTGCAGTCCGTGTACTCCCGAGGAGCCGTTTGGCAAAGCTTACTCTGAAAATCAATTTCTTCCCTGTGTCCTTTAACATTAAAACTTCCTTTCCTGCCCTAAAATCTTGGTGTAAAGCACGATGAATCTGTTTCTCTGCCAGACCTGTTTTAAATGCTGCTGTAAGAGTCCAGAAGTGTTTGGGTTTTTTTTCCCCGTTGAAGGTGTTTTTAGGGATCATTTGGGTGGTTCATCTATTCCTCAAGCTTTCTGTGTTCACAGAATCCCAGATTGGGTTGGGAAGGACCTCAAAGCCCATCCAGTGCCACCCCAGCCATGGGCAGGGACACCTCCCACTGTCCCAGGCTGCTCCAACCTCTCCTTGGACTCTTCCAGGGATGGGGACTCCCCAACCTCAGCCTGTCTGGGCAAAATCCCGTGAATGCAGCAGGACAGAGCAAGGAAAGCTTTAAATACGAGAGCCATGAGTGCCAGGGCAGAGATCCACTGTGGAGCTGCTGCTTTCCCGTGGCAGCCACCAGCCTCTCCTGGGAGGGCTCCTTGGGGCAGGGCTGGCTTTTTGAAGGGATTTCCCTCCCGTGTTTCAGACTGAAGGTGGCACTGTAGCATCTTGGATGGTGACAGAGATGGGGGCACGTCTTCCCCGGGCTGTGTGTGGCACCAGCCTTCAGCTGCTGCTCTGCCCGTTTTCAGGAGTTGGGGTGGGAAGCGTCATGCGCTCCAAGTCCCAGCGTGGGACACCTCAAACGTTTCACCTGTGCTCTGACTCCCAGCAAAATACCTTCAGAGAACTCTTGGATTTCTGCCCCTCGGTGAATGAAAGGGGAAAAAAAAAATTTAAGAATTGCCTCTGCCATTCAGTGTTTGTGGGTTGTTCCAACACTATGGAACAGTAAAATAAGAAAAAAAGAATTTAGGACACCTAAATTATATCTACTGTCAGTTTGTATGTTGGTTCCAGTGCTGCTTGTACAGTGCTTTAAAGATATTTTAAGCGCTGTGGTACCAAAAGAACCCTGGACAATTTCATTTATGCAGTTAGTGAATATTCCGGCGCCTTTAAGAGTGATCTTGAATTTTGATGTTTTCT